>NC_133225.1:17391039-17702372 GCF_040436345.1 Pagrus major
CTCTAACGTTTTTTCTCAGGGAAAACACAGCAGTTTTTTATTTCATTTTTACCTCAAACATTAGTTATTTAAGAGATCCCCCCCATAAACTCAAACCCTGCAGGCACAGTTCCATGACATTGTGTCTGTGACACAGTTTTATTCTGTCCCCTGCACTTTTTATACGCCCCTGGGAGCGTTTCAGAAGCGAGACGCTTTGCCTGCCCAATTTTGTGCTCAGATTTTATGTTTTTTTTTTTTCCTTGATTTCTGGCCTGGTACCACAGTTATGATTAAATGTTGATTTAGTATTGTGATATACCATCAGGTATCAGCAGCTTCTCTCAAAAATAGAGTAGGAACGTATTTTCAGTGGTGCAGAGAAAAAGAGCCAGCTCTGGCACACTTCCGGTGTAGACGGTGACTGCTATTGGCTCTGGCAGCTACGTCACAGCCGGAATGCCACACAGCTGAAATCAAGCCGTTATGAGTACATGGTGACCTCACAAAAATCCTAGCATAGCTTCACGCAACTCCACCTGCGCATGTCTAATCAGCAAAATTACTGAAAAAGTCTGTGAGGTTAAGTGTGGCCTTTTAATCGATAACAATGCATCTATTTAGTAAGATGATATGTAAACTATAAGTAACTAGAAACTACACAAATGTAGCAAAGTAAAAAGTACAATACTTTCCTCCAAAATGTAGCAGAGCAGTGTTTTTCACTCATGTTCCTGGAGGCCCCCTGACTGCACCAATTAGCTATTTCCCTGCTCTAGCACAGCTGACTCAAATGATCAGCTTGTCATTAAGCTTTGCTGCAGCCTGATAACAACTTGTTCATTTCAGTCAGGTGTGTTGGAGTAGAGAAATATCAAGGGCGTGCTCTGTATCGCATGCTTTTTCTTTTTACTTTTAGTACGTACTGCAGTGCAGTATACATACAATTGGGACATACCTGAACTTTGACCCTCTTGCTCTTATATCCGTCTCATCCTTAGGACGGAAAAGTACAAAGAACATAGTGCTTACACTAAAATGTGCTTCATCTGTCAATGCTGTTTCAGTCATTCTGTCAAATGAGCCGTCAAATGTTTGTGCTCTGTCAGCAATGTTTATTTTTGCGTGACACTGTGACGTATGTGACGTATCTTCCGCTGCGCAGACTGTGGGTCAGAATAGCCAAAAAACCATGCTAGCTTGCATACTGCAAAATATGACCAGATGTAGTAGGACCTCCTGGTATTTTTGGCATTGTGAATTTCACATACTTCATATTGGGACATACATATTAATTTTTTTTCTGGCATACTAAATAGTATGGTAGTATGGGTAATGGAACGCAGGGCTAATACATGCAGGGCAGGGGGCCCCAGGAAAAGGATTGAAAAACACTGTAGTGGAGTATGAAGTGTATGATAATATGATTACTGATAAAAAAAGAAAAAAGTAAAAGTGATCTAAAATGGCTCCTCGTTAATGTGACTGTCAAGGTTGAAACTTGCCTCTCACCCAGTGTGTGCTGGGATGTGCTCCAGCCCTCTGTGACCGTGCACAGGATGAGCAGGTATAGAAACTAGATGGATGGATGTTTGCTGTTGTTCGTATGGAGACGGAGTGTGACTCAGCGGTCAACCGCTGGGACCGGGATCGGCAGGTTAGAGGGCGACTGTCTCTCGAGCTCTCAAACGTCACATAACTATCTCGCATCTCAGCCTGCCTGAACCTGCCACATTTCATTTGATGTTTGTTTATCAGACTAAGGTTGCACACCTCCTCCTCCTCCATCAAAAAAACAAGACTTGTGTTTTTCAAGACAAGGTACTTTGAACAATACAAAGTTTCAACAAATGTTTGCAGTTCAACGAGAGGAATCATGCAAATGCTGCTCGCAGAATTATGCAAATCATTCGTCACAGAGAGACCCGGGAACAAAGCGAAGAGAAAAAAGAAAGACTCATATAAATAAAACAGAAGTGCTGATAGACTGAGAGAGGTTTAGATATGAATAAAGAAAATGGCTCTGAGTGTTTCTACAATGATCAACAATTCCATCAACCAAAGTAGAGAAGGATGAAGTATAAAAATAGCTTTAAAGAAGTATGGATTATATTGCGTGCACTGGATGTACATATTCAAATGTGAATATAAATATTCTACTAAATATAAAAATATAATGTACTAAATATATAACATGATGACAGATTTAGACACAGGTGTATCTAATGGTGGCAATTTACTTGAGGATAGTGCAAAAGTGATGGATAAATCATGCAGTGGTCCATTAGAAGCATTTCAATTTATGAGTCTTCATGAGAAGAGCAGTGTGCTCGGCTCGCCTCTGAGCTGTGTCTCACGTTGACAGAACAGTTTTTGTTAGCTGTTGATGTGCTTTCATTACATCTCTACCACAGGGACAGATTTAAATGCTGCCCTGCTCCATTAGAATCTACATCAGCGGGTAAACTTATCAACCAGACTCCTAGCCATCCTCTCACTATCATTACTGATGCAACTCATGTGGTATTGGAAAACTTCTGGAGTTGGTTTTGAGCTCTGAGGCAAAATGAGACAGGCAAGATGTGTAGCCACTGAAATGATAATAAAAAAAGAAAATAAAAAAACCTCCTCCCACTCTAGTAAATTATTAAATATAGCTGTAATCTGGAGTGTTTTCATTTTTATTCGAGCAGTCTTGTCTCCTGATGCACCTGTTACATATTCAGGTGTGAAAAAGTTGTCAAGAACTAAAAAAAAAATGTTTAAGTGAATGTGATGATTATGCAATGTCTGGTCTGACTGTCAAAATAAAGCAGAAAAATATTTCACATATTATATCTTTTGGACTGTTAATTGTGTGCAGTTTGGTTAGCAAGGTTTAGGAAAAGATCATGGTTTGGTTTTAAAGTGTGTAAGTTCAGTTACATAACTTTGGTAAAAACAGGTCACTTTTACTGTTGGTTACACACAGGACTCAAACTCAGGTCTCCTGGGTAGAAGTCCTGTGTCTGACCCACCCAATCTCCCCTTCTATTCCTGAGCTTTGGTGTTGAATAATGGCCAGAAACATGCAAAACATTATGACATCATAGTGAAGTTGACCTTTGACCTTTTGGATATAAAACATCATTGCTTCATTTATGTGCTATTTTACCACAATGAGCGCGTGAATTCTCAAGTTATGGCCAAAAACATGTTTTGTGAAGTCACAGTGACATTGACCTTTTACCACCAAATCCTAATGAGTTCATCCTTGAGTCCAAATTAGAATAAATTCCCTCCAGGCGTTCCTGAGAAATCACATTCAAGAGAATGGAACAGAGAGACAACTCCTGCCGCGGCTGTCGCCAGCTCGGTGACATAAAAATTACAGGCTGCTGCCGGCTCACTGACTGAGGGGTTGCACAGAGTTTGCAGAGGAGTGACAGTAATGTGACTGAGAATCTTAATGGATGAGGAGTATATACAGAGTTGTTGCACTATGATGCAACAAACTACAGCCCGGACAGCTTGATTGTATTAAAATTCAGTTTGACATCCTCAGACATTAAACTCTACCTTCAACCTGCAGCTCAAGCCCATGTTAGGCATGATTACCCTGCTTGAAATTCATACCCCATACCAAATTTCAGTCTTTTTTTTGTTGTACCTGTTTTATAAGAGTTTATGATTGAGGCACTTGAACTGTAAATGGTAAAGGTTTCCTCCACCACTGTGTACGGCTTCTATTCATCTCCAGAGGACAGAAAATGTGAACAAAGTGCAGCAACATCTTGAAACCTTTCAGACAAGTGCCTGCAAGGTCACACCTGCAGGTGGTGAGTGGCCTACTTGAATTTCCATGAAGTGAACACATCACTGATGTGAGGTCAGAGAGTTCTTGACTGGTTTTGAGTGTCTGCCACCGGCATAGCCTTTTGATATTCAACATGCTTTAGGTGGAATATTGTATAGAAGCTAATCAAAATCAGTCGGGCCAACCAGCTCGCAGCCACATTGCAAAGGTACTTCATCATAAATGACTCCAGTGGCAGAAAGAAGAGCTGATTGTGCCTATATAAACCATTTTATCTGCAAGGAATATCTGTGAATGTGTATATGTGGATGTTTGTTGTTGCTCACACGCAGGAAACTTGTCTAAAATGAAAAGAGAAGAGCTGTGAACTCCCTTGGAGGCAATGTAGTGGACTTGCCACTGTTACGCAAGGCAGTGATTGCTCCCTTTAAAGACACTGGCACCCCTGTGCTGTGCTGTGCTCAACTCCTGGCTCACATTTTTCCATATTGGCAAAGATTGGATCTATTACATGTCAGTTTGGCTCTGACTTGAAATACTGTAAAACAATGGTATGAACGGGCCAAATTCATCTCAGATTTTCTCAGTTCTTAAGGAAAGAAGGACATTTGCTTTTAATCTCTAAGAGGCTTACCCTCCTGCTGAGAGAGGAAGTAATGTTTATAATCCCTGAAGACACAAGTTCATCAAAGTTGTGGATTTAGTGATGAAACATCCTCCCAGCTCTGTCCTTTCATTAGAATCAGTTCAGACTAGTTTCAAAGAAAACACAACCTCAGACATAAAGTTCAACCAGTCAGTCAGTCATCCATCCAATATCTGTAACTGCTTATCCTTTGCAGGGTCACAGAGCAGATCCCAGCTGACAGTGAGTGAGAGGTGGGGTACACCCTGGACAGGTCCCCAGTTCATCACAGGACACATAGACACAAATAACTGTTCACATGGATAATTAAGAGACACCAGCACAACACAGGAGAACATGCAAACTCCATGTAGAGGGGCCACAGCTGGCCAGGGGGTTCAAACCCACACCCTGCTTGCACCACCATGCCGCCCTCAGTCTGTGATGTTGAATACAGAAAATACTAGCATTGTTTTCAACTTTGTCTTGATTTGACTCATCTGCTTTAACTTGTTCTCGCTTATTTTCATGCATGAGATTAAAGGGTAACTCCGCAAATATTTACATTAGAGTGTGTCTACAGGTCTTGGGGAGTACTGCTACATACGTGGAAAAAAAAGCCTGTTGTGGCTCCAGACGAAGCTGCGTCGAATCCTCCAGTGATGTCACTCAGTGGCTAAGTAGCATTGTGGGTAATGTAGGCAGCAGATTTTGAAAAGCAGGCCACTGGTCTAGTATTACACTCCAATATCACCAATCACAATATCACTGTCACTATCATTATGGACAGCTTCAAAACAAATTATCAAGACAGCAGAACCAGAGACATCGCCTTTTTTATTCAACACATTCTACTTTTTCAAAACCTAATGCCTACTTTACCCATGATGCAGTTCAGCTACTGAGTGACATCACTGGAGGTAATTCATCAGATTAGATGCAGTATGCCTTAACCAACTGTCCGTTATTCACACTGCTCCTTCTCATAATCTTTGTTCATTCAGAGGGGACAGAAAATTATGTTGCAGTGTGTGAAGACTCATTTCAACTCATTACAAGTATAATCTATTTCACACGTTATCACTGACAGATCTGAAAGCATCTGCTCGGGCTACAGATCTTTTCTATGTCATCTTCTTAATCACTGTCTTGATGTATGTTTTGCCTCAGTGACTTCCTAAATATATTCAAATAGGCTGTGCTGCTCTGATGTGACTGAGATGTTCAATACTATTGGTCTTATTTGAGAATTGAAGACTCCAGTCTGCAAATGTACGGCGGTGGTACTAAACAGATCACATTTGGGTTTGCTGCAGCTTATTTAATAATTAGTTTATGTATGTGAAATCTAGAGGACAATGCAATAACCCAATCAGACTTGCTACTTATTTTAGACCCAATCCAGCCGACAATTTATGCATCATAGCAGGTTACAGCTAAATAAATAGCTGTCTGTAAATTACTATGAAGATAACTTTCATTGAATAAATTCACTGATTTTGTTAAAATCGTCCAACAAACTCTTTTGAGTTCCTGTGTTCAGTAGCTGTTTTTGCCCACAATGTGCGTGTTTTCTTGTATATTCTCCCCTCAGGGAATCCCATCGAACCATTCCTCCCTGAACGAGCTCACTGTTGGCTCATGACCAGCACAAATAAAAAAAAGAAGAAGCAGAATTTGACTCAGCTTGGCAGAGGTACTGAATGCTGGAGGTACTGCTTGTCTCAGTGTGTGCTGCTGTTTGAACAATACCTTCAGGTGCACAAAAACAGTACAGCCAGAGTTTGTCTCGTGACAGCCTGCAGATATTTGCTGAGGTATAGTATTGGTTGTTAGTTAGAGGCTACTTTTTATATGTACTTGTGTAAATAATGAAATTAGTTTCATGTCCTGTTGTTTGGCTGAATGTTTTGTTTGTTGTTTGGTTGAATGTTTTGTTTGTTGTTTTTTTTTATGTGAAACAATGTAATGTTAGGACGCGTGACACATTTCTGATCTGAAAGTGACATCAAAATCATATCAAAAGTCGTGAGTTATTTCTCCTTTTGATTCAACATAAATTACGCATGAATTTAAAAGTAGAATATTTTAAAAACCAACCAAGATTATAATTCATTGTCACAAATACATCTGTTACAGGTTATACATGATAATAAATTAAATTAATAAATTAATTATAAATCATTCCTCATATTCATTCCCTGCCTTCCACAGGCCTAAAACATGCACTGCACTTAATAAGCTGTCTTGAGACCCAGAGGTGTACTGCATGTTCAGTAAGCATTTCTTTTCTTATTGCATTTTGCAACAGCTTTCAGCGCTACTGTTTCATTCTTTGCCAGACTGTTATGCAACAAAGTAATTTTGAGTCAAAACAAATTGTTCCTCTAAAAACAGACAACATAAATATAGAAAACAAGAAGAAAAAACAGCCTCATTCATATTGACTCCCCACACTGACTCAACACAAGGATGACTGAAAGCTATTACTGTAAATAAAGATCTGGGTTGATTAAATGTGAATATCATTTAAAAACAGCAAGTAGATTTCCATTTGTGAAGACACATTTTACTGAATGAAGCTGCACAAGGATGGAGGATTGAGTAGTTTTACCCCTAATGTCAGATTTTATTGAATGAGGCAAAGGGCAATCTCTTTCTACCACAGATCGCTCTGATGTGAAGTTCAGAGGTCACGAAAGGTTGCCAGTAATTGGTCACTGATGAATTAGGTGTTTTCAGACAGGTAGAGACACGGCTAATCAGCATGTAATCCATGTTTACTCCAGGAATTGACCTAATTCTCTGACAAAAGAGTGGAAAAAGATGTCGGCGGCATATAAATCAGCACCTGCAATGCTGAGTCACCTGGTGAGCAGACAATACTCAGTACAATGACTAGACTCATTTAAATAATGTTGGGCTATTTTTAACATTTTCTAAAAGGAACAGCTCACTGCAGTTTGTGCATTTTGTCTACTCAGTAAATCATACATGGCACAAAAAATGCTCACGGATGAAGGAAAGTGTGTTTCAGCTGTGACAAAGGGGGGTTAGATGTTTACTTTGCTTGGAAAGCAAAATAAACATGAATACAGGAGAGGAAGTGAAAACAAAATCTGTCCCTTTCCCCTCGAGACTGCCACCTCCTATGTCTCCTAAAAGCAGGGAGCACAAAAAAATATCTCTACCTGTATACCTTCTGCTTTTCCTTCTGCTCACCTGTCACGATGGTGACAAGACTGGGCTCAGGCAGACAGAGACAGACAGACAGGCAGAGAGAGAGAGAGAGAGAGAGAGAGACTAAACAGAGAGAGCAGCTCTGTGCTGCATAGCTGGGCTTGCACCCCATCATTTCTCCATCTCATTTAATTTATCAGATATGGCCTGACGGAATCACCCAACCTTGGCAGTGATTATTCTCACCTTGTCAGTCATTCTCTCAGGATGTGTCTGTGGAATCACATGAAAGTTGCAGAGCTGCTGAGACTGCAAAGTCATTATAGCAAATGGAGCCAGATAAAGTCTGTACCATTTGCGGGTAAAAATGATGCATATTTATGTTTCAGATATACACGCATGTCAATAATATAAGCCCTGCTTTTTTACTTTAGGTTCAGATATAAGTTGTTTTGTTTTTAGCTTGCTCAAAGTGCAGATAGACAACTTTTCAATCTCTCCCCCACTAGTGTTTCCCTGTGGTATTAGTGTTGGCGCCGCTGTCGCAAACACAGCATTAGCAACATGGCTACTCAGCAGTTAGTCCAAAGCAAAAACAACTTTAAGAATTTCAATTTGACTTACATCCCTGAACACCCGCACGTATTAATCTGTTGACAGGTTTTGTTAGAAACTGATCAAGTAGAAAATAATGCCGGTTTTGAAGTCCCTGTGGTGAGGGGAAACCGTGCGTGAACACACTGTGAACAGACTTTGACATAACACTGACGCTCTCCATTGAGTGAATGCCCATCCGTTTAACCTCAGTTTCTATCACATCCCCTCTTAACCTTCTTTGGCTCCTCCATCATCATCATCTTTTTCTTTTGCTGTGTAGAATTTCTACAGTTTTTTCACCGTTACCTGATGATAGTGACCATAGAAAACAATGCTTCTTCCTGTTCTGGTTGTGCAATGGCAGACAGCTTCCCTTTTGCTGTAATATGAACTCCATTTTTGCTGGAAAAATCCATCCCGAACGCAGGCCGAAAAAGCATAGTGAAAGCAAGGCTTATGGGTGACCAAGCTATACACGGATGATGTCATTTTTCTACAGCCATCACACTGTGTAATCAGTTTTTTACTTCAGAATGATAAATTAAAGCTCAAATGTTGCCTATTGCCAGCTTAAAATGAGGATGAATGCAGAAATTCCAGAGGTCAATATGAAGTCACACAGTCAAAAAGATGTTTCCAGGGATGAATGAAGAACTCATCATTTGTGCAGCTTTTAAATAACAATCTCAGCTAAAGTACATTTGTACTTGTGTCCACAGTGTTTATCTTTAGGCCCTTTGCAGCCAACTCAATGGGGTTTAAACTGTGAATAGTCAGTCAACAGTATCTTCAGCATATATTCTGTGATCCAAATCGAACAGAGCGAACGCTAACCTTCTATTTCGAAGTTTAAAGAATTGCTTTCCTAAAGCAATGCGTCTTTAAACTCCAGCTTGTTAGAGGCATTATTTTGTACCCTGACACAGAAACCCTTCAGTCTGCACAGACTTTTATGCTAAACCTCCAATTTCTTTTACCAATGATTCACTGAATTCTTCTGTTCTTTCTCAACGCTTGCACAGAGTTATCTTTGTCTCTGTCGGCCCTTTCAGTTGTGAGTCTGGTTGAACAGCATTTTGTTCACCATCTACAAAACATCACTTTTTTGCAAAGCATTCATACAAAATAACATTGATTTATAAAGAGGAATTTATTCAACCTAAAACCATGAAAGCCTTTTCAATACTAAAGAGCAGTCCTCTCGGCCATCTGATTGTACAGAATCAAGCTTTGGTGCACTAATGACACATGAAGACAACACTGCATCATATTTTTTCAATGACGTTTTGGGACATTTTATTCCTTCATTAAATTTTATGTAGCTTACCCTTGGTGATATAAATGAGGGGAAAAACCTTTCAGCACCAAAAACTGTAGCTTCTAAAATGCCCATAAAGTTGAATCAACATCTCTCTAAAGCAAACTAAACATGGTTCATGGCTACGTGCACCTAACAAACTGGCAAGAGAGTGTGTAAACATCACACTGCACAGGATTGTGCCAAAAATATTCTGTGAGCACAAACAATTTCAAAAGCTGACAGAGCATTTAACTGTTGAGATGCCATATGGCGTTGTGATCAACACATGCTTACTGCATGTTCAAGTCCCTAGTGTGAATTTGTCAGAGCAGCAACCAGCTGTTCTGTATAAGGGGTCAGCACAGGATTGTCCTGACTCCGTATGACACCCCACAGCTGCCAAAGAGTGCCAGAGTGGGTGACATAATGACACAGTCGGGATATGGTTTCCATCAGCGGCTGTAATGTCAGGATGCCCTTGAGAAATTGTGACTTTCCCAGCAGACCTGCTTAACGCCCAAAAGCAGCCGTTGATGGATGAAGGCTACTGTGCAGCTCCCAGCTATAGCATGTGGAATCGAACTGAGACACAATTAATTTCTACGCTGATGAACTACACATTCGCAAGTACACTTTCTAGTAATAATCAGGTAATGTGAAGTGTCACCTTTACAGTTTTTAATTGTGAGAAACCACTATATGAGAGCTGTCTGATTCTGAAAGTAACCAGGATACAAAAAACATACTTCTATTTGATGTAACTGATCAACCAGTAAAAAGATTCAGTTTGTGAAACCATTGCTTACCTTGTGTAGCGTATATTATTCATTATTATTAATATTTTTTTCCTTCTGGTTTTTGTTGTATTGTTATCTCTCCTGTTTGTGTTTTTGTTCTGTGTGATGTTACTGTTCCATGAAATGCAATAAAAAAATAAATTATAAAAAAGCTAATTTATCAAAAAACCAGACTCATTATACTACTACTTACATCTGTCTATACTGCACTCTGAAATGATTAATTTCATTTTATTTTGTGTGTCTGTTTGCCTCTTTATTTTCCTGAAGGTTGTCCATGACTGGCTGCTGACTCAGCCATTGTTTTTCTAAATCCCATCCAGTACTTGTTGTTTTAAATCAATGGCTGGTGTTTTTCCACAAAGATACTGCATTTTGATTTAAGATTCTACTTGTGCTCTCACTAAAACATTTTAGATTCTTATTTAAAACCACATTATATTGAGAGAAGGAAAACAATATTTCCTCAGTGCATGACATTAAAACATTTTATCAGTCCCATTGCATTGTACGTGCTATCTTTTTATTTTGGCTGAATTTCAAAATCCCTCTGGACTGATTGCAGTAGATTCAGATCACCTATGTGCAGGGTGCAGAGACTGGCTCCTAATTAATGAGTGAAAGCAGCTCGGGGCATTCCCCTCCCAGCCAATCAAGGTGTGACAATGCACTTTCTAGTTGAGGGAAACTGTGTGTGTGTGTGTGTGTGTGCTTTCAGAAATACAGTTGAGTGACCAGCAACAGTCACTCTTCAACTAGGCTACCTTCATCCGGGTCTGGCTTATTTGTGCAAGTGTATAGCTTGCCTTTCAATTAGCCTGACGTCTGCATGTTTTCTTTTGTTCATTTAACTTTTCTTTATCTTAACTGAACCCCTTCGAACCCAAACCCCTCCCTTCTACATTAGTTTTCCCATTTTATTTTGCTAGGGACTTGAGAGGTTGCATAAGCATATTTCAGTTTCATTATCCCCTTAAGAGGCATTTTTTGTTCTAAGTATTTCTAAGTATCTAAGTATTTGGCATTACCTGGTTATATGTATATTTTTTGTTTATATATTTATGTGGGTTGGGACTGGTTCGTAAGCATTTTACTTCCAGTACGGCCACAACATGACATGATGTGTGCAGGGTTGCTATATGAGTGAAAGAAATGCCGTCCTGAGAAGGAACCATTGACCCCTTCTCCACATCATCAGTTCTGTCTCTGAACACTTGTTCTATCAATCTAATATTGACAAATGGTGAGTAATGGAGTTTGGGGTCTACTGACTTTTGTTGTTATCTATAAAGGGAGCAGCCCACTGAGGTTTGAGCTGAGCCAGGATCGTAAAGTCCATGCCTGTGACTGTCAGAGCTGGACACATTGACTAGTCGGTAAGCACGAGTACCAACAACTGAAGAGATAATTATAGAGGTACATGTACGGCAGAAAAAAGGGTTCACACTTGTCCCCTCTTCTCTCTTAGATTGAGGGGACAGTGAACAAACAACTCAGAATTGACCGAAGCATGATGGGAGGTAACTAACAGCCAGTGGTGTGTGGTAGTTAAACTGTTCAAAATCTAGAAGCTTTCTGGCTTCTTGTTTCCATAAATTATTTAGGCAGTGTGCATCAAAACTAGTGCTTACGGTGGACAAGCAGCAAAAAAGATTTAAGATCTGGTATATTAACAAGTAAACTAAAGACTTGTTTAATGTGCCTCTTATTAGCTTATCATAGTGTTTTAAATCTGTGAAAGTGTTTTATTTACCTATTTAACTCTAGTTGGTTTCACTTCACTCATTCTGGAGCTGACATGAACAAAAACAGAAATCAAGATTTTCATCTAGTAAACAAGACTTATGAATCATTGCGGAGTGTGGAAACACAGTGCATGGAACAGGAACAAGAAAACTTTATCTTTGCACTTGAACCCACACCGGCTCACAAATCATCTCACCAAAGCAATCCATCTTTAAAAGTCGTTTCAATTGATCGAGGAGCACAAGAAGCGTCTTTAATAATCCAACAACTGAGAGAGGGTGGGGAGATGTGACCCTATTTCTGGTGTGTGTGTGTGTGTGTGTGTGTGTGAGGAATTGGGAAATTAATGAGGCTTACTATGGGTGGACATGCACGGTAAGGGTTGGTTAGAGCAAGGTTTGTGTGTGTAAAACATTTTAATGCTTCACTATACGTCTCCTCTGTCATGGTGACACTGACACGTGACAGGTGTTAGACAGTGTTTGCAGTTCCTAGTAAAAGCTAGGTGATGTTTGCCTCAGAGGACACCACAGTGCAATGACACCGAGCCATGTGAGACAAAAAGGCATTTAAATCAATTTAGTGGATAATTTAGCTTTGGAAAGCATATGACCCTTCCTGAAATGTCTTAGTGGGGAAAAGCTCAATTATCTGTTGCTCAAAGAGGATAAAAATACAGTAAAAGAATGTCATGTTAATCATTAAGCTGCTAATTCAATTGGGATGGCAAGCACTGGGGCTAAATTCTGAGGTGGTGATAGTTTTCAACTCATTGAATCCAATAATTTGACAAAGAAAATGTACAGCAGTGTGCTTTGTATCAAGAATGTGTTATCACTTCAGTGCCATGAGCTTTACATTCACAGAAATGAATATTTTCACATCAGGAAGCTCCACGGTGCAATGACAGTCTCCTGCTGCTGGCAGCTGAGCAGCCTTTGCTTCAATTTAGGCTTTGGATGATCTGCACAAAGGCAGGTAACCATTAAAAGTGAACTATTTTCTGTGAAACTCACATTTACTGCATATTAGTCATCTTTGCAACATGCCTGCTCTATTGCTGCAACGTTGGAAAAGTCTTTATCACAACTCCCAGCTGGGAACATAGTCTTAACCAGCCTGTGAATTGGGACTAAACATGTCGATGTTTCAGTTAACATCTTCCAGCTCCTGGCTGCAGAGAAGAACCAAAATGATGTCATTTAGGTAAGGCTGAAATGAATGCCACAATCCAAAAGGGAGGAGAGAGGCATACCACCAGCAGAGCCCGTTTGTAAGTCAGACTCTGATATAAACAGACGTGGCAAAAGTACACATTCTTTACTCAAGTAGAAGTACAGATGCTTGTGTAAACTTTTCAACTACATTACTTTACTAACATAAAAGTGAGTTAATATAATTCAAAGAGTTTTAAAATAGAGCTAGAATAATTAGGATTTGTCTGAGCTGAGCTTCATAGACGCACCAGAAAGATAGTTGATTGTTGAGTCTCATTGCCAGGACATCAAATACCGACATTTTGGGTTGGTAAAGCGTTCTGTGCAGCACAAAAAACTGAGAAAATAAGAAAATCCAGGCAGAGGGCTACAGGGCCCCTGCAGATACGAGACGCTAACACAACTTTTCTCCCCGTTCGAGTCCCCCTCTCTGTCTGTTTCCTTCTCGCTACGTCTGCCGTGCGTGATATGCACTGATAGGTTGAAACCATTCTTGTGATGTTGGGAAGGCGGCGTGCAATGACGCAAAAATAAAAATAATTCAAAATGTTGATGTACTTCTTCTCCCTGCAACACAAAGGTCTGCTGAAGCTTAGATGAAATGAGTGAAAGCTGCAAAACAATTAAAGAATGGGCCTTGACATGAGATTGTTTTGTCAGCTACATAAACACAGTGATTTTTCTTACTACTCTCAAGTTCCTTTTTTTCTTAACTTGTCAGGATAAAAGAAAAGCAGACTTGTTAAATGTGGCTACCATGATTTTATGACGTACCCAGAATCTAATGAGAATGAAATCCCTCAGCTTAAACGACAAAAAGAAACTGACATTATGCAGTTTACACGCAGCAACATTACGCCTTTGTGCGTGTGGGTGTATCACTGTAAGTCTATCCAGCTAATTATCCCATTGTACTGTGGTGTATTGAGAGGTCACAGAAGTGTTATTGGCTGTCACACTGACAGGCGGCATTGAGGGATCATCACACCATCACTGTGTCAGCCTGAAAGCCTGAATACACTTCACCCGGTCAAAACACACACCGGGCATTCCGCCAGCACTGATGGGATTTACACGAGGGGGGGAAAAAACACTGATGTCTAATCCTTTTGTGAGTCAAATGTAATCATTTCTTTTCATGCAGGTTGAATATAAGGATATCTCTGTCACACTTGGCACAAATGTTACTTGTTTTTTGTTCGGATTTAAATCCAGCTCAAAAAACTAAATGTAGGCTTATACTGTATAATCTTGTCACATTAATACATTTTGGAAAAATTTGATAAATTCCTGTCATTCTTAATTTTTCTTTCTTTTATAATCCAGCCCTTCCTGTCCTCACCACCACAGCTTTACTATACTCTCACAGATCATAGTACTGCTGGCACTAATGGACTGAAATGGTGGAGATAACCAAAAATATTAAGTTGTGGTGGGTTGTCTCTGCACCAGAAATAACCTGTATTATAACATGACATCGTGACATTATTTTAATTTAGCTTTTTTATTTATTCATATCTTTAATCATGACAGTTTCATTAAACCATAACCTTGCAGACTCCTGACAGATCAAACAAGAACAATATTTCTCTGAATAATAATTCTTGAGTTAACAGTGAGTCCAATATTATCCCTGAAGGGAAACATCTTTTCTTCACTCTCACATTTGTTTTAAATCATTATCCGTCCGACGACAGAATTAGCACGGTGCCTGCTATAATACAGTGGCCTTTTTTTTACTCTTAACAAAACCCAGGTGATTCTTCGATGCACTGGTGACCAGCATGCTAGCACACAAGATGTAACATGTTAACAAGACAATTTCTAAACTTTTTCTTTAAATCTTCCTGTACTTAATGGTGTTTCTTTGCCACTCAGTCTTGACTTTGTGTTGTGATTCTTAACCTAAAAGGTTTGAGTTAGTCAAACTTACACAATGACGGCACACAGTTTACTCACGAAGCACATTAAGGAAATCTCAACCCACAGAAACGCTGCAGTATGTGGAAGTCTCAGTGCTAAAAGGATGTCTAATTAGCCTCTTTGTGAAACTTGCAAAGTTATCAGCCTACTGCGACAATTAACCACATTCGGGCTACACACTGTGGGTCCCTCCGTCTGTCTCATATCTCATCTCATCTCATCATATCTCCATCCCTTTGTACTGTGTGTAGGTGTCAGGTTTCTATTCATCGGTGTGAGCAGGCAGATGAGACTGGGAGGAGAGAGAGAGAGAGATCAGATACAGGGATGACTAACGGCTCATTGTTATGAACAAGGAGCTTGTTCACATGTGAGTCAACCTGTTCGACACAGTAACGCCAAACTGCCATGACAAAGTACAAATGTGCTTCTTCTTCTTCTTCCTCTTTGTGGTGCAGGATTCATGGTGCAATGTTGAACAGACAAAAATGATGAAGGCATGAGATACGGATTTACATAACAGTCTGCTTGAATGATTCATTCAGCTATTGACTGATTCATCAAGTAGGTCATCCATCGAAGTCTTCAGTTAAAAGGCTGCACACAAGAACGTACTGTATATTTGAACTGTAAGTTAACATACAGCTTTTTGGCTAAGGGGAATTCCAACTATCAAAAGTCCCGGTTTTATTCAGGGTCAAGTGCATTCATTGCATCACTGCACTTCTGTCCAGATCAGAGAGTCAACGAGGGGATTATGTTCAAAGTGGAAACACAAGTCAGCGGCCAAGTGCTGCAATGTTTTGGCCACGACACACAAGATCTTTATGCTCAACCAACCGGACCTTAAAATGGAGGTCTTACTCTTCTGGCGTCATTGCAGTTTTCTTTTTTAAAGTGAAACTTTAGATAACAAACAGCCAAGGTGTTTATCAGGTGTCAGCAGTGGGTAGATCAATACCTAAAGCATCAGTACAACAAACACTAAGCCTTGTTTTGAATATTTATTGTAGGGTCAATTGGACTGATAGATTAAAAGTGAACTTTTTTTTTTTTTTTTACTATTTATTTACTTCCCTGTGTTTAAACGTGTATGATTAGGTACGGGAATAGTGAAAAGAAACAGCAAATGCTCGGCAAATCATTTAGTGATAATGACAGTGTATTCACAAGCAGCTCTAATGGCCTCATAAATCATAACATATTGCTCTCCCATACATAATAGTACATTAGCCACTTTTAATAATAAAAACTCAAAATCAATATCAGTGATTCTACCCTTGAATTACTTATCAGAGGGTAACCAAATTATGTGCCATCATCCACTCTGAGCAATTGCATAGTTTTTTTCGCTGCCTTGCCTTTAATAGGTTATCCTGTTCGAGGTCCAGGGTGCACCTGGAGACGTTATCAGAGAGGAGACAAGCCACCTCAAACATTTTGTATAGAAAAGTCGGTAACTCTAGAGATGGCAGTGCACGGTTGAGATTCACGACAGTTTTTCAACCGATTTGGTGCAGCAGGAGAAATACTTCTAATAAGCACGGAAGAGGAGGGATTACCAAGCAAGGTGAGGTTATTTAAAGATTAGACATAAAAATTTGCATTTTTAATGGTATTTTAGAGTTCAGTACTTCATGGAAATCAGACGGGTGGACCTACTGTACATCACGACAAATAGCACCCGTTTCATTTGAACTTTAAAAATTGTTTTAAATAATTTTAATATTTAAATTTAATATAGCTTTTTTACTGCAGTGATACATTGCTATTACCCTCAACACTATGGGGGGCTGGGGATGGATGGGTAAGAGCTTCTATTGAAACAGAATAGCTCATTTAAAATTAAAAATACAGAAGAAATGAATGAGAACCAGTTCATTTATATCTGTGCAAACTGAACTTTGAACTGTACTTTTTTGTGAAGTGTAAACATGCACAACACATTCACTTTACCAGCCTGTCTGTCGATTCTGAGTTGAAACCTGAGCGCCTTTGCAGCAGGTGACCCATGCTGTCACAACAGGAACATGACCTTGTAGTCTGCTTTATCAATAAGCACAAAAAGGAGCATGAAAACAAATGTGTTTCAATCACACTACCAAGCACTTTGTGCCTTCCATTTATATCACCTTGCTGTCAGTGTTGTTCGTGCTACACGGTCTTCTGATTGTGTTTTCTGCCATGCTGGGACAAACAGAGCTCACCTTTGGCGTTAGCTAAACGGATCCTTAATAAAATACAAATAATCTCTATTGCCACAGTAATTGACCTTGCCACAAATAGCAAAGTGCATAGATAAAAGGAGAGGCACCGAGGGGTCAACATTGTTTGAAGGCGCTCGCAGCTCAGCGGGCTTGTGAATGCAACCTGCTTTTATCGGCCACCAAACAACTAAATACAGCAGAAGCAGGCAGCTGTATTTGCATTCTAAACACTCAACAATCAGCGGGTAGTGATATCAAAGCACTGCAGACCCCTTGATCTACTTTTGTATTCATCAAGAAAATCCTGCATTTACTGATAAATATAAATACTTCTGCATATGAATATTTCTAGTTTGGTTAATCTGGAGCAGCTGACATACAAGCATGTGTTTGCACTGGAGATGAATGGGATTTCTGTGTATGCCTCTCCTCATCTGAGGGAATATTTGAGAAACATGAATTATGAATCCCATGCCACGCACAGATAACCGTGGTAATGAAGCCAGCAGAACAACTGGATAGGCTACATATTTAAAGAGGCTACTTCCTTTGTGGACATGTCATTCGGGCATTAAAGATTCAGACGTTGTGATAGCCCAACATTACGGAGGACTGCAGGGTGAGTGGGTTTGAGACAAGAGCTTTATCTGGACGGCATTATGGGGTTGATGCTTACAAGAAACCAGAGCTGCAAGGGCAAGGCTGATGTAATAAGACAGCACATGTAAGCTTTACTCTGAAGTGTCCATAATGCCTCTGCAAACACTTCAAAATACCCGAAATTGTTAATGTTGCACATCCAGGATGCTAATTAAATTCACATGCTGAATTTATTCAGCACATATGAGAGGATTATTTATGGCCTCCAACTTCACAGCATCTGCAAACAACCTCTTTAATCACACTAGGAACAGGATTAAAACTAGAGCCATGAAACCTCAGCTCAGGTAGCATTAACCACCGCTGCAAAATGTTTATTTTCTCCAAATTAGTTTCTGTGTAATTAAACATTCATGCTACACATCTCTGCCCACACCATCCAGTTTCTCTGCAACGTTGGCCTTACTTTATCATTATCCTGTCCAGGCTACAGGCATGAACCAGGCTATACATTTACCAGGGGAGAGAACAAGGCCAGCACATGCTATTTAATCCTCCACTACATCATGGTTAACCAAGACCATTTGTTTAATCACCAACTGGAGTCAGTTCACTGCAGACACTGATAAAGAAACAGTATACCACCGAAAGGTCCTGACTGTCATTAAAGAACTGAAAGAGTATGTCAACCTTTGTCCAGGTGAGCTCTTAGATCCACTTACTACTGGGTGTTAGGATGGCTGGTAGCTTCACCTCTTGGTGTTGAGTACATGTTTAAGTTTATGAGTAGCCAGCTTGTAGTGTTCACTGGAAATACATCTTGAGATTTAACCCCACTTTGTGCTTTACCACTAAATTCTAGTAGTTACAGAACTGTGTCAAACAAACCAGAAGGTCGTTGAGCAACACCTACCACTTTTCTGAGGATATTTTCAGGATCCTCAAAGACTCGTCTAACCAGGGTCGCCAATAGTCTTGCTCATACCCAGGTGAGGAAGATCTTATTTGAAGGGTTAGGGGGTCATTTGGGGTCCTCCGATGACCCAGGCCCTGGGACAACTGACCTGGATTAAACATCTTTTTTATTGTAGTCAACATTTACATGCTAAAAAACAACATGCTAGCATTATCATTGTGATCTACAGCATGGATACCCAACCTGAACCAATCGGGATACGTCGGAACTCACCAGCTGGACCGGGTCAGACAAGGTTTCAGTCACGTCATAGATATAAACTGTGTGTAGAGAAATGCCTATTCATGGTAATCAACACTGTACATGTCTTTATTCCAGGTAAACAGGAAAGCTGTTACCATGGTAACAATTGTGTCAGAATAACACAAACTCAGTTCTTCAGCATACTTTAACTGCGTCGGGCTCGAGTTGGGTTAAGACATAAAAAACACAGTGCCTGTCGAGTTCGGGTTGGTTCTGTTATCATGTTGTCATGCTGATGTAATCCGCTTAGCTCATGCACAGCCACAAAGAGCTGCTGGAAGGACTTTAGATTCTTTGGCAGAAAAAAAAAAATTAAGACTTTTCCCTGACCTCGTTGATGAACATCATGAGGTCAACGAAAGATATGAAGGAGGGTTCTTAAGTACTTTGGAAAAAACAACCACAGAAGTAAGATAATCCAACTGTACTAACACTAAGGCTGCAAGGAATCGTGGGATGGCAGTATCTCCTTTCCTATTGTAAAGGATGGTCCAGCGTTTCTATGTGAAAGGAGACAAGAAAGGAAGCATTAAAGCACCTTTGCTTAGCATTTAGAGATTCAAATAACTCTTATCATGCTGCCACTTCAGTCATTTCACTTTTAAGCAAAGAAGAGTATTCGGCCACAGCTTTAGTCTTGTTTAAAAAAAAGTGAGGTTATGCAAACATACATGTAGTAAACTACAAATATTAAAAATTGTGACCAGTCTTTCAACATGAATATATTCAGTGATAATAGTAATATTGTCACAAAAGGCTAGCTGAGTCAGGGGACAGCACAGCTTCAACAGGAAACATGTTTGTTGGAGTGTAAACTGGTACAAAGTGTCTGCCACTCTCGGTCATTTGACATAATTTGTTTGCTCTATTAACTTTTTGTCATTTTCCTCTTCGGCTCTGTGTTTTGTTGGCTCACTGCTAATGACTTGTCCTCCACACTGCAGATTAGGTGTTAGCGTGGTACTTACACCGTGCGCTAAATCAAAATAAATCACGTTTCGTCTGAGGTGACCTGATAGAGCATGTAGTTTTCAGTAAAATGGGTTTGTTGCAGGAAAAAAAGGCAAGATGTCGCGATAAAAATGTGATCAAACAGATAAAAGTACTAGAATCATCTCTGTGGTGCATAATTAATTTGTATCGTGATTGAGCTGAAAGACAGTCAGAGTAATATGCAGGGGAATAATCTGAGTACAGTACCAAGGTCTCTCCGGTTACAGAACAAACTCACCTCCTCTAATAGCTTTGTTTGTGACAATACACACTTTCAGATTGCTGAGTGACACAGACTGAAGGTCAGGCTCCTCTCAAGCAAACAAAGCATGATGATGACGTCAAAAACAAAAACACACACAACCCAGACTGACAAATGGCCACGACATAAGATGGCAATTTCCATTTGATCATGGATTGAGGTGCAGAATTGTGTTGACCGACACAGACAGTGACCTGTGGGTTGTGCAACAGATGGCTGTCTGAACATCACTTGTGGAAAAAATGACAGTTACAGGGAGAGCTTCAATGTAAGAAATGTGTGATTGAATTTATGTGAGACTTTGAAGGTAATTTGCATGTATTCTCTGCTTTATGCTATATTGTGTGGTGTTTTGTGACATGAACAGTAGCCACCTGGTAGTGCCTCAGGGACTATTTTGCATCAAACATGAATCCTACATTCATTTAATCAAATACTCTTTTTGTGCTTTGCCCATGTGCTCAGACTCATCTTTGGCGGGACTCTCACCTCAACTTGAACTGTGACGTTACATGGTATACCTATCAGCCAATAGATGATACATGTGATAATGGGGATTTAAATTTTTAATCAGCACATTTGTCAGGTTACTTTGGTGTACGTCTGCTAATAATGGGCTCACCAAATGTGCTACCTGCATCTATTTTTGTCCTCATTCATAATAACTTCATTTGAAACACTGTGAAGCCAGAGATCAATGTGTTCTGACACATTTTTTTTTTTGAGATTTTTGATATTTTTAGACTTCAAAGACCTGTCCTGAGAGGCTATTTCAGAAATGGGCATCACCATCTGTGATCCAGTTTTGAATGCTGACAGGTAATGAACACTGCTGCTAATGATCAAAACAAGCATGTCACTTCTTTTGATTACCATAGATTTATCATAATGACAATACACACTCATCTGAAGTGGCACTACTGTGCGAGAGTCTCTTTAGGTGTGATTCTCTCATCAAAGTAATTAAGCGAAGCCTGAGTGCCTTGATGCAAAAACAATTCACACATCCTGTAGTACTCCTGCTTTCAACGCTGTTGGATGAAAACCTCACATCCACAGGTTTGGTGATTTTAATATTTTCAGATGAGCTAACAGATAGCAATGGGCTGTTTAAAAATGATAAGATATGATAATCAATACATGATCTTAACATGTGAAAATGTGTCTGATCTTCACCATCAAGTCTAGAACAAAACTGTATAGAGCCAACTTGGACACTTAAGTGTTTTGATCTGCATGCTAATATATGCATGCTAACATGCTCCAATGATAATGCTAGCATGCTAATGTTTGGAAGGCAATGTTTACCTTGTTCACAATCTTAGTTTAGTGTGTTAGCATGCTAATATTTGTTAATTAGCCCTCAACACAAACTAGCTGAGGCTCAAGAAAATGTCAGTAGTTCTTTAGGTATTTGGTTATAAAACAAAGTATTTGAGAAACTGAAATTTTGACCTCATGATGATGCTAGTTGAAAGTTAAGATATCGCCAATTAATCCTGTGGAAAACAAATTTCATCACGATTATCCAATACTGATCAGAAACCAACGTTTTGGACAAATTTACATTTGGACCAGATGATTGTGGTGATTAAAGGTCAAGGGATCACCATAGACATAACGATTCATGCTTTTTGGAATATGCTTCATCTCTCAGGGATCCTGACTGTCTGTACAAATATTCATGGGAATCCAACCGATAGTTGTTTTGGTATTTCACTGTGGTCCAAAGTGGTGGACTGTCTGACAGACCGATATTGCCATCCCTTGAGCTATGCCTCTAGCATGGCCAAAAACTTGTTGAAAGAGAAAAAGAAAACATTGCCAATTTTTCATGCAAGGTCCAAAAACATACTGAAGCAAATGCTGTAATGTCCAACATGGACACGAATAGCAGAAAATCCTTTTGGTCTAGGTAAAATGCAGGGTTTTCTGATGATTCATTTCTTATTCTTTAGATTAATTTCTATATTTCTGACACACCATGACAGAACCCATGTGCACAAAGCCAAATCTCGTAGTTCCCATTTCTCTTAACATGAGACTTTTACTGAATTTGTTACATGTAGTTAAAATTCCAATTTTCTCCATCACTGAGATGAAAACAGCTTTACCTCTTTTCCCAAAACCAACTAACACAAGGTTCTGAGCTTTTTTGTAAATGTAACAGATGTGGCATAATATACACATGCAATTTATGCCCAATGACTCCTCAAATTATTTTTCACTGAATATCCTGATGGAAACTCGACTCGACTCTCTCTTTCAGCTGCTACACTTCAGAGACAGATAAAACATTTCAATTTGACAGAAATAATTTGTCCGTCAGAGAGTGCTGGCTGTCTGTTCTGTTGTACGGAGAAGTAATTCCCCTCGTCTTAACATTAATTATGTTCTCCTTGTGTCTGTCAACACAAGGAGATTGATGGCCGAGGGAGGAAGAAAAAACAGAGCCACAGTCCGATGAAGTCTAAAAATAGACTCAGAGGCCAGCACGTTCACGTCTGTCATCTCACATCACCAGCATGAATGTGTAATTATTATTCATTGATTAAACAATTGGGGGAGGGATATGAAAGAATTAGAACCTATTGATACACAGGGTGGCATATTTATGTGTATGTGATTGAGTATATATAGAAACACAGGGACTAATAATCAGGCTGACTTTCATGCCTGGGGGCTGGATTTGTTTTCATCTGCTGAGGGATGAAGAATATCAAAACACCGCTGATGGAAAAGACTGCTGTGCTCCTGCTGGTGTACAAAACACTGGGTGTTTGAGGTTTGGCGGGTTGCTGCATAGGAACAAAATCCAATCATCAAAGAAAGGCTGTGTGTAATTATCGCAGAGTTTTTCATATCCACTGAGGTCTAAAAGCCAGAAAAAATGAAGAAAGAAGTTACAGGTGCGACCCAATCGCCAGAATAAATGTTGGAAATGTATGATTTTGCAAACCACGACTGTGTTGCAACTTTTAGATTTTGATTTCCAATTTCATCCTCTGACATCGCTGTGGTTATGTTCTGGTTAGGTTTAGGCAAAAAAACACACTTGGTTAGAGTTAGGAAAACACCATGTTCTGACTTAAAACACCTGGGTTTTTTTGCTGTAAAACACAGCTGTAGATGTCCTGATGTCTTGATAAAAATGTGGTTTTGTTACCACAAACATGGCTAGAGATGTTCTGACCTCCTGTCATAAATATAAGTTTTTGTATAGTATATCCAGCATTGTCAAACTTGCAAATGTTCAAACGCATACTTGAACTGCGGTCACCGGCTTGGCAGCCTTGTCTTCTGTAACTCCACCACCGTCCCCTTCACCTCCTAATATGAAAGTCAGGTCATAAACATGCCATGTGAACATGATATGACACGTTTTGTAGAAATGTCAAGGTACGCAGCCAATGGCATGCACAAATGTGAACGTATCAGTGGCTCACAATAACATTAAATGCTAACATTTACTTCCGGCAGGTGACAGTTTTCTGCCCAGAGAAAAGGACAGATCAAATATAAAGAGTGAAATAGGACTTGTCTTGTCTTAATCAAAGAAGACTAGACTCACTGGTATTAAATCCTTTGCCTCTTGACAGGCACCAGACACAAGAGCGCTGCATGCAGTTACATCACATTTCATGACTTCTGGGCAATGAAGTTCATACTGTCAGTTACCCCTCGTTGCCATCTGGAACTGCCAGTGTGAGAAGTTGCCTGGTGCAGCCTCCATTCACACGCTTAGTGGTAACATCTGACCCGAGTACAGTGTATTGTAGTAGATGTCCAGATGGTGGTACATTGTGATCCTTTGCTACTCAGCTACATCTAATGAACAGCTGCAAGGTGAGAAAAGGGTTTGCATGCAAACATATGGTGGACTTTATTCTTTATTTAGAAGAGGTATTACAAAAGAAGTGTGAATGGTTCATCACACATTGTTATTCAGCGAGAATAAGAAAGATGGGCTCCATCACTCAACGTTACTTACGATATAGATGCAGGCCTATAATATACTGTACATTATAACAAGTTGCATACCAAAATTAAAGTATCTTTTTATTGTTGTTTTACAGTTATGATCAACATTTTTACACTAACAATGTTGCAAATGACAGTGTTAAAATGACAAAAAGAGAGGAGTCGCTTAGCTCCACTCAGCTTTACGAAGCTTTGTCGTGATTTTCAGCTCACTGTTTAGCAGTCTAGTCCTCATCTTCCCTGGAGACTATCCCCGCATGTATTCTCTATCACAAGACTCACACAAAATTACCATTTCACCTGTTTGTCTTTGTACTAGAAAATGGAATACCGGAAGAAACTGACACAGACACAGCAACACACAGAGAAAGACCCGAACTGGCCATACTGCGATTAAAACCCAGGATACTAACAAACCATATTACTAACTGACATGCTTTAAGTCTGATAATGACAGACAGTATTATTAAGGCCGTAAGTATTCCCACTGACTGGTTGACTTTATACTGTAAAACCACACTTTGTCTCTGTGCTGATGCTGCCTCTGTTGGTGTCGCTGCAGCTGCTAGCATGGAGAACCAGTGGTGTAATTA
Organism: Pagrus major; assembly: GCF_040436345.1. Taxonomy (NCBI): domain Eukaryota; kingdom Metazoa; phylum Chordata; class Actinopteri; order Spariformes; family Sparidae; genus Pagrus; species Pagrus major. The sequence goes on from NC_133225.1 coordinate 17,416,055, forward strand.
TGCAAACTACACAGTTAATTAATAAATGCAAAATAGTACTCGGAGGTACTGCTCTTCTCTATATTTAAAAAATAGTCCATACCTACTCCTTTACTCTCCTGTTTGAAGCGCAACATCTGGTGCTTAGCCTCTGCCTCTCAGTGTCTGATGCAGAGGAGGGAATTTCCAGGAACCCCACGATTTGACTCTGGATCAGAGGGCTACAATGTGACTATAAAGTGATTATGGATGCATCTTGAAGCATCAAAATGTTTAACTTTCTGTAGCCTACATGATTTATTTTTTCTCAGTTTGACTACTTGCTACTTTTAAAATATATATTGTATTTGTGATGATCCCTAATTAAAGTAACAGATGAATTTACCTCCATTATCTTTGCTTACATGTTGTGTGTGTAAGTTTCACAGTTCAGTTGGTTCAGTCGTACAGAACGTGCAGCCCGGTCTTACAGACTCGTTGCAGGCAATCATGTGAAGAACTGGGAGTCAGATTTTCAATTATCAGCTGTTTTGCATTAAAACATATTCTTTCAAGAGAGATTTTTGCAGTGCATCTGACAGTCTCCTGGTCTGATAGGGCTTTAATCGGCTGCTAAGGGACCAGATTCCTGTGGAACGATGGTACTGTCATCTGGATCTTTCTTCCCTTCAGCAGTTCTGATGGGTTTACACCGACAGATGTGTGTTGCTCTGTCGCACATTAATGCTAACAGTAGGTCAGTGTGTTTGAGGATGCACGTCCATTTCCCTGAGAGTTGTGAGAACTGGACGAAACACGCACAATGTCCTAATGTCTTCGCTTTCACTGACTTTACAACCAGGTGTGTCCTGGTAGAAGACAGATGCAATCTTTCCATGCAAATGATACTGTAATCCAGTGCTTGGCTCGATACTCACATGTGTCTGTGTAGGTTGAAATGCCTCTGTGTGCCCTTTGTGTGCACTTGATTTCCTGGCAGAAGTGGCAGGTTTCCACTATGCATTCCATATTGGCAGATATTTTAAGCCACCACACAGTTTCCTTGGCCTGTTCTCTGCATTTTGACAAGCTTTTAATGCTTTGACATCATGCATGCTCTCTAACATTTCCTGTGTCATTGACTGTGGAATTACAAGGTGACAGTCTGGTGTGATAAGGCCCTCACATTCTGACAATGAGTCTTTCAGCGTGTAATAGTCTTTTGCACCGCGTGTGATGCCATCCACCTTTGATCAGCTTTAGTACACTTTGCAGCTGCTCATCCCTCGGCGGAGCAGACTTTATCATGTCCAGTTTGCGCTGTGATATTGGCCAACTGTGACAGCATTTACATGACAAGCAACGTCTCTATGTCTCTGTGGTGTTGTCGCTGTCCTCTAATGTTCTGCGTGACAATGCATTAGTAACGAAAGGGGGGTTTTCCTGGTGCTTACTCTGCTTTGGCATTGAACTGCATCAGTTGCATTAGATGTCAGGTGTCCAGGCGGTTTCTCCTCTCAGCAGATCATACAGGGGACCTGCATCTGTTGACATTTTGGTTATATACTTGTTCATAAAGTATAATTAATCATGGTCGTGGACATTTGTGGGCTCCTGTGGCTTGCTGATGATGTTTGTCTGCTCTGATTCCCCTGACATTCACTATGTGGCTGTCTGAACACACAGCCTTCCTTGTTGAGTTTGAGGCCAGCCTCCGTTCTCTCCAGTTGGTGTGATGCAGGTGTGTTTAATGTGCAGGTACGTCTCTCCCTTCCAGCAGTTTATTCAGTTTGCACTGGAATATATCTAGAGCCATATGTATTCAAAAAGGCAGGAGCTTGAATCAACACCTCCATAAGGCGAGATACATATTGTTTGGAGGCTATCCTCATGCAGTGCTGTCCAACAATGTGAAGACTGTGGATCCTGACAGCTTGGCCAGTGTCTCCTCTATTCTTGGCAGATGGAATCTCACACTTTTGACGTTCAGCTCTTGGAGACAAAATTAACTAATGCTTCCACCGGCCAAATTGCTTGTGAATGTGCAAATTTTACCAGCAACTCAATAGATTATCTATCAGCCACTTGCATATTTTACCAGCATTTGGCTGGTGACTCATACTGATTTTGTGCCCTTTTTGGAGGCCTATCCAGATCCTCGATGAGCTTATTGGCTCCAGCATGGTGAGTACCAGTCTGTCAGGCTGCGTGACCCTCTCGGTCACACCCTGCTCTTCCACTCGCTGCAACTTGCCTCAGACTTTAGAAGGAAGTGGTAGAGGAACTCTTCTGTGTGACATATGATACAGCTCCCTCTCGTAGGTGGATCTTGAACAACCCAAAATGCAGAATATATTTTGCCTATGGATGTTTCTGCAAACCACAGATATGTGGGAACTTAACATTTCTATATTTTGCAACTTTTTGTTTCTTTTGGCTCAATTTTTTCAGTTGTATCTTATGATAACGCTATGCTCATGCTTTGGTTGGGTTAAGACACAAAACCACTCATTATAAGGTGTAGGAAAAGATCATGTTTTGGCTTAAAATACCCATTTTGGTTGGCATAAACACGGCTGGAGAATCCCTACTCCCCATCAAAAATATCTGCAGTCTCGAGCTGCGATCACTGGCTTGGTAGCCTTCTTGCCTGTAAATCCACCACCATCCCCCCCCCCCCCCCCCCCCCCCCCCCCCAATATGAAAGTCAGGTCATAAATATGTAATATGAGCATGATATGACACATCTTGTAGCAACGTCAATACAGTACGTAGCCTATGACATGTACAAATGTGAACGTGTGTGTGTGGGTTGCAGAATCATTAACTGCCTACATCTTATCCTGGCGATTGGGTCTTTATGTTTGGTCTAAGTGGTCTGAATTTTCTTTACAGCATCAACATCAGCTCCTTTTAATAGTTCTGAACCCAAATGTGAGTGTGTTCTTTATTTATTTATTCTGTCTAATGACCTGATTTTACGAGTTAAAAGTTTTTTCTCAGTCTCCTCTCTAGTACTGACCTTACTAAGCTCTTACTAATTTGGAGTAAGTAGCATCTTTTATCAAAATGTCTTTTCTCCCCTCAGATTCTAATAGTTGCCTGGAGCTCTATATTTATGCTACATCGTCTTTGACACGTATGCCGACAACCAGTCTGCCCGTGATGTGTTCACTGTTTTCAGTGTGACCCCAGCATTTGCACTAACTGTTGCAGGCGCGCTCCCTCATATAGTGGTTTTCTTTGGTATGAAATAATCATCGCATTCAGCGAGAGCCATCTTGTAGTCGTCCTCTTTGTCCCCTCTTCCGAACTTTGCAGTTGATCTGTGCAGGGTGGATCTCAGTTTGACTTCAGGTGTCTCTGTCAGAACACTTCTGACATCATGTCAGATAAACTGCAGGTTAACACAGCTTGTTAATGTGTTTCATTAACTCTACAGCAACATCTCAACATGAACATTATGACATGCTATCAACCAATCATGGTGACTCACATACTGCACAGCTTGCCACAGCATTGCTCTCTGCACAGTCTTACTTGGCACATGGCTCTGCATTGTCATTTATTTATTGCCATTAATTCATTTCCCCATTTTGCAGTTCTTGCCTTTGCTGCTCAGCTGCTGGCCTGGGGCACATTTAATTTGCCTACTGGTCGGGTCAGAAGTTTTATACGATTTCTTATAACAAGTCAGGCTGGGCTGGGACTGGAACTGAATGATAATGGTAGCAGGTCTTTCGATGCTGAACTTTGCAGGTACATTACAGGTTTGCAAAACTGGAATCATGTATGGATCTGGATTGAGAATGTTTTTCTTCCCATTTTGCAAACTTGTTTAAACTTTTTAATAACATTTCTGATTGCTTTCGCTGCATATAGGAATACAGGATGAAATATGTGTGGCTGATGTTGATTATTTCTTTTCTCACAGTCTAACTCGCAAAATAATTTATTTGCGACTTTGCGATACTAGACGTTCATCAGGCGAATAGTTTGTTCCAGTGAGAATCCATCTTAAATAGGGAGTGACTGCAAGTCTGCAACCAATCACATTCCATGCATGAAATATAAAGACATGAATAATGACAAAAAACACAGGTTTCCTACATGAAAGTATCAAACAGGGAACAAGAGAAGCAAAATACTTAACAGTAATTCATATAAAGAAGACCATGAAGAAGAAAGTATTCCACTCACTGATCTGAGTGATTATTCCTCCATAATTAACTGCAAAATACCGGACTTACATATTTTTGGTTATATTATTGTTTCCTCCACTAATTGGGCAGCTGGGAATAACAATGCAGACATCTTTCACACATAACATGTGCCGTACAGTTTGCTTTTTGCAATCTAATAAAAAAATGACACAGTATGTTACATAACAATGTGCCAGAGATGACTAATAATGATTATAAAATAATTGAAAATGCACAGAACTTGGCCAAAATATGTGTAAATATATAGAATTAAAGTAATACACAGGACAGAAGGGCAAATATGGTATATGTTGATGAAGGTTCACAGTCAAGAAAGATGGTATATAAGCACAGATGGATAGCTCAAACTGATGCCTCAAAAATACATTTGTAATTAATGGCATGTCCATTTTTCCTAACCTGCTCTGAAGTGTGTGTGAAATGTGCTCGTGTGCCTCCTTGTGGAGCACGTCAGCACTGGAGGAGGCACCACAGGGCTGGGTCACAGGGAGTAGTTGGCAAACAGGAAAGAGGAGCGCACTATAAGAAGAGACTGAACCCTGAGGAGCGTCAAAACATTTAAAACCACATCCGAGAGAGGAGGAGAGGAGAGAGGGAGACAGAGGCGAAGTGAGACACGCACAGTGAAGGACAGACACGGCGAAGCGTCCAGAATGAAGCGGTGATTTTATTCCCACAAGGACCGCGAGGCTGCCTTTTTAAAAAACCCCAAACCGGTCCTTGTCACAACCCAGCGTCAGCACACTGTGAGGAGAAGGTAAAAGTGCGGTCCGACGTCGCACTCCTCCTGCGCCCGGCGCGCCTCGGTGTCACCGCGCACAGAAATCCTGGATGCGCACAAAGTGTCAGCTTCAGCACCTGAGGAGAGGACAGCTCCGCTCTGGACCTCCTGTCCGACACAACTCCAATACAGCTTTTCATGTCCACACTTCCAGTCTGACAATCTGCTTCTCAAGTCTGGAAGAAGTCTGAAGACCCGCTGACGGAGAGATCCGCGACCGACTGTGTGCTCAATATGTACCAGGGGCATTTACAGGTAAGGAGGCAGCCTCTTTTGTTTGCTCATTCGTCCATGAAAGGGAAGTGTTTTAGTTGGGATGGGACTGACGTTAACGGGGCGCGCTTCCACATGCATCCGAGTTCATGTCAAGGGCATTTTTTAAGAGGTACTCACGGTTAATGCTCTGACAACAGGGACAGGAATGGGAAACAATGTGCTCATTTTCATCTGCAGAGGGACGTTTTCTCTCATCAATCACAGCTGAACATTTAGGTTTATGGCAAAATTGCCTACATTGATGAAAAGGGATGACCTAGGAGCTATAAATGTGTACATTATTTTCTAACATCCATTGACCAAAGAGAGATATGATAGGTGCACGTGCAGGTGCGTGCCAGATGTAAACAGGAGGTGAGCCCTGAGCAGGGCAGCCTTGACTCTGGCAACAACAAATCATGAGTTTTTGAACGTGCATGCTTAGGCTCACGTGACGTCATGCAATCTGACGTCAGTTTCCATACAGCAAACTACAGTACTAACAACATAGACCAGGAAAAGAGACTGAAACTGGAACAGAACGATCAAGACATGAAATGAGAGGAGCGTCAAACACTGCATGCCTGATGTACAACATAATCACACACTGTCAGTCCTTCCTCAGTGGTTAATGACGGCCTCTCCTCCAGTTTAGACGCATGGATTGAAATGAATACTGGTGGTTGACAGAGATACCTCAGCTCCCAGACAGTTGATTATGTAACAGAAACTGACTGACTTGGTGCTCGGGAGCATTAAAGACCAAAATTTAATATTTCATGATGGATTACTCAAGCAGCAGTATTCATTGAAAATGCATGAAAAGGCGGTCAGCAGTTCTTGTCTGGATTGTGTTTGTTACGGGTCAACGAGGAGCCTGTGTTACTGAGTTAAGACATGTAATCAATGCTATCTTTACGCCACATGTTTCATCCCATGATCTCACACTTTAAATGTTTCTCATCACATGCATGCGAGCCAGTACACTGTGCATTGTTTAGATCATGACTGAAACAGGACATCTTGTTTACGATATAAGGCTGATTTAGCAGCAGAAAGGTATTGAATCTATCGCCATGACGCTCATTTGTGTAACTGCTGCACTTTCTCCTTTAAAGTTAAATGTGTGTGTGCATATGAAAATAGAGCTACCTGAGCCTCGGCCAGATCTTTGTCTCATACTGTAATAATGCACTGGCTGTGTGGAGAAAGGGTGTGGTTTGCTTTACACATATACATGATTTCCAAAACTTTCTGATCATCATGGAGTTTTATCTCTGGAATAAATGCTCAGGAAGATATAAAGTAACATTTTATTGAGATGTTTCTGCAAAAGTATTCTGAAAAGAGAAAGGGTGCATGAAGGGGACTTCCTGAAATGTGAGCTGCATGCATTTTATTCAACCTCCAGTGTATGTATTGCTTCGAAACTTCTCATGAATGTTGAGCATGCCCTCTAAAATCTTCATTTTACATAATTCTCTCTGTCCCCAAATGCTGGCTCGAGGCATAAATCATTAAGAGTTGTGAATCTCCGTAGCTTGGAATTTTAAATGAAGCTCATACTGTACACACTTCCTGATGTAACAGCGATGGAGCATCAGTCAGTTGCTCATAATCAGAGCTATCAGATTTCCTTCCTCACGGTAGATACACTTGTAAATCCCTCTTTATTACACGATTGTCAGTCAGAAAGATTTGTCAGCTTATGGTGCTGCAGCTCAGGAGGCTGTTGGCTGTGGGAACAAGATAAGGACGTCACAGCTTTCCCTTTCCTATTTCACTGGACGACCTCCTCATCTCTCTTTGACCTGGAGCATCTATACGTGAAGGTTTTTCCATGAACACACTAACATTTTTGCATAAATTATGTGGATCTGCACACAATGATGCAATATTTAGTGGATCAAATATCTTGGCATGACTTTCCCCAACGATGCCAGAGCCTGTCCTTGTGGTTGGCATGTGTGGATCGGGCTGTGCATGATGGATAATATCTGAGTTTGGCATAACCAGTGCTGCTTGGCAGAAATATAATACTGGACTCAATTTCTGTAATCATTAACATTTGTATCTTGTTTGTATTAAGAATAGAGTTATTGTCAGCATCTTACAGTTGTGTTGTGCATGAAATGAAAAGAGTATTGTTCCTGTTTTTGTGAGCAGGGGATCACCTTCCTGTATCAAGTGTTGGAAGAGATTGATGCTGTTTAAGAAAAGCGATTCAGAGGTGTGGATGTCAGCCTCATTCTCTTTCAGTGAAGGTGCAGCTGAAGATGCTGCGAGGCGAGCTGATTTAGCTGATTCAGCTGCTCAGAAGAGATATTGTTCCTGTCAACGTTCTGTATATTTCTGCGTTGGTGAACTGCATGTAAGAAAGACCTTGAGTTGTCTCCATCCGCACTCCCTCAGATGGCACTTTCTCACAACATTTTGACGTTATAGATCGCTGTGTAATTGCTGTAGTGGCTTCCCTACTTCGGTATTCCTGTTTACAGGGAGTCTACTAACGAGAGCGTTTGTACTGTGTGTATAAAACACATCCGGGCTTAATGGAAGCGATGCTCCAAGGCCTGTGGATATTTGCTCAGTTAAGCACAACATGATTACATAATTTGATTACCATATTCCAAGTCCCCCGGGGTAAAACTTGGATGAGCGATATCGTTGATCAAGTCTCTTAAGATCTCAGTCGTTCGCACCATCTTTTCATTAAGCTCCTGGTTTGTTTATACAGTTTGGTTTGTCAGGTGAAAGATTAATTGTTCAAAGGTTGTCCTCGGGCACTCTGGGAGAGTCAAAAAGGCCACTGATATAAACTAGTGTAAAATCACTGAGTGGTTCAGAATGACTTTTCTCCATTTGCATTTCCTGTTTTCTGTTTCTGTTTTGGTGGTGTGGGCATTTGTGGAAACTCAGCGCACGTCTTTGTGTTTTTGACATCTCTTCATTGTCAAAAAACTTTGTCTCAAGGGACACTAAAGCCCTGACAGATTATTTTTACAGCAGTCTGACACATTAAAATGCTCTTAATTAGCATAATCAGATGTGTCTTATGAGATGCAAATACCATATTACAATTCCTAATGATTTAAAATATTCCAATCAATGCCAAAAGGAAAAATTAAGCAGTGTTTGTTGTAGGAAAGCGTCTTGAAGAGAATAAACAGGCGGTAAAAACAGAGCGCGGCAATCAATCAAATCAATAAGTCGACATTCAAGTCGACAGGGGATCACAACACCAGCAGGGGTCTTTATGCAAGCACGCGGCGCTCCACAAGCGCTTATCAATCATAGCTGCACAGTCCATCGGGCCATCTTTCACTGATGTTGACGCATGTCTTCCAAAGCTCTTTCAAGAGGCTTTCATCCAGACTGGCCAGCCACCTGCAGGACTTAGGGGTCCTGAACACTTTTTACACACAGACTGTTTTAAAGTCTCCTTGATTTAATGAAGCATGGTCTTGATTAAGAGTGATTTAATAGCCTTGACTATTTCAGGAGCCAGGATAATGAGTGAAATCAGGTGGTATCCGGCTGGAACGAAAAGCTCCACAGACAGTTATGCTCTCCTTGTTGGAGACGTGTAGTAGGGCAGGAAGGAACATAACCCAAAACTGTTCAGACGCTGCGTTTTGGAGCCTATAGCGTCAGGAAATTACCAAAGTCTTATAATGCAAAATAGAGAAATAAATATACATCAACACCAAAGAGGAGAGGAGAGGAGTAGAAACAGGTCATTGTTTGACAACTGGGCTGAAAGGTATGTTTTTGTAGTTTGATTGTGTTTTAAATATTTATTTGAATGGCATGTGGGGAGGAATTAAAAAAAAAACCTCTTGCAACCACTTGTCCTTGTGTCGCCTACATACTGTACAACCTTAAAATAGTCCGACATTACACGACTGTTTAACAACGGGGTGTCTTGGAGTTGTTGCGGTTTGCACATTACATGAGTGATCGGCAACACATGGTCACAAGTCTAACATCTATCTGGTCCCTAAACCATGTAGTCAACAAAACGCACTCGAGAAGTGGTACATGAAGAGACCACGTGTGATTCCTGGGAATCTCTCATCCTCCCTGGTTGGGTAGTTAAGGCTCTGTAGAGGTCCTGAGCAGCTTGTGGAGCTCGTAAAGCGGACTAGAGGGAGACTAAGAGGGATTCTAGCATACATCAGCAGCAGTTGTGCTATAAGCTGATTGAGGGGACGGGGGTTTGTTTTTCTTGTCCATATAGCATGAGAATTTGGTCAGTTTGCTGTTCACTGTCATCTGCACGCTGCTCTCCTAACACCCACCCATCCATCCTATAAAACACAATTAAGATGTGAACATTAGGGACAGATGTGTTTGTGGGGATGATGTAAGGAGATATGAGAGGAAGAGGCATACAATATTATCATAGTGCTCACTGTCGTTTTATTTTATGTTTATGTTTATTTTATGTACTTTAAAATCTAAAGTGTCCCTGACACATGATGAAATGGTGTCTCATCTTCACAGTTCATAGACTCATGATTTGGTCTATCAATCTATGAGCTGAGCCAAAAGCCTAACATGCTGCATGTTTATTAATAACCTTGCACTGATTACTTTTCAGATCACTGACAGAGCACCTCTATCGTCTATTATCTGGTTTAAGACATTCATCAACTGAAATAATAGCTTGTGTCTTAAGTTTATGTAAATCAGTTGTTTGATAAATGATTGATATGATACTGACATGGTTATTCCATCCTGTAAAGGGCCCATAGTCTTGATAGAATATATAAAATACAAGTCTCCTTCAAAAACAATCGAAAAAAGCTGAATTAAAATGCTTTAATTTGCGTTGCCACTCCACTGTTCTCCACTTTGTTAGTGGAATGGCTTTGGGATTTCATTTCATATTCTGATGTGTGTGTCGATGTGTGGAAAAAATGATGCGTAAGTGGAATTTTATGTCAAGAGGGAGTTGATTCAAACATATGTGCATGAATATTACTTCATAAGTAAAAACACCAACTGTTACTGTGGCCCTTTGGGAAACGGTATCAACATCTCTGATACTAACAAACCAAGATGACACTTCTGGCACTACACTACTGATGATAGTGCTAATTATCTTACGCGTGAGATGGAGAAAAAAATAATTCTGGTGTAAACAAGCACTGAAGTGAATTTCACTATATTTCATTTCTTTACAGTTAAACAATGAAAAGGGCACCAGCTGTACGCGATGGGGCACCAACACGCAGAAAGTTGTGATATATTTATAGTGAAGAGAGGGCACTGTCATGTTTTACCTGCCAAAGGGGCAATCAGGAGGGTACTTTAGTGGTGTTTATACTGTACTATAAACTATATACTCTAATATATACTATACTGACAACAGCATGTCCAAGACAACAATTTAACCCTGTTTTGTTCAAAATGAAGTGTTTTACGTGTTAAGTTAATTATTTATAGTTTGATTAATATCTGAAAAGCTGATAATATGGAGAATTTTAACTAGATAACAGAAGTCAGTAAGTGTACTAGACCCTCGCGTTCCTGCTCGAAAGATGTTTGATCAAAACAGGACCCAACAGACACACAGAGGCAGTTTCCAAAACCCAACATGCAAGCAAGAAAAAGGCAGGCAACAAAAAAGATAGCAACAAAAGCTGGAGACTCCAAGAAAAACTAAAGAGTAATCTGAGAACAAAGCAGAAAGCCACAGGGAATGACGAGTGAAGAAAAAAGTCAGGAAGTAAAACATGACACATGAGGATAAAAATCTACAAAATAAAACAGGAAACAACCAAACTAAATCCCCCAACCATGACAATAATGGATTCATGCTGTATGCCAGACTTTTGTTGCTTATTTAAGCTCAAATAAACTCATGCTTCTGAGTTTTGACAGAAAGGGTGACACAGGCTAAGTGTTATAGCAGCTCACAAGCCTCGCTCACCATTATGAGTCTCAGACTGAATGTCATGGGGCCGCCTTGAACTACACACACATCCACACACCAAATGTCAACACAGTGTAGCAGGCTTTCTCAAACAAGCTGCCTGTATCTGAGAAGGGATATAATCAACATGAAGCACCCAAATTCACAGCTTCACAGCTCGACATCATTCTCTCTGTTGGTAGATTTCCTCTGGGTATCTTTCTGCTCTGAGTCTGTTAACATGGCAGCCCTCGCAGCCCCACATGGTGAGTCCCCTGAGCTACTGTACTAAGCCACATTCTTCCTCGCACAAAAGTAGGACAAGCCCCGGCATCTTTGTTACTCGGAGCAGAGGGCTGTGCAGAAGAATGGGTAGCCCATCCATCTCTCTCGCCCAGCCCATTCATAACAGTCGTTCTCCAACTGGGAATTAATTTGCTCCAGAAACCAGGCGTCTCAGCGTCGGAGGGGAAGGAGCATGTGTTTGGTCCTCTGGGGAGATATGAGCTATCATGGATGAGAGCTGTTGATAAACAAATATGCACTTGAGTGTGGCAGATGTGAGCATGGTTTTAGATACTTAAAGGGACTGCCCAGTGATGAGTTAGTGCCACCACTGAGTGCTGTGTTAGTTTATAAAATACATTGAATGTGCTCCACATCCTTTTGAACTTGAACTGTACTTTAATACTTTTTTTTAGCCGTTAATCCTATTTTTTCTGTCTTCAGATTTCTTGTTTTGTCCAACCAAAACCCAAAGATACAGAATTTACAACATTTACAAAGAAGTAAATTGGCATTTTTCTTCTATTAGATGGCTCTAAGGTTGGCAATGTCAGTCTGTTGGTCTAGACTATAATATCTCAACAACTATTTAGATTGAAAATGCTGTCTTAGAGGTCTATACAGAATTTCACAGCAATCTAAGTCTCAAATTAGAGTCAATCACGGTAAATTTCCTCATATTTTTGCAACATTTGTGTTAAGGTCTTAACAAAAGCCACTTCAAGTACCTTAATCGCTTCCATGAGCTGCGTAGTACAGCCACTGCTACTTGTGTAGCCATGTTGATGAACCAAGCAAATCAGTGGACCAAAACCAACTTCTGTCATTTTCACAGTCAAAACATGTGTTGTCTCTTACACTCATACTGTACACTCACTTTACCTCACATCTCTCCTTCTGAGCACCCCTTGAACTCACCCTTTAGGGAAGGCACCCCCACAGGATTCATTGTAATAACTTTGGTAGTGTTAAAGGTGCAATATGTAAGAAGTCCTACTCCAAAGAAAAAGGGGACAGCATATCACCAGAGTATCGCTCACTGCTGCTAACAGTAGCTTTGGACCAGCTGGTTAGCATGCTGACTTCAGTCGGCATCACTGCAACACAACACATAGATGTCATGATATCAAAACTGCTATTTTTTTCTCATTCTGTTGATTTTTGGTTGGTGGTGTTGGTTTTAAAATGGTTTCAACTAAAACTCTAACGTATTTCACCTTTAACTTTTAACTTACTGCATCATCAGGTCCAAATTGTCCGTTTGCCTTTTGGTTTTTGACCAAATACCTGACAATCAGCCTCAGCTGTAGATTACTTTATTTTCCATGCTCACATATTGAACTAAGGCTATAAACATGGTAAACATGATACCTGCACACCATCAGTGTATGTAATGTAAGCATTGTCATTGTGAGCATGTTAGTATGTACATACAGTGTCACAGAACTGCTAGCATGGCTGAAGACTGTTAAGCTTTGATCAGTCTCTAATACGGACATGGACAACTGCGGACTCGCACATGGACAGTTTCTTTTCACACTACAATCGGAGGAAAGAAAGTTCATGGTGACCTGACGGCAAGAAGAAGAGCTCATTTGTTTGATATCTAAGACTGAACAACAGGAAAAAGCGGAAAAAAAGAACTTAATGAAAATAGGACAAGGATGGAGATTACTGTACATACAGTACATAAGACATGACTCAGCTCTGAGTTCATTTTTTCAAAGCTTACACAATAAATACAGTTGAAACAAACTCAGACACTCATGCTTGTAATGTGTGTGTCTCTCTCTCTTCGTGCTTTTAGAAGCTACAGTAAATTAAGAATGAATGGTGGGGACAGATTCATACATTTAAGTGAGGTATATCCGAAGGCTGTTCCTACACGGGGAACACACGGAGCGCTGCTCCCGTCTTCATCACGGCTATACAGCGTTCTCCTCTCTGTTTTTGCTGGGAAAATCTGTTTTCTCGCCTCCAGGAAGAGATACTCATCTTTTGATTTGCCGACTCCCGACATCCTGCCTCTGGATTTGAACCTCACAACTCTATCTTCACCCTCAGCCCTGCACAATAGCTCTTCCTCTCTGAGCCAGTGATCTTGTCAGATAATTGCAGGCGAACGCTGCGCAAAAAAAACAAGGTCTGCATATTATCACAGCAATTAGTGTGTACCCACAAACAGCAATTACCTCCCTCTCATGATCACTACTAATGACAATTCTTCGTCACAGCTCCACTTACAACCGAGCTGTGAGAAGTCAAAATAATAAAATGTAAACTGAAGCTGCTCTAATTTCCCTTAAATTAATTTTAAGAGCTTTTTGCCGCCTGAACCAGTCATTTGTCTCTCTCATGTGTAAGGCTGGAGTTGAAATAGGAATCTTTGATGTTATTTGTACGCACTGAATGAAGGATGAAGTGTGGAGGATAATGATACTGTAGCTGGAAAATGTGGCAACTTTACCCTGTTTTTGCAAAGACAGACAGAAAAATGTCATTTGTTTATTGCTTTGAGGTGGATGGATTTACAGCAGTAAAAGTGAAGATAGAAGGTCAAATTATGGCTTTTCTTCATGTATTCCAGTGTCTGTGCACCATAACTTTCTGTATGAGTTTGTCTGTCGGAAGTGGGTGAGGGTGCCTTGCATTTCTATAAATACCTTTGAGACGTGCAGTTAATAAATTCCCTGGCAGAAGTTGAGGGCTGGGCTGCAGAGCGGAGCACAGAGAGGAGCAGGCTGTACAGATGGGATGTATGCAGAGTTCAAGGGTACACCAGCTGAGAGGTCTAAAGGCACGAAGGTTTCGTTAGCAGAGCAGCAGCAACTCCTCACCTAGCCTGGTGCACTCCCACAAGCCCCAATCTGACTCTAGCTGCATCTCAGTTCGTGTCTGTACGTGTGCAGGTAGAAGCTTTACAGTATATACGTGCTGCTACCGAGTTCATCTGTATGGCTGTGAGCATACATGTTCACACAAATGTAGGTAATGGTGCAAGGCATGAATGTGTGATTCATAGTTCTCCACATGACAGAGACTGCAGTGTGTCAGGGAAGAGGTCAGAAGCCCAGCTCCCCGCTGACTTCAGTCCATGCATGCAGGGAATGAACAATGCCTCTTGGCAGCCGTGTGAACGATGACACATACGTGTTCGCATGATGATGCAGGCATCAGAGCTTGCATGGGTTATCTCCTGGGGTCAATTCACCACCTTAGATCACAGACATGTTCTACATGGACAGAAAATGAAATATGTTTCGGGTATTACTTTGGAAATAGTCTTTTTCTGGTTTGCAGAACTTTGGGCCTCATGGATTGGTCCATACATCCATTTTTTTGCCATGACGGTCAAATGTTCGTGAAGTTTGTGTTTGATGCATGCATGTATGTGGTCGCAGGTATTGTGAATTAGCACTTGTTTCCTCTTTACATTACACACACTGCTGGGATCAGAAATGTGAGGATGTGAATAAATGTGCACTATGACGTACTGGAGAAGAGCTGTGTGATGTCGATGTTTGAAATAGTTGTGATTAGTGATGAATGTTTATGTAGTGACTGATAACACGTACTGCCAAAGTGACAGCTGACACCTGACCTGAGCCTGACCCAACCTGATGTGACAGATTGAACAACTTAATTATAATTCAATATTAAATAGCCTTACTGGCACCCTCTGAATTAGCACCTGTGTGGTGAGAGAGAGAGGGATAAGAGGACAGGGAGAAAAGAAAAGAACCAGTGGGACTGTACTTTCAGTGAGAAGAGCTACTCTGAAGGAGATAAACAAATGTTTCAATATGATGTGACATTTTAGTTATTTGGAAACAAGACAGAGTACATATGTTAATGCAAAAGACAGTGCACAATGTAGACGTGGCAGAAAAACAAAGACACATCTTGCGTTATGTCCCTGTTTATAAAAAGGTACCTATTCATTTCTACAACCCTCATCTCTTGTGGCAAGATGAACGTTGTTCCATTGTATCCTCCAATTCATTCCTCTCTCAGCGTAATCCATCACTGACAGAGGCAATGAATGTGTAGGTGTTTCTGTGTGTCTCTGACGGTGTCTGTGTGTCTGTTAGAGGCCTGCCGGCTGTGAGAACGTCTAGTTCAAGTCATATAGATACCAGAGTCTATTGCTATTTTGGGCTCTTCAAGTTTTCTATCTGTGTGGTATGTTTCTGTCGAATCATCACACACTCTTAGAGAAAGTGATAAAATCGATAAAGTTGGCCAGTGTCCCACGCCTCACGCCTATGCACAGTAAATAATGTCAAATCTGGGTATCTCAGATTTGATCTTATTCCCTCAGGGACCATTTTGTCTAGACTGGTCTGAAAATTTGTGAGCAAAATGTCTTAAAATGTAAGTAGGCAATGTTCTACAAGCATTAAAGATAGAGCAATCTGTTTTCCCTACGGTGACACAAAAAGACAGTGCAGTAGGAAGGATGCTGTGCTGGATTTACATTACTGCATTACTGCATACCTACTCGTGTCGTGAGTTTCTGAGGCAGATGGAGATGGTTCAGAGTGAAAACAACACGAGGGGAGTTCAGAAAAAGGCTCCTTAACCACTGCCTTCCTGTAACAAACACAGAGAAAAGCCTTCTCCACTGCAAATCCTCTGCTCCCCATAATCACAGCTGTCTATCTCAGTCAATGAAACAAGCACTGTGACAGCACAGAATAATCACATATTCAGTTATTAGAAAGGCGGGCCTTTGTCGCTCGTATTACAAAATAAATTATATAACGTAAACACGGTTACTGATGGGAATGTAATTTCAGTGTGATGCGGCGCAGTCAGCACTTCTCTCAAGTGTTGCGGAGGAGCTTCAGGGTTCAAGGTTCATTGTGATTCTATAACACAGAGTTATACAACGAAAGGTATGTTATAACCCCATTATGCACTCCACCATAAAAAAAATATGTTGTTGGGTTTGGGAGTCTCTGCAGTCTGGTGGTACGGCAGCAGATGCTTCTGTATCTTTTGCCAGATGGCAGCAGGGTGAACAGATTGTGGCTGGGGTGGGTGTTGTTGTAGTAGGAGTAGTAGTAGTCTCCGTGCAGACATCTCACCTCACTGATATCACTGATGCTCAGTAAATGGGCACCAGTGATGTTCAGGGCAGTTTTAATCAGCCACTGTAGAGCCTTCCTGTCCTCGGCCGTGCACGAACCATGCCAGTTTGTTTCCAGTCAGGATGCTTTCTATTGCTCCTCTGTAAAAGTTGGCCAGAGTTCGGCTCCATAATTTAGCCTTCCTGAGTTTATTTAGGAAGTAGAGCCTTTTGATGTGCATTGACCATAACAGGTTCTCTGTGAAGTTGATTCCCAGGAACTTTCACATGCTCCAACTCAGCTCCACTAATGTTCACATGTGCAGGCTTTGTTCTATTTTCTCTCCTTAAAGATATAGACTTTAAAGTCACAGTGAGACAGAATTTAGCTTGTTAGCTTAGCTCAGCATAATCCATCACTGACAGAGGCAATGAGTGTGTTAGTGTTTCTGTGTGTCTCTGACAGTGTCTGTGTGTCTGTTAGACGCCTGCTGGCTGTGAGAACATCTAGTTCAAGTCATATAGATACCAGTTTGTTGCTATTTTGGGCTCTTCAGGGTTTCTATCTGTGTGGTATGTTTCTGTCGGATCATCACACACTCTATTTCACATGCTCCACCTCAGCTCCACTAATGTTCACATGTGGAGGCTTTGTGCAGCCCTTCTACTTTCTTTTCTCAAAGATATAAACTTAAAAGTCACAATGAAACAGAATTTAGCTTGTTAGTTTCCATCAGGGAATATGTTTCAAACTAAAACAGTGCTTATCATCAGACATCCAAATACACACCTCTGGCCTACGAGAGACCAACAAGGTAATGGTAAAGTATATTCAAAGTTATGTTGATTATTAGTTAGTTATACATTAAGATGACTCAAATTTTGTGAAAAGTACAAAAATGAAGCCTTTACCCTTGCTCTAGCAAAGTTCTGCCATGTGTGAAACAAATCAATGCACAGATTTTAGGATTTTTTACAAATGCTGTCAATGTTACACGGATCAAATTCCAACTGTATGAAGTACTGTAGATGCTGAAGTCTTCTTAAACAACAGTTAAGAAAGTATGTGCCTGAGGTTTGAGTTTGCATTAATGCACTGGTAGGACCAGAGGAAAAAAAATGCACCACTGTGCACCATAAGATACACTGAAGCCTCTGGATGGATGGAAATAAACTTCCAGTAAAGATAATGGATCACGATCTACTTCTATTTCTGGTCTGCTGCAAACTGCGCTGTGATTCATCTCAGTGGAGGATTACCTTTGACTATCATCTTATAATGTATAGACATTCAGATGCTGCGTCACAGGGTTATTTTTTAAATGAATGTGTAGAAGCACTTCACTCAAGTTCATTTAGAGTTGAGACAAGACTGAAGGAGATTTGTCTCGTTCCAGTTTACAAAAGATAAGCGAGCTGTTGTGATAAGAACTACATGTCAGAAGTACTCAAAGCAGCAGCCAGTGGAGTGTTTCCTCAGGCTTTGCACTGTTGTTTTGTTTCCAACTCAACTACTATAGAGAGGAATCTATACGGTTGGAGGAAAAGGTCATAGAAAAGACTTGAGCTCAATTGGGTGCAGTCAGGCAGAGAAACATGGTTCGACCGAATCATTTCAAAATGACTTTCCCAAATTGACTGTACAACTACTCTGGAGTGGTCTTTAACCGCGGGCAGTGCATCTCATTTAGGAACTACTTTGAAAATTTCATACGCAGTCTCATTTCAAAGTAAAAACAATGACCACAGTAGTGGCACTGCTAGATAAAGAATAAATGCTTCAAATTAAAGAGAAACCCGGCTAACATCATCACATCACCGTCATTATGGGGAGACATTTTCAACCTTGAGGAAAGACTCAAGAGCGTAACCTTTCTACTTTCAACATTTCTCTTTACCTACTCTTCTCTCTCACCCTGCCCAACCTCGAGAATGCTATCATGTCAATTAAAGCCTATCCTCCAGCTATCAAATACCCCAGGGTAGTTAGACAGGCTGCCACAGAAAAGGTCAGTCACAGCTTTAACAATGGTGCAGGGAGAAATAAAGACACAGAAGATGGACGAGTGTTGTTGTTAGGAGTGATAGGAGGATCTGACACAAAACAACAGCTGGTAGACTAGTACTCAGACACAGTTTTACAACATTTTGCTATATTATCCCGAAGAATCTTTAGACTTTGTTTTTTCTACCTTTACTTAGAAAGGATTGTAGCGCCAACAAATCCAACTTTTAAAGTTCCAATTTGTACGAAAGTGGATTTTTGAGTCTCATTCCCAGCTTGTCAAAAAAAACGATGCTTCGGGATGGCAACTGTCCCGACCTACAATCCCAAAGCGTCAATATTTGACAAGTTGGGAATGAGACTCAAAAATCAACTTTCTTACAAATAAGATCTTGAAGCCAAATTAAATATGGACGCCTTCAACTTGATTAAACCTCACTCAAACCACAAACTTGAGGTTTGGGTGAGGTTTTTTGCTAAATAACAAAAACATTATTTTGATTGATCTTCCAATGATGTGTTTTGCTTAATTGATTGAATGTTTGGTCGATACTGTAATTTCGCGGAACAATGGTCGAGTCTTTATATTGCTTTTTTGTCAAACAGAAGATATTACCTGCATTTTTGGGGATTTTTCTTAAACAAGGCAAAAGCCGAACTTTGAGCTAATGTTGACATGCTAACCTGCTGATGTTTAGCAGGTAATGTTGAGAAGGGTCTTGCTGCAGCCTTGCAGACTGTACAAACCACTTTTACACAGCACTATAGTGGCTGAGAAAGACAGTAGACCACAGCAGATCAAAAATAGGCAGCACATTTTAGTAACTATGAGGCAAACTAAACTTTTTAACTGCATTATTTCAAAGTCAAAAGTGTTTCCTCCGTCACTTTTTTGTGCACTGTCAATCTATTAACTCTGATGCATGCACAGATATTGTTCCTTATATCCATGACAGACAGCAGCGAATATATATTGTAAATTGTAAATTAGCAACTCATAGACATCCAGCAAGACATGCATAATATAAGAAGAAACACCAGCAGGTTCCAGCTCCATCCACCCTGTTAGAGCATTATTATCAGTTTTTTTTTATTTGTTAATGTAAATCAGTCTGCACTACAGAGGATGTGTTCATGCTTTGAAGAGCGAGACAATGCGTGGTGTTGTCACTGCGCTGCTGGCAGCCTCTTTTATGGCCAACAGCTTTAACACCAATGACAGACGGAGACTGTAAGAGAAAAGTAATATATTGGATCTATCGGAGAGGACATGGTTGCCTCTTCACAGCGTGTTCATTATTACAGTTTGTTCCTCTCTGCATTCATTTGCTGCGTAAAGTTTTCGAAAAGGCAGCCAGACAGAGCGGAGATGGAAACTCTCCAGTCTGGCAGAGGGTAGGAGACGCTAACAAACTAAGCTGTATGACGTGATCACAGCCCCTTGTGTAATCAGCACCGCTGCCCACATCTAATCTTGTGTGAAGAGCACCCTCCCCGCCCCACCTCATCCCCG
Source organism: Pagrus major (assembly GCF_040436345.1). Classification (NCBI taxonomy): domain Eukaryota; kingdom Metazoa; phylum Chordata; class Actinopteri; order Spariformes; family Sparidae; genus Pagrus; species Pagrus major. The sequence goes on from NC_133225.1 coordinate 17,436,066, forward strand.
ACACACACACACACACACACACACACACACACACACACACACACAACCATCAGCCCTAGATGACCGGTGCAGAAATTGTCCTTTGATAATGAACCCCTCAGCATGGTGATTTGTGCTGGAAGTCTGATATTTATATGAGAAAAGCTACAAGCAGCAGCCATCCCTCATCAGGAAAATCATACTTCTTTTTTGCATAAATGAAAGCAGCTCTTTACACTGATTGGTGGGTCATCTGATGTTTCCAGTCTGTTATTATCACAACTGTTTCGTTGATGTTTAAGTATCCTAACCCAAGATCAAGATCTCCTGACTGTGGTTGAGCAAGTAATGGCTCCGATGATTGAAAAGAGTTGCATTGGTCCTCAGTTGTAAAAATAGGAACCTAAATTGGCCACGCACCTGGAAGCTATTGTGAAATCTGAGACCTCCCGATCGATGGCCGGGCAGAGAGCCAGCATCTGCTCCAGACTTGTGCCGAGGAATCCCTACCTCGTGCCCTCAGTGAATATCTGTTTCCGTGCAGAAAACAGCCCTCTCGCTCCGATATAATTTTTGCAAACACCTAATGATTTCAGATTGTCCTGTCATGCTTCTCTGTTGTAGCAGCTCGATGAGACAACATATCATTCTGATGCTTCACTGTACAAACTCGTCACCCCGGCATAATCTGGCATTGAAGGGCATCTGCTGAAGTGCGACTGTATGTATGTTTCCCAAAGGGTGAGATCATAATAGATTAGCCTAATTACATGTGATGCTAATGGGCTGCCTTGTGCTGATTCATTGTTTGATGATGAATGAAACTAGTGCTATCTTGGCCTGCTGGTGTGACTCTCTGCTGTTTGTTTTTTTTAAAGGAGTTAAGTGATAAAGAGACACATCTCGAGGGGACAAGCAAAAAGGCACACAGTGTCTAAATCTGCCTCAAAAGCCATCAGGACAACAGCAAATTAAACCCAGCAAGCCAGTGTGTGAAAAAAAAGTAAAGCTGCCGTCAGTATCTCACCTTGCACAGCTACTCTGCATGAATGGCCATGGTCAAATCTGTTTTTGTGACATTCGGCTTAGTGCTAGCAGTCATATCAGGACATCAGTCTTCTTCTGATAAAGGGCTCAGGGGGGAAAATCCAGCCTGGTCTGAGTTTTGCCAAAGATTGAAGACGTAACACTGGCACTGCTCTTGATGCCGTCTTTACTTGCAATAAATGGCATCAGGCCACAGTGGCCCTTGATCAGAGCTTGATGTACTGTCGCAGATTTCAAATGCGATTACTGCTGATTTTAAGTAAAAACCCTCAAAACGTTTTAATCTGAAAAGTGAGATAACGAGCCGGAACAGTGACACATCACCTCTACAGTTTGGCTGCGTGACAAAAACATGGCTGCAAGTGCGGCGACCCTGCGTGTCAGTCAGTGATGTCTCGCCATGTTGAGTTAGATGGCATCCTGCTTCCATTGAGATCAATGGCACAGTGAGAGGGCATTTCTCTTCTGACAGATTCCTTGTGGTCGTGGAGGACGGTTAATGAGCTGCCTTTGGGCGTCTCGCTCTCTTTCTGTCTTTGTCACAATTTCTCTCCATCACACACGCAGGTGAACCAACACTAATCTGTGCACCCCCCTCTCTCTCACATACAACAGAGTATATCTCTCAGACGTATGAAAGAGAAGAAATCCTTGCTCATTGTAAAGCATTTCCCCTGTAAAGAATCATCTATAATGGCTGGCAGCTCCCCTTTAAGGCACGCTCCTCTCTATGGGTCATACTTCAGTTTGATAGATTTGTACTATTACAATGTGATGATCACAATAGGGCCATTAGGAGGTTGACTGCACCCTTTCTTAAAATGAAATGACTTTGCATGCCTTGCAGGTACAGTGTCGTTCTAAGGAAGTCCTCCAAATTCGTTTAGTTCATTGTGTCCGGAGAAACAAGCAGCTCTTCATACAAACCTATGAAATGCTCCACTTTAAAGAGGATGTGCGTTCATCCACTTTACTCAGTTGAACAACTCGAAAAACCATGATGGGACTTGCTGAAATTGTCCAACCACAAATGGTTTGCAGAGTGCATGATGGCTGCTTAATGGTCCCACTGGATGTGCCTTCACATTAAGTTTGCACAACGTCGGAGGCTTTTGCGTCTCCTTGAATAATTAGAAAGTTAATTATAACTCCTCAAAATTTCAGCGATGATGAACAGCAGTGTTGTTCAGCCCAGTCGCCAGGATACAATGTTAGAAGTTGACGTTTCTGCAAACTAGATACATCCATGGATGACATGGGCAGCAAATGTGGCTAACCCTGTTCACATTAAATGCTTATTAGCCACCTTTTACATCAGGAGGTGGAGCTGACGTTATTACACTCAACAAGGCTGCCAAACGGCCGACCGAAGTTCGAGTCACGCCACTGGATATTTTTAAGGATATGTGTGGTATTTTGAGCTGTTTTGGTTGCAGCAAAGGTGGATGTTTGTATGCCACAGCGCCAGTGATCACTGTGGCCGGAGCCATTATGTTTTTGCGGGTTGTCCATACAGTACGTCCGAGATATCTCTGAACGAGCTGCTGTGTTGTTCCTCTCTGAACTAGGGAGATATTTGACTGTAAATATCTCCCATGAAACCTCATATTCAGTATATTTAGTTCAGTTCAAATCCATCAGGATGAGTGCATTACTGTATACTCAAATGTGGCCACAGTCACCGCCAGTCACCATAACTAATTTTGTTGCTCAAGCATAAAGCACTGCTGAAAACAGAAACCTTCTCCGACAGCGGCTTTCAAAAAACCTGTAATTCATCACTTTATTGAAGTTAAAAGGGCTGCTTTTTGTTCTTTCCTCTGGTGGAAATTAGTTCTATAAATATCAAGGATGTGTATTTCAAAAAGGATAATGTGTTTGCCTGTGAAGAGAATGTGCGTTATGGAGAAAAATGCAAGCAAGACAAAAAATAACTTAAATAAGAGATGTGGACGCTGATGCTGGCAGTCTGAGGTGTAATTCTGCCGTGTGTGTCTGTGGTTTACCTAATAGCTTTTTAAAATGTTTGCTTAATCACTTGGATCTGTCTGTGCACTGGAAGTCCAAAAAGCTTCCTGGCTCAGTTTTGCTGATAACAGTATCGTCCCAAGTAGGCACTGGTCCAGATAGTGTTCTTTAGACAAATGCCTTACTGGAACAAACTGTCAGTTCACTTTAGAGTTAGAGTTATTACAATGCAAAGAGATACCACTGCTTGAAATTAAGGAGGAATTTTTGGAGCTGCCACATTTTCAAGGAATTCCAGAAATTCTGCAATAAGTCTCATAAAAATACAAAAAAGAATCACAAGAATCACGTCATGATGAAAGAAACCCTCCATGAATGACTGATGAATGATTACTGTGGCATCCACGAGTAGTCAGACCTTTTTATTATATGTAAATGGATGCGTCTAAAGAGTCTTCATTTCCTCTCACAGCATGGGTGAACAATAAGCCATTACTGGCAGCCTATCTTGTTTGCGCAGCAGGACCTCGATCCATTCCAGCGAAGGACCGGTGAACGAGAGGCAGGCTCGGTGACAGCAGGGAGGTGGGGCTGGGTGTCTTCAGAGAGGCTGTGTTACACCGTACTAATCAGGGTGGGGGTGGGGCAAGTGTAACATCATTTCAGGGGACCTACACTTGACCTAGGATTGCTTGTTAATGTATAAACACTGACTCCTGTTGTTTATTTATTTTAACAACCGCCAGCGTATGGATCAAATACAACGATCTGTGGGGCGATGATGCAATACATCTTTGTCAGACTTTTACAACTATAATTAAGATCATTGGAGGTTGATTTTTGGATAGTCTGTTGGCCTCGAGGGACTGTAATCAGCGAGCCACACTGTCTTGCAAGGCGGAAATAAGTAACTCAGTGATGAGTATATCAATGGGATTTTGATCAGAGTGGACTGGTATGTAAGAAATGTAAAAAGGGGGATTGGGTTAAAAAATGGTCACGATCAGCAGACTGGGAGGTTGATGTGGTGCTGATGCTTGCACATTATAACCCATTCCCTCCTCCTCCTCCTCCTCCTCCTCCCAACAACTCTATTCCTGCAGCTGCTGTTTTCAAAGCTTTAATTGGCCAAAGTCACTCAAGGTAACAAGGCCCTCATGGGCTTGTGTCTGGGCAACCTGATTATTGTGTGTGTGTGTGTGTGCACTGGTTGGGTAAAGGTACCAACACTGGGGCACTGAAGTCAACAAGGGAGGCATGTAATTGTCCGTGATGGTAAAATGACTGAAATAAGCCGACGCTTTGATTTGACTAAACTCTTTCTAGTTTTGTTGCCAAAATCCTGGTGATGTTTGGTAAAATTGTTGCCAGAACACCCAAAAAATCAAATGCGTGCATTATCCTTGGATGACCAACAGTAGGAAAACAACTGGCAACCATATGGCTCAGTGGATGGCAGTGTCCATCATAGCAAATTTTATAGATATTCAAGGTGGTGATATGCACCATCTCCTGACTAGTTTTCTAGCGCCATCATGAGGGTCAAATTTATGTTTTAAAAGCAGAAAAGAAATTTCCAATTTTGTTCATTCTGGCGGCCCCTGTGGACAAAACTGGTATGATCACCCCAGATCTTGATCTGGCTGGCTTGTGTGTTTGTTTTGAAAGCAAGCGAAAGATTAATTACACTCATTAAGAAGCACACACGCAAGCACACCATTGGGCATATATACATTTTACCAACAAAGTGTCTGTTTTTACAGTATATTGAGAAAAGCATATATTTTTGTCATAGATTGATTACTTTACCAAAAAAGATGAAAACCATGACAGAGATGGGTTTGCCTTTTCAAGGGTATATATAGTGATTGCCACCAACTACTGTTACATGTTGTGAGCTTTTCCTTGAACACAGGCATATTTTGGGGTAGCAATCTGAATCTCACCCAAGGGACCATCTCCACCTAACACATGGGCCTGCTCTCTCTACGCCCCTATGGATTGCCATTTAATATGGTTCACTCAATCATGTCCCGCTCAGTATGAATGGTAATTTGGGTATCCCAATCTATAAGCACAGTGAATCCAAAAATGTTTAGCAGTCAATTACCTGCAAAATCATTGATTTCCATCAGCATCACTTATTCTTTGTGTTCATATAGAAGAACTAGATAGCAAAATATGGCGTCTCTTCAGTCCGGTAAGAATTGCTCACCTGGTCCTTATGATAAGTAAATTTTCTTGCTTCTGGGTTTAATTCTTGGTCATGCGGCCAACTGATGGCCCCGCTCATGAGTTCCCGCTCGGCCCTTAGACTTTACATTGTGATCACATCACAGATTCTCTTAAGTGACTCCCATTATCAGCCCATTTCAGAATGTAATCAATTAACACTTTTTAAAGTTTTAACGTTTTCTGGATGTGGTCTGATGAGATATATGATCTCTCTCTCTCTCTCTCCTGTTCCCTGTTTTCTGTCGCATTTGTGACGGGAACATGAACATGAAGCATCAGGGAAAAAACAGACTCACGTACTGGCAACGGAAAACGAGTCAATCACCTATTTTTAGGAGGTTTGCCTGCTTTTAAAAAACCATACGGTCTATGTAAGTACATGTAAGTCTTGTTTTTGCTGAATATCTATGAATGTGTCTGTCTCTGTCTCTTTTTCTTCTCTTTCTCTCTCTATCTCTCTCTCTCTCTCTCTCTCTCTCTCTCTCACACACACACACACACACACACACACACACACACACACACACACCATAAATAGCTCTGGGTCTATTTCAGTACCACAAATACTTGAGACAGAACAGACAAATGAGTGGGCCTGGATTGAATTTCAGGTATCCAAATGATTAAAGCCAATTTTCTGGGTTAAGTCCACCCACTAAGTGGTCGCCTTGTGAACAGTATTGTCTATTCTTTTCCTGCTGTCCACATCTCAGCTATAACTCCAAGTGGCATACTGTTCTCAATAACGTCTTAAGTCATGGAGCTGGACCTCCACCCCCTTATTCTAGGCACATAATTAAATCAAACCACATTCTGATGGACTGGAATAGTAATGCATAAGGAAGACAGAAAGCCACATTTTGCAATCAAAGCACTCAGGGGCAGCTGCCCAGTGGCCATGCGTACGACAGCTCCTTACGAAGCACAATGATAAACTCATCCACAGAGAGCACGGTGGTGCAGCCACTCGGATCTAGGACAGTCAGAGGCTCAACATGAGAGACGGGTCTGCGGCGAGAATGTAATGCAATTTTCCAGGCAGCCACTAGTAATCAGGTTACTGTACCCTCCTGCTCAATGCACAGAGGGGACCCTCCTCCTTTTACTGCCATCCCTCATCATTAGCAGCTGCAGGCCAAGCTGCAAGTAGCGACACAGCTATAGTGTAAGTAATGACTTGTGCTGGCTCTGCAAAGGGGCTCAGTGCCCTCTTTCTCCACAGTTTTTCTTAATGGAAAGGTAATGGGGGAAAAGAAAATTGGCCACTAGGGGCTGGAGAGGGCTTTTGTTCTTCCAGGATATGAAGAGTTATCAAAAGTGGAGAGAGTTAAAGTGGAGGCACAGGGAGAGTTCAGCCCGAGGGTCACTGTAACCACCCAGCCTCCATTACCCGCCTTCATCCTTCAGTCTTGCTCTCTCTTGCCATCATGGCCCCACTGTCACTCTCATGTGCGATATCTGACTAAAACTAAAAATAGGTGTCAAATAACATCCTTGTCCACTAAAAATTATGTTTGTATCCAACCCAATCACTGTAAGAAATGTTGGCAACTGTGAGGTTCAGTTTTCTATTTTACGTTGTGATAACACTGTGCTTAGTTGTGCCCTGGTTAGGTTTAGGTACAAAAAACACTTGGTCGGAGTTAGGAAAAGATCATGTTTTGGCTTAAAATACCTGCTTGGCTCGCCTCAATCACATCTGGAGATGTCAGAAAAAATCCATTGGTTTCACATTTACAAAAACTGATAAGCAGTCTTGAACTGTGGTCACTGGCCTAGCAGTCTTTAACTCAAACCCAGAGAAAACCGTAATTTTACTCACAATGCATTTTATTTGATTACCTGTTACTGTGAACATGACTATTAAACATTACATTGTCTGTGAACATGTCTGCCTGTGTCCTGGAGAGAGATTTTCATCAGCAATGGTGGTTGTTTAACAATGAAGACAACATCTCCCATGATCCCACGCTACGGCAGAAATTACATACTGTGTGTTTAAGTAAAAAACATGTAAAGAAGAACTTTAATTTCTATACAGTATTTGCACAAAATACATACATTTAGGAACTTTCAATAACCCATGTCTATTTATGTCTATTTCCAGAAGCTTTTACGGCCTTTATTTTACACTCAAATTCACTAACTGAAAGATTTCAAGGACCTGTGGGAAAACTGGGTTCAACAAAATCACTAGACTTAATCCTCAGGGGAGCATGAATGTCTGTCAGAAATACAGAGTCCAATACAGAATCCATTTAAGAGGTGTTATTGGATATTTTAGGACCAAAGTGGTGTACCATCGGACCAACCAACGCTGTCAAATTACATTTCTGGCAAAATGTATTTGGCAAAAGAAATTAGTTTCTAAAAGTAATTTCCTGGAGAACAGGTTTGGAATAACTCTAAATGAAAATGGAAAAAGGGAATTAAATTAAGATCATTTTCAACTTTGCAAAACTTAGATAAAACAAAGGTGGAAAAGTAAAGAAGGTCGGCTGAAATTTGATCTGGCTCTGCCCTCCCCTCATTCTTCTCCCTTATAGGTTAATTATAGTGAGAGATTTGCGGCAGCATTTCAGCAGCAGAGAAGACAAAGCACTCTTACAGAACTATAATCTCAGCTTCTTTTATTACCCTCCAGCTGGTGGCTGTGCTGCTGCTGCATGAATTACAACTCCAAGTTCAGTACTGACAGGAGCCCTGCAGGTCTTCCCGAGCGCTGATGAGGGGAATGGACGAGTCGGGTCAGTTAATGGTAGTTGAGGTCAAGCACCTTTGCTTAAAATAGATGAGGTCAATAGGAGAGACTGTGTGATGTTTTATGATTAAAAATGTTCCTCTTTGATCACAGCAGCATGGATAATGTCAGGATGAATTCATTTATTCATTAGTTTCTTTTAGTCCTCCCAGGTTGTTTCTGTCCATCAGGCTCCTCACTATCAAATCAGATTAGTTTTTTTTGTTTGGCCTCTGACTCATGACAGATGTAAACTGAGATCTGCATTGGACTTGATTCTACTTGATCTTGATTTAGTCACAGTCAAATCTGACAGATGAGTTTCTTTCATTTTTTAAAAATGATTGAGTGAAGCCAGGTCCTCAACTCAAGACAGACTGTGTTTCAACTCAGATTATCTAATCATCTAATCATTTAGCTTAATTTATTTTTGTGAAGAACAACACTAAGTCTTATTTAAACCATACCATACTTCCCAACAAGTGTCTGAAGTAAACAAGAACCTTGTGGATTATCAGTCATAGGATGTTGCACCATGGGGGCCAATAGTACCAGCCTCATTACCTGACTGAAGGGGCCGGTATACTCCTTCAGAAGTGCTCGTCTGATGGACGAATACTTTACACTGTGATTGGCCAGCTGTGAGCAGGAGCAAGAGTTTGAATTTCTCTCTTTTTTCATTCTTGACAAAACTTCTGCATTGTATTCATGTGAACAGCTGACACATCACAATGAATGTCTTCCAAGAAAGCCTGTTTGAAAATGTGTGCTCCTATCCCCATATTTAAAGGTCTCCCCCATCTCTATAATTGGCTTTTCACTTTGCCTCCTGTGTGACTGTAAAGAACAGCTTTGATTTCCACACCATAACTTTCCCTAACTTTCCATTTTGCTTGAGAAGTCCACTTTTAGACTGTATGGAGTCCGTTAAAGCATCTCTGAAACTACTTACAAATTTCAACCTGAAGATGGCGCCAGATTTTAGCACCATCTTTTCCTGACTTCTCCTCTCGCGGCTAGAGAAAAAGCCATAAGATTAATCATCTGCGAACCACTGATATCCGTGCCAAATGTCAAGGCATCCATCTGATAGTTGTTAAGATGTGTCACGAAAAGCCAAAACCTCATAGTGACACTAGAGAAAAAGTCAGATCAACCCCAACCTCAGTAGATGTCATCCTTCGAGGATCATGGAAGTCTGTACCAAGTGATTTTAAAAATAGTTGCAAAGGTTTCATGTAAATCCATGTAATAGCTGTTGAGATATTTCATTCTGGACCGAAGTGGTGGACCAACCAAATGGCATTGCCATCCCTGGAGCCACACCGCTAACGTTGCTGAAAAGTAAAACAAATATAACGTCAGGGAAGTGTGAGCTTGTGAAATCTGATTGTTCAAATTTGCAGATCGGCTGGTAAAACTGGGTTGATTAGAGCTTTTTGAAGATCGTAGTTGACCCATCTCAAACTACATAAATATTTAAGAGGAGGATTACTGAGACACTCAACAATTATTTCATCGATAAAAACAAACAGAAAATAAGAAGGGGCCTAAAAACCATCAACAACTATTGCTTAATAAATAGGCTACATGAAAACAACACACCTGCTCTTCAAGGCATTCGGAGCAGGTGTGTTGTTTAAAATAAAACATGCCCACACTGCATATCATTAGTCTTGTCCGACAGAGTGCAGCGAGAAGCAAATTCACATGAGGAATTGCTGAATTGCTGTTATTTCACAAGATCGCCACTTCCTTCAGAAACTCACAGATGGCTGATGTGTTTGTGGTCTGTAGCTACTGTAGAAGAATGATTAAGGGGAGGACTGACTCACTGATGTTTGTTTCACAGCTGAAATAGAGACTCTGCCTATGTCAGGCTGTGCTGCTGGGTCATTTGGCCTTCTGGGAAATGAACAATAAACTCAATATAATAACACTGTATAAGCCAGTGCACACTTTAGAGGGCTTTCATTAAGTATCGCTATAATGCAGGGGAGAATATAAGCATTTTAAAAAATGCAGTTTTTGCTTTTTTGATCTTATTTGTGGGGGTACTGCAGTTTTATTATCACGATGCTAACCCATGCCTTTTCAGAGTAGGCTGCACACTGGCCAGTTCAGCACAATAGATCTGTAGTCTCGGTTGTGCAGCCCGGACCTCTGTGGCTAAGTTATGTTAGCAAGGGGAGGGCATGTCAGTAGTCAGACTGTCATCATTCACATTTTTAATCAAAAAACTACTTAATTGAAGTATGTATGCTTTAAGTTGAAAATAATCTATTGGTGGTATTCAACTTTAATTACCAAAATGTTTGTTGCATGAGTTCCCATCTATATTAGCTGCTAGTTCAGTTTAGGTGCAGACCTTGCTGGTAGCTGACCCACAGCCATGGGCCTTGCTCGAGTTTCCTTGTGTTCTTTTGAAAAGTATATTTTATGTAGTCTTTTCAACCTCACCAAAGCCAGCCTGGACTGCTTGTTTGTCTGGTGTAGACTATAGAGGGACATTGTGTCTCCCCCACCACTCATAATATACTTCCATTTCATAGTAAGTTTGTGGCACTCATATTTTGCATCTTTTCTATTTCTTAAAACTAGCAGCAGGTCTTCCTGCTGAGCATCAAGAGTTGATTTTCTCCGTCTTTTCTCTGTCCTCTTCATTGATGACTTTTTAAAATTAGATTATTACATCATTCTCCTGCTGGCTGCAAATCTTTAGATTTTTTTGATATTGGTGTCTCTTCCTCATAATAAAAACTAAAATGGCACTGAGTGGAGCGCATACCATCACCAAAGCCCAACAGTACCCTTTAATTCAATCAAGCCTAGTTCAATATAAAATCAAACATATTTATTTATTTCTATTTTGTCTATTTTTGTTATCTCACTCACTGATAGATACCAGGCTCCTAAATATGCCAAATTTTTTTCATCAGTGTCCATATATTACTCCCTGAGCAATTAATAAAAAGTGAGTCTTTTTGTGGATCTGCATCAAAAGTTAATGGGGTCTGTTCTGGGCCGAGATCAATTCTCCATCCTAAATTTGTGGGAATCCATTCAGTATTTTTTTTGTAATCTGGCTGACAAACCAACCAACAACGATGGTACAAATGAGGCAACGAGGGAGTCTCTAACCTTGACTGTAACAATGAACACAATGATAACCTGATGCACAATGAAGCTGCAGCATTATTGTGGCAGAGAAAGGTCATGGTGTCCAACATTAGAGCGAAGGGTCCAGATGGCAACGGGGAAAGAGCAGAGGGTAAATAAGCTTTGTTTTGTAAGGAATAAACGGTAAATGCTGTTGCATGTTGTGCAGCTGTAAGGAGGGAGCATCCCTCAAAGCCTGATCTGAGGCTAATCAGAGAACGAAGACCACGGGATGTGTGATTTCTTCGTTGTAGGAAGCTGTTTGGAATTTATTTAGCTGGATAACACACATCTTGTGTAATATCCCTCTTGTCATTACAGCTGCATTGACAGAGAGCCATTCTCTCAGGTCGAACTTAATAAACTTGTCAATCAAAAAGACCAGCAGTCCCTTTCTCTGAGCTGTTTCTGATGTGTCATTTGCAGCTATTCAAAAGAGGTAAAAGAACAGCAGGGACACGCTTGATGAGCTGTTAATGTGTGGAGCTGATGGCAAGGTGACACAAGGAACTCGTGTATGCCATATTCAGAAAGCTTTAATGATAAACAGATGACAGCAGGACTTACAAGGCAGATATGTGTTGACTATTCGGTCACGGCCGCTCACATGAAACCCTGTTCCCTGTCCCTGTAGCTGACATGACCATAAAGAAGCATCGCTGGGTTCTCCCAAAACAGGATCAGAGCTGCAAGCTGTGGACAGACTTCACCATTCAATCTCACTCCTGCGACGGTGGACATGAGGAGTAATTTAAAGAGTCCAAAGAAAGAATCGATCTCCTGCTCAGAAGAGGAGTGGAAAACAAAGCTGCTGCCATGGTACCTGACGGTAAAGTCGTCTCCAGAGAACGCATACACCTTCAGGGGGGTGAGAGGAAAGAAGAGCATGTTGGGAGAACAGTAAACGCAGCATAGCATCTGAGAAGGTGTGAATACAAGCCTGACACTTATGCAAGTGTTGAGATTAAGATAAAAGCAAACAGAAGTGCAACTAAAACACAGCACCGAAGCCATATGGACCCCAGAAATGTTTCTTTGGAGATATATTATAAATATGGATGATAGCAGCCCTTAGTCGTGTGCTCATGAAAAGAGACATCATAAGTGACAAAATGCACATTTATTGACAGTTTAATTAGTTTTAAATACCATTATCCTCTCCATTCTTGCACTACATGTACTGTACCTCCAGCCAGATCTGTGTAAGTGCTGCTCTACGTATGTTGGTAGCCTGAGTTACACAATATAAAACATGTTAATATATGCAGTTATAATGAGAACTAGGAATGCATTATCCACCACTCAGAGTGCCCAACCAAGCACACTTGAAGCCTCAGCAAAATCCTTGTGTTTTTCTTGCCAAATCGGATTCTAGTTAATGAAATGTTCAACTGCCAAAAAACATCTCATGTGAGTACTCCAACTGGGAGGAGCCCAAAGCTGTCTTTAATGAATACCACAGGCCACTTTTTACACTAATGCCGGCACTTCCTGAGCCGTTTCTGTCACAAGTGCTTTCAGCCAAGTGGATACAGTGTCCAGTGTGCATACATATTAATGATTCAAACATACATCCTCGGGTGTAGGATGCCACGAGAGTCGTATCCTCGTACGGCCTAAGTTGAAATTGACATGCTTTTTACATGCTCTGTGATCCAGTGTTAATGTTTTATGAGCAGCAGCCTGTGTTTCATGTTCATGTTTCAGCATGAGCCTACAGTATCCGCTGGGATTACACGCTCACATCGCTACCATCCAGGTGGGTTAATATAAGTATCAAGTTGAGGGCCGTCAGCCGGCTGGTATTCTAATTATGTGCACCCCTGTTTCAGTTCACGTTTGCATAAGACAGGTGATCTTCTGGCAGTGTCCTCCTGACCCCCTGACCTTTGACCTGCAGTCATATCTCAACCAAAGACCAAAGGCGGCTCAAACAGCTTTAAACTTTAAACTCTTTGCCTTGGATCTTTCTGTTTTTGAACTTTTGCGTTCTCTACCAAAGAGCACCTTCATCACACTTTGTTTGAAATTCCAAACTCTCTGGACTCTTTCTTTCTGATCACAGGCGACTGTACCTTTGAAATGTTAACCCCTGTACAGTGGACACTGGAGCATCGGGTTTAAAGTATATTGTGTGTCTAGGCTGGACCATGTATAACACACCGATATTACTTTGACAAAACTGTCTCCATTTACTCATTTGTTTTTGGAGCTTTTGACCATATCACATGATCTTCATCAGCAAATTAAGTTGGATCATGATATCGCTGGATGATGATAGCGGTTAGTGTAATGATAGGATTGTTGTTACGTTATTGTTTTTCAAATCTCTTGTGTCCAAATTCTGGGAGTAAAACTAACAAAATTATCATTGCATTGTCACCCCATTTAAACAACAGCTTCATTATTTTATATGTGGATAATGGAGTATTATGTACCATTAACATAATAACATTTCAACCATATATTATTGTTTACCTATTGAATTTCTGTCATATTCTTTGGCTTCTCGTCAGTGTTTAAAAAGCCTGCTGAAAGGTTTAACATTTTGAATATTGTTGTCAAGCATAAAAAATCATTTAAGACCAACTTTAACATGTCTTATCCTTTATGTCTACTTGTTTATCGCTCTAAAATTCAGGCCTGTGTTGTGTCCCACTGTTTGAAAGTGGAGTTCAAAGTCATGCAAACCTGGTGAAACAGTCTCTCACAGTGTTTATGTGTGTGTGTATGTTCATGTGTGATGCTGGCTGACAGCCTTTTATACGTCCGCCGTGTGTAAAAACAAGAGAATAGATTAATCATAATTGTCGCGAATATATACTGTCTACGACAGATATACACATGAGAGTTGAGCTCATAAATCTGCAATATCGGATTAAGATGTTAAAGCTACACATCATATAACTGAGGGAGAATAATCAATAGAGAGTGATTAATAGTGAGAAGTGATTTATGGAGAGATCATCAGAGACAAACAGTGATGGCATTAGAAGTCCTATTTTGCCTGCGGACTAAAGGAACAAGGTTCTCATGAACGGAGAGTGATTCTTCTTTAGTTGAGCGTCTCAGCGCTCAATCAGGTGGTTTTCAGGGTTAGAAAATGTCTGGAATCATTGATTTCTACGTTTTTTACTGTTCTACTGGGGTGTTGAATGGCTGTTGAATTACTTGGCAGACTAAAATCTATTTCAACCAAAAAAAGGAAAAGAAAGTGGTGCCAAATTTGATTGCCTGAGCTTTATTGTTAATTCATGTGATTCATTTTTGATTACCCTAATCAAGTCAAGTTCAAGTCAGCCGTGCCTTTTTCAAGCAAACAACAGTCTGTGTACTATAAGCTCACATGGTGACATTTTTAAGTGTTTTAAATCTGAATTGCAGAACAATAATATCCATAACAAGGAGTCTTATACTACATCAGACATCGAGTTAAAGTGGACATTTTTATCTGGGAATTTTGTTCCTGTTCTGAATTCAATAAAATTGTTTGTCTCTTGTCACAAATGTTTAACTACTGTCCTCATGTGTACCCTGTAAGTCCCCATTTTCTGCTAATGTGTGGATCCAAAACAACCATTTCACACTGACAGTATTTATTTTTATACAATGGGTCTTATAATCCCTTGTTGCCTTTTTTAATGAATATGCAGTGTATTAATTAATATTTTTGGTTCTAATAAAAATAGTTATGAGGTTTTCAATACCAGCCAACAGTGACCAGATTAAAGAGTGGTGATGGCAGATGTCCAGGTGTTTGTGTGCACTACACTGATGATGAACTGCAGAGCGCACTGCACTCACTGCTCTACAGTATGTGATGTCAGCTCTACTGGGGAGATTCACACTTTTATAACCTAACTGCCTTTTAAAAGGTCAGAATTGTATTGAGATGCTGTACACGTCACACAATGTTACTTTGGTCTGAAGATCAGTTGATAGTGTGTTTCTTTTCGTCTTTCTTCTCTTTTGTAACCAACTGAGAAATTCAATTTATTATAAGTTATTGGCTTATCAGACAGCCATTTGTTGTTGTTTTTAAGAAAACAGATGTTTAACACTTCTAATAGGGTTGTTTATTTGTTGCAGTATGTGAGAAAGTTTCCTCTTCTAAACTTTCTTCTGATGGCCCGGGGTTTAAACTGGCATCTGTGTAAAGTAACACCAGCATGCTTAAGTTCAAGGCTACTGCATCTTCTGCGTGCTACAGCCTCACATCCTAACATATCATCTGATGTAACACAGTTTTCCCTTAAGTAACTGTTTTGTATGCAATACAAGACAGTAAAATACAACAGTTACACATAAGCCTTATCTTGCATTTAAAGTTGCATAAACTGGAAATGTCCTGATGCCTGCACTGTAGTTGCATCTCCACTGTCTCCAAGAGTTACAGCCTGCGATGACTGGGTGGACACAGCACATGTACACCAATCACATGTAGACGTTTAAGATCCATTTTGTGCTGATAAGTAACTTGAAAGTGTGTATTCTATGATTAGAAACGTGAAACAAGTCCACATATAAGCCTATTGATGTATAGGCTTTGGTTGGGTGGTTGGTTACATTGGTTGGTTGGTTGGTTGGTTGGTTGACTGGATTGTTGGTTGGTTGGTTGGTTGGTTGGTTGATCGGTCGGTTGGTTGGTTGATCGGTCGGTTGGTTGGTTGGTTGGTTTGATTGCTGGTTGTTTGGTTGGTTGGTTGGTTGGGTTTGAATATGTTTATTTAATATTGGATCAGCTTAATTAAATTAAAGGGGACTGTTGTGCCTTGGCAGAGGTATGCACTCTACTGAATGCCATTCTAGTTTGGCCATATTTTGGGTGAACTAGAAGCCCCCCCATGCCTGTAGCCCTGGGATGGATGAAACCTATCTTTGCTGTAAACGTTTCTCTCTGAACTCAACACAGGATTAGCCAATATAGACATACATATTGATTTATTAGTTCGATTGCTAGTTATTGTTTTTTTAATTAAGAAAGATTGTTGAAAATTGTTGAATTTCAGTTATAGCTTCTTGTTGATGGTCTAGCTGTCTTTAGTCTAACCTTTCATTCAACTTACAAGTATTTTTATGTACTAGATATACTTGATGAATCGTCTCTGTATTGCCATTGTTTGGGATAGATTTCTTTTAATTGTAGTGTTGACATTGAATAGTTGCCACACCTGTCATCATCATCCTAATGTTATATAAAATGTATTGCTGTTGGGACCATTTTTAAACCTTTGGCCTGACAGAGATATGATTGTGATCGAAATCTTGTGCATTTAAATACATTTGTGGAGTCAGTGTTGAGTTCCAAAGAGGCTTATATGTGATCTGCATATGTCAACAACCCTAATGAAAAAAGTCAATTGTTGACCGTGGCACTTTTCCAGGTTTGTCAGTGTGAAAACAGCAGCAGCCAGTGGCACCTCAGCCATAGCGACCAGTAGCTAACTGCGGTGATTCTTAATGGTGTGAACTCAGACGTGTGTTTGTGGGTGTTTGGGCCATAATAGTCTGGCACACACTAGGCGGCCTGATGCCTTTGCACTGATTTCTGTTTAAGCCGTATTTGCTCAGCTGTCCTCGGGAGCAGCAGCCTGTAAACCCTCAGGGACGGTTTTCCACCATCTATCCCCATTATATAGCATTACAGTCCTCTGCCTTTCCCAGAGTGTCACTTCATTTTATGTGAAACCTCTGTTGTGGCAGATCCTCTATATAATGAAATATATTCAGTTGTGCTGCGCAGAAATTAGGTTTACAGAGAATCAGTGGAATAATTATTTCCCTGTACATAAATCTAAGAGTGGACAGTTACTGTGGATCTTGCAGTTAATTAAGTATTGGCTAATAAATTTGGGACTGTTTGTAAGATAAGCATTGTCAGATTTCCCGTAAGTTAACAAGTTGTTTGCTGCAGTTAATATTTTTTTCAGCCATGTGTAACCATAACAGCTTGTCTGTGGATTTTGGTTTTATAGTTGGTCCTATGGGCTCTATTAAATTTAGTGTGCATCCTGCTGACATTCACAACAGAGCAAGGTTGAACAGTATTTCAACATAATCCTTCCTGTTTGTTTTAAGCTGCTGTATGAGATACCAGGAAGTTGGTGTTTTCACACAAAAAACAAAAACACTCAACACACTAAGTGTATACAAAATCACACCTTTCCTTAAAGGGACGGTTTACCCCATATTAAAACTACTCAAGATACTGTTGTTGTGAGCAGTTGCATGTAGCTGCTATTTTCTTTCTACCAAACTACACCTTATCACCATGCTGAAGAGTAGATGTACTCTTCCTTCTGCACAGTTATATGGTTGGCGTTATCGTATAGGTTAGTTCCTACATTAAAATGCACATAACAATGTCTGTGGATTTTCTTGAGTGACTGAAAATAATGTATTTTAGATTTTGGGATGAACTGTCCCTTTAATCTAACAAACCAGTGCTGATGTACTTAAATGAAACACAGCTGGTTAGAATACATGATTCTTCTGTATCAATAGGAGAGGTGTTTAAATGATTTAAATTCTGCCACATAATGAAAAGATTATAGTTGTTTGTTATTAGGACTGTGAAGACTACCCACATAATCATCAGTCAATTAAGGCCACTGTGGCTCAGGAGGTCGAGCAGGTCGTTCACTAATCAGAGGGGCCGTGGTTCGATCTCTGGATCCCCCGGCTGCATGTTGAAGTATCCTTGGGTGAGATACTAAACCCCAAATTGCTCCTAATAAGTTAGTGGGCACCTTGCATTGCAGCCTCTGCCATCAGAGTATGAATGTGTGTGTGAATGGGTGAATGTGAGAACTGTTGTTTAGTGTTTTGAGTGGTTAGTAGACTGGAAATGCTATTAACTTAAGTCTTACAAATGAAGTTCTTAATACAGTAGTTGTTAACAAGTGAACTATTCAGAGTTCATGGCACATAATCAACAAAATGTAAACAAAGCTGATAAATGCCGACCAACAATATGTTGCCATGCCTCTTATGAGGCTGTTCATTATAGTTGGAATATAATCGGTGAGTTGCATTTAGAATGTGACACCATGGACATTGAGCTCAATCAAAACAAGCATAAAAGTTTCATTGCTTAATTTCAATTTAATAGCTGCTGTAAATCATAACAGAAAGGGCAAAACACAGCTGTTCAACTTTTTCAACACTTCGTAATGCTTGTCTCATCAATTCTACAAAGGCAGTCTCACCTATGTGACACCTGAGTAAGTTGAAGCAAACTTGGGTCTGATTCTCAGCAGAGGCCTGACATGGCCTTCAGTAGTTAAATGCTGCAGGTGCAGAAATGCAGCCACAGGGTGGCTTTCAGCAAATCGCCTCAAACCTCTTTTGTTGACTGAGGGATTTAAAGCGTCACCAAAGCTTAAATCCATACAGACTTGTCTGTCACAGTACTGTGGGAGAGATTCCTGACAGGCAAACACTTTGAACACCGATCACCGGCTAAATGCTGCTGTCCAATTTCTCTCAATGTGTGCAAATTAAATAAGCTGATTCAGAAGTGATTGAAGCGTTTTCAGTCAAATACATTTTATGTATTTCATTGTATTTCTAAATGACTTTATTTGAATCAAAGCTGCAAGCACACAATGTAATCTCACTCTTGAGTAGATGAGCCATTTCATGCTATTTGAGTACATAGAACATCAAATACAGTGTGACAGAATCTTTTATTTGATGGTTATCCTTTTATTCTTCTATTCTCTATATCTTCCAGCATTTTGGTTGGCTTATGTTGAACAAAGCAAAAGATTCAAGCCTGATATTTCAAATAGGAATACTTAAACATTTTGAAAAATATGCTTATTCACTTTCTTGCTGAAAGTTAGACCACTGCCATGCCTGTACAGTAAATCCAAAACATACTGGCAGCAGTTGGTTAGCTTAGCTTTGCACAAAGACTGAACACAATTGGAAACAGCTCGCCTAATTTTTTTCGAAAACCATCTACTTAAAAGGGCAATTTGTGATGCACAGCCAGAATTGTTGTTTGTTGCAGAGATGTCTACTGAATTTAGCGTGCTAACCAGCTAGCCCCAGCCACTCCTGTGTCATAAAATAGTTTTGTACCGCAAGATGTGAACTTGTGAGTTTTAGCTGGGAGATGTAAAAGCAGGGAATCTGCTACTTAGACTAATGAGAAAACAAAATAAAGTCACAAAATGTCAAGAAGGGAGATATTTTACACCTATTTTCCTCACTAAACAGAAAGATTCAATCATACACCTTATGAATTCAAGTTACTCTTTTAAAGAACTTCCGTCAGCTAACACAGCCATTTAGCGCCAAGGCTAACTGAGCTTTTTGCTAACAGCAAAAAGTTTAGTGAGCAACAGTTAGCAGTTAGCCCTTATTAAATTTTAGCCATTTCTTACAAACATCTTTAATAAATACATTAGATATTATGTGTTAAACAGTGAGCTTTAGAGGTGCTGGTGGGCTGATTTTATTATCAAGGCGAGGTTAGCTGTTTCCTGCTTCCATTCGTTGTGCTAAGCTAAGCTAACCAGCTGCTGGCTCCATCTTCATATTTAGCACACAGACATGTGAGTGGTATCAATCGTCTCTTCTAACTCTCTGCAAGAACGCAAGTAAGTTTATTTCCCAAAATGTCAAAATGTCTTAAACACGTCATCTTACATATAAGTGTGCTTCTCTTGTTTGTTTCTAGAAAACAACCCCAAGGAAAGTTATTTACTGACTTTGGCTGCCTTTAGCACCGTGATAAATATTTTCCTATGCAAAATTATGCTGCATTTGAGGACATTATTTGCACACAAGAGACAATTAAAAACCAACAACTTTGCTGCAGCCTCCCATGCCTCTAATTAGTTCTGTGGCCTTAATTGCACTTTTGTTATGGAGAGAATAAGGTAGCCAAGGAATCAAAAAAACTGATTAGAGATGAGAAATAAATCTGCCATGCTGTTTTTCAGGGTTATAATTATATTCACATTAGAATAGTTGCAATTAAATAAGCTAATTTTGCTGAGAGCACAAAGGAACATTACTTCACAAACAAAAACGTGGCTTGCTGTGATCCTGAACGTGCCTTTAAGCTGTTGAGGGTTGGATCATGTCTAGTGCTCAGGCATATTTATTGGTCGGCAATGACTTAATGTCACATTTTTCAAGTCTTTATAAACCACTATGGGAACATGAGTGGGTACTAAATATACCCTCAGGACACAAGACGTGGCGTAGAGGGCACTTATTTGTACTAGAACGTAAATTTGTATCAGCTGTCATCGACAAAAAGTCTTTGACGTGACACAGCAGCCAGGACTATCACCGTACAGGCCAATAGATCTGGACAGTGATGTATGAGCAGCTGTAAGCACAATAAAAATAAATTATTTTTCGAGACCACATCAGGTTGCAGTTTTCTGTGACGCATTATGTGTGCTGCCATCCATTCATTATAAGAAGCAATCCCCATAAAGTGTGTGGAAGCCAATAAACAGTGGCAGGAAATGTCACACTGATAGAAAACCTTCTCATGAGCCACTTCAGTTGAAATGGCAGCAATAAAATTGAAGACCCTCGGTAACATTTATAGGTATTAGCCTAGCTTATTCGGAATATTACCGCTATTGGGAGTCGGTTATTGGCTTTAATATCTGGAGTGTTAAGGAATCCTATGACACACTGTGCCTCAGCACCCGACTGAGTCACCCACAGTGTGTATGTGTGTGTGTGTGTGTGTGTGTGTGTGTGTCCACTGTGATTAAATGTGTCTGACTGCATAATTCTGCATAAGTTTCCATGTAAGTGCACATGTGTTTGTGAGGGATATCACTGTTATTTCTGACCAGCAAAGCCAGCAGAAACACAATTATCTGCCTGTTTGTTGCTAAAAACAAACCTGCGTCCCTCACAGTGAACAGAGTGGCACAGCTGAGGTTGTAGATCTGGTGGCACACTGTAATTCTGTTACTTGTTTTTTATATAAAGTTGCCCTTAACCAGTTTGTTTCTGAACTTTTTTGGCTTGTAACCCCGTAAAATACACAGCACTGTCTGCTTGCATATGTATGACCAGTTGTGACCGACCAGAGAGTACTTTACAAAAAAAAGGCACAGATTGGAGAAAAGTCTGTGTAGCAGAAATGTCTTTTTGTGATTTCCAACCTTGTTAATCATCTCAGATTCATCCTGCGATCTCTTCCACCTGGGGACCCTCTGCTCTAAACTAACACTGTAGCAAAAAGCACATATATTTTGTCCAAGTCCAAGAATGTTATTTATAATTTCTGTTTAAAGACAGTGCTGTCAAATGCTACATTATCATTAAATTCATATATTTTTTTAATTAAAGCAACATTATATAACTTTTTTGCTTTAAAATAACAACTTTGTCATGACTCATGCTGAGGAGGTCACAACAAATAGGGAGAAAACACCATGGTTAACATTGAAATAATGAAATTTAATGAGCAAATTAATATTTACAACATGGGATGTGGAAATCGGTCAGTTGTGTATGATGTGCATGGATGAAGAATGTGTGTGCAGATGTTGACAAATGCAAAACAAAGCAAAGGGTAGACTGAGGACAATATCACCAAAAGCAGGACGTGGCGTGCCTGTGGAGAGGACTAGAGCAGAGAGAGGGTGAGAGTCAACGGCAGTTTAAAGCCGCCCCTCCACTTCAATTTCTAGTTTGAGCCACAACTGGGCTGCTTTTGCACATCTGATTGTGCTTGTGCCCCTTTTTCAGTGATTATTAGGGTTGTCACAGCTTCAAATTTCAAATAAAAAATCGATCAAAATGAGCATTTCAAATATCGAAATCAAAAGCGGCATCAGGAATTCACACAACATTTTTTTTCTCTCCGTCCTGCCTATCAAAGTGTGTCTATGTCCAGAGACAGACAAAAACAACACTTGTAGCCTGTCTGTGTACACACTGCAAAAAGTGTGGGTTTTGCAGGTGAGGGGAACTGAGCTGTTATTGTGAAGGACCCTTCTAGTGTCTCTTCTTTTGTTTGAAATAAGTTATTGTTATTACATTTAAAATAATTTATTGGCCTAAGTGTGGTACATTAGGACGTCTACTCATAATTAACCATTGCATATCAGCTCACTGTAGTCTGTGCTCATCCCTGACTGTGATACATTTTCCATCTGCGGAAAGACATCCCAGCTATTGTTTGTGGTATCTCTCTGAAGCCACGAGTGAATCACGCAAGAGGTCAAAAAAGACATCATCACAGCCAGCTGATACAGTAGCATGTGGCCAACCTGGGGAGCAGATTGTCCTCCAGCTTCTGACCATGCATTACAGCAGGGGAACTGATGTGTTCTCCTTATTCAACATTCATACCTGACTTCCGATAATGTCTGTGAGACAATAGAAACACATATCTGTTCCTGTGATTTTTTTTAATCAGATATGTCTTTTTATCACACTTTTTTTTTACCTGTCTGGAACCAGAGTTTTATACTGTATCGAAGGCTATTATCTCCTGCTGGCTCTAAAATAGATCTTGTAGGGAAGTATCTCCTGTTGTATAATGCAGGACTTAAAGGTCACCAGTTTAACATCATAAAACGGATCAACAGAAAGGTGCCCTGACTTTGAGCAGTAAGTAATCTCTCATGAAATTCAACTTTTACATCAGCTATGAAGAATGAGGCTAGTGTGGAGTCCAACATTCATTAAATAAGTGCTTTTTACTCCACAAAAACCTCAATCCACTTGAACCACTACTTTTATTTTACAGACATTGACAGGACAACTTAAAATAATGATTTTTTTCTTCAGGTTTCCTTTTTTGGAAACATCAAAGCAGACAGTCTTGATGAACTTGTTCTTGTTCAGACAACCCTAACCTTTACATTACTTATTTTCTTTACTTGGCACGCTGTGTTTAAGATCGATACAATGAAAATTTAATGGAGAATTAATGGAAAGGGGATTTGTCTTCTGAGAAG
This sequence comes from Pagrus major, assembly GCF_040436345.1. Taxonomy (NCBI): domain Eukaryota; kingdom Metazoa; phylum Chordata; class Actinopteri; order Spariformes; family Sparidae; genus Pagrus; species Pagrus major. Next base: position 17,459,148 of record NC_133225.1, read on the forward strand.
AGTAGATTATGGGGTGTGTTCAGTGGTCACTATAATAAGCCACGATACAGGAACAGGAACCTGTGTTCACCCTTTACTGTGTAATAACCCCCTCACTTTAGCTTGTGATATGTATCCTGTGTCCAGACTTGACCCTCCAACCTCTAAAAATCTCCTGAAAACAGTATTTCAAGTCCAAAGTGTTTGGTGACACACTTGATTTCTTTGTGTTGAAGCAATGACACGTTAAATTCAATATAGATTATTTCATTACTGTCTTGTGAATGCCACAAAAGATTGTACAATATAGTGAGTCGGTATTAAAAATGTAATTTTACACCTCATTACTCAGAGCTTCGTTTGTTTGGATGCATTGCAGCGCAGGAGAGATTTTTATGCCTGTTCAGTTTATTAATACTGTTGACAGATGCTGATATTAATAATATACATAAGAAAAAATATTAACAGTGCAAGTGCCACAGTGGGGTGTAATATGAGGTTACACATAAACTTCCAAATTGTGGAAAGCACTAGCTGACATTCATCATGTGTAAACTGTTTGGTGGGGGTATCACAGGTAATCAGATTTGGTCTTAAATGGTCTCACACAGAGTTCACTCATAAAACAATGAGTTGGTAATTGGATTTTAGAGGTATCTTTTTATTTGTAAAATTGTCTGTGCCTGTCGTGGGCTTGTAATGAATCCATCCAATCATTTCATTCAGCCCCAGATTTGACTCCATGTCTGAAAAGGGCTGTAAAAAAATTTGAATAAGAATCATCAGGGTTTCGCCTCAACTGACGCTTGTTTAAAGTAGTGCAAAACAGAAATTCTGAGGAATATTTAGATTTTTTTCATGTTAAATTTATTGCCAAATAGATAAACCCACTAATTTCAAGCAGGAGAGACAAGTCAAACAAGTTTATTACAGCAGATGATATAATTTTTGTGATTGAGGGAAGCAAGAAAAATCACCCCCATGGAGTCCAGACACTGGTAGAGGTGGTGGCTGATAACTCTGCTGAGACTGGTAGGCTGATGAAGCTGATGAAGCTGGTGAATCTGCGAAGACTTGGTGATGGTGAATCATATTTAAAAATACAGCAGCGAGATGATAGGCTGACAGTTAAGGTGTGTTGTTGTGCTTTTGGATAACTGTGGTTGATGTGACTGACAGCCCCAGATAATGACTGCAGGTAATTATAAGTGAGCATGTGTGAGAGGAGTGAATGACAGGATAGTATAAAAAATATATATTAAAGACTTAAAGCAGCATTATGTAGAAATTGGCATTTTGTGCAATTTGGCACCCCCCACAGTGCAAGACCACTGTCATAAATACGAAGGTCCGTAACAATTTGTCAGACGTAATGTAGGTGCAAACTACAAACAAAACTCATGACATCACAACAATGTAATGTGTTGAAAACTTGCATGTTGAGGTAAACATGTATGTAACTCTGTGATCCTACCCTCTCACTGAAGTTACATAGTGCAGAAAGAAGTGATAGGAGAGCGGAGTGGCTGATACAGAGACACCATTCACCATATTACAACACACGGTACCATCAAAATGTTCTAGAGGCTGTCATTTTAACATTTAAGGTTTTAAGGTTATGTTGAGTCAGAAGCATGAAAGCAAAGTTGCTGTCTTTTGACTCCTCTCCATAAAGAATCTTGATTTTCAAATAATGATGCTTTTCCCACGAACAGATGCGGCTCAAACTCTCTCCAGACTTATGTCACGACAACTAAATTCTCTGGTTTTAACTGTCCTCTGAAACTCATAAAGATTGCGAATCCTCCAGACGACAGTGCCTGCGTAGAACAACAGTTTCCCAGCAAATGCATTATTCGGGAGTGATGAACGTGCTGTGGCGGCTGGGAGTATGTAGATGAATTTTCTGAGCCTTGAAATAAACAGAAGCATTTATGTCCTCTGCCACCGGCAGCACCTAATGATTTGATTAAACTGTTTGCATAATGCTGTGGTCAATCTCATCTACTGTGGATAATTTGTTTTTTTTATTTATTCTATCTTCCAAAACAGCCCCACGGTGACAGAATCCTTAGTCAGAGGCTGCTGGATGAGGGAGGAAAACAATTTAATGAAAATGTGTCACAGTTGTTTCATTCATCTAGACATTGAAATCAGATGTTCTTATAGAAAACAATAATACATATTTCTATCTTTGGCAGCCTGAAAAGGAGTCTCTATTCTCCTTATTTTCAGTGCATAATTATCTTCTTGTCAAGGTTTCAAACAGCTGTGTCGGTCAGGAAAACAAAGTTGTAAAAAAAACAACTAAGGCTATCAAGTTTCTCGGTGGCTATCTACAGCAGTTTTCTGCCAAACGTATCTGTATTTAGTCCTCGAAAAATAAGAGCCACTTAAGCAAAAGTTGACACAAAACAACACAGCAGGCCAGCCAAGACTGTAAACTAACACAAGCTGCCTGCGTGCCTGGTGGAAGATATCCTCGACACTGTTGGCTCGCACGATACCTGCACATACGGCACAGAAGGAGCATTTAGCACTTTTCAAACTGTGTCATCTTCCATTCAGAGAAAGAAAAACAACTAAAAACAAATGTTAAGAGCTTTTCTGAATCATCTCTGGCTGTGTTAACGCTGCTTTGCTCCTGGCATTGTCTTGGCGACGGGTGTTGCTCATTTATACTGAGTGAGAGTAGAGAGTGGGCGCAGGTGGCTTTTGGGACTTTATTAGGAGCATTAGGCTTTCAAAGGAAGTCTCCCTCAGGGCCCGGCACATGCATTTTGTGACATGATCAGTTGAGGAAATCAGTGAAGGAAATGGCCTAATTCATTTTTCTGGCAAGTGGAAATGTTAAAAGCCCTAATAAGATCCAGCTTAAAGGCCTCCAGCATGAGTTTCATGCTAAGTCTGAACAGGCAGATTCACTGAACATGATGAACGGCAGGATCTTCTCTCTGGTCAGCAAATTTAGTATCAGGAGGATGCCATGATATGTGTGACAATTCTAATTCTGCAACATCTTTGTGCCTTAAAATGATTGTGAAGTGAGTGAATGTCTGAGGTGAAAGCCAGTGGTTTCTGCTGTCAGGTCTCTGCCATAAACTCAAGGTGAAAAGGATGACAATGCCCCGGCAGAATCAATTTGACCCATTATGTAATCAATTTTTACTGTTATGTAATGTCGACTTACGAGCTCTGCACAGTTTTCTTCCTTCATGAGGGGATGTGGGTGGTAGATGGAGAGTGGGACAGCTGATGTGTACATGCTTGGAGGGTACGTTTGGGTACAGTGAAGAGTCACATTACAGACTGGATCCAAGCTTAGACTGTGATATTATCACTTCTTGTGATGTATCAATAAAGCAATTGACTATTTGGTTTGTTCTTGTTTGTTTGCTTGTATGAACATCGAACAACAGTGTGAGGATAACTAAGCAGAAAGTGCAACTTAATAATTAATATGACTTGCTCTTGCTTCTCTTTGTGTTTGTTAAAGTCACAGTTACAATTGATGGCCAATATTGATTCAAAAATGTATTTTACGAGAAAGTGAAAATGAATAAAAATAGAAGATTGATTGGCAGCTATTTTTACAGAAATTAAGTTTATTACATTATATTATAGTATATTATATTATATTATATTATATTATATTACAACTGAGAATGTTAACTGTAACAATATGATTCAAATGAAACTTTAATTAGAGCTGCAAGATGCAACCAGCAAGGCTGAAGTGTAGCTGCAATGTGTGCCGCAAGCCACTCCTATGTCACTAATTCCCCTAACAATTACATTTTAGCATCAGGTTTGTTCATTGGTATATGAAATGTTGTGCTATTCCCCCAGAAGTAACGGTTTAAAACTTGTGGAGCACACATTAGCCTTTGCAAAACTGCCATTGCTTTACATTCATGTTTACTTGCTGGCAGTCTTCTTCCCTGCCTTTGTTGAAGCATTACTCTATTTCCTTACTACTTAACACCACCTGTGGATCAGGAATATGTGTGGCCTCATTCACATGCTAGAATGCAAGTGCAAGTAAGCAAACAGGACAGGGACCCAATTTTAAAAAATGTTGTTACGAATCAGCAGAAGCCCCTTTTACAGTCTGTTCGAGGCATGCAAGTTGTGCCTTTATTACTCCTCAGCAGAAGGTGTGTCATTGTTGTTCTGCCTCTGAGGAGCTATCAGAGGTAGCAATACTGCCAATGTCCATATGGGACAGGTGTGTGACATTTAGATGTTCAGTTATATTTGCGACGCACAAGCTAGAGATTTCAAAAGCAGCTAGCAACAGTAAGCAGCTAACGCCTTACCCTCCGAGCAGAGGATGAGATCAACTGCCATATAAGAGAGATGGTAAATGATTGCTATTGCCATGTTATGCCAACGTGTAGAAACAGCTGCCGACGCACGCGTCACATTCAATGCCGACGCTGTTGTGTTATATGTCACACCTAATTTTTTCACATACTGGGGTGACATTATGCGGTATTTTGCACAAACTCTGTGTAAAAAGGGCTAAAAACTCCACAGGGTATCTTAAACGGGTGAGCAAAAGTTACCAACATTAGCTTTTTTCCCTTTTCTATTCTTTCACAAGTTCTGTGAAAAGCGTCACAGATCAGCTGAGCGTGACAACACGAGAAATGTCTGCAGTTTACACATGATACAGCTTTACTTTTCAGTACTGAAGGACTTAGATTACCTCTAATCTCGTGATTCCAACATGCCTCATGTAGCTTTACAGTCATCACAACAGGATGTACATTATTATCATCTGCCCAGTAGACATGAACGTTCACTCGCCATACACTGTACATGATTCTTAGTGAATAACATGGTCTGTGTAATGAGCTCTGTATGATATTCTGTCTTCATAAGTACTGGATAAATATTGCTGTGGACAACCATGCTCATCACTGTCCACAGTCAACCCTCCACATTGTGCAGTGACCCTCTTTTCATTGCCATAGTCTTGTGGAAATGTCTTCAGTCGATGTTGTGTTACCGTAGACAGCCCCATCATCATAAAGTAAAGTCTGTTCTGTAAGATGCCCTGGACGGGGGCAAAAAGCACTGAGTTGTCCAAATGTCCTGACACAAGTCATTGTTGATCTCACTGTTGTAGGGGAAAGACTCTAGGGCTGCAGATAAGACTGTTGCCATGGTCCTGAAGGAGATACCAAGTAAGGCGTCATCAGAAGGGAAGCCCCTCCTCACAGTGACTACCAAGGTGGGCAGAACCATTTCAGAACCCCCTCCCCTCAGCTTCCCTCCCCCCCTGCCTCCAAGTGGAACGTCCTCCTGTGTTGGTCATACTGAACAATAGCAAAGCTTTGAGTGTCCTATAACTGACCTCCACTGTCTACTAACTCATCACTAAAGCCTTATGACTGTTGTGTCTAACATAGAAACAACAACAAATCATTTCCAGCTGCTCTATGGGGTATAAAACCCTCCTACTACATCACTACATTTACACAAACAGTGTATAATGATCATACGATCTAAAGAGACAGCCTCAAATTGCTGCAATTACATGTTACTTTTTATCTCTTCAAATTAGCCTCTGAAAGAGTTATTGTGCATACAGTACGTAAGGGGGGGATTAACCACAGGGTCACACAAATTTCCTCCCCCACTCCTAATCAGGTCAGAAAAACCTCCTCATGAACTTTTTACACCTCATAAGCAGCTAATCTTCCGCACAAACAACGTATGACTGCATTTCCAAAATGCTATGCCGCACAGCATGGCATTGAGCTATTGATTGAGCTCTCTGTGTACAAAATACTGCAGCAAATTACTGTTTACCCGCTGCTGAGCTTTTCACTTCTCTTTTGCTTTTTTTTAAAGTGTTATTATAGCTGGATGGAGCTGATGCTCCAGATGCCAATATGAGTTTTCTCGCTCTGTGCTTGATTGCTTTTGTACAGTATGTGTGTGCGTTTGCTGCTGTGTGTGTCCTCTTGTATATCTGTCTGTGTTTTAATAACCTGTAGCATGCTGCTTTATACTTGTTTGACGTTCTAATACAATGTCTGGTCTGATAAGCTGTCACACAACCAAGATAATGCTTCCACTCGAGTGGAAGGGATTTAATTGTGCCTCGGCATATTTGCTGACAGACGGAAACTGCTGACTTCACACTAACAAGATAAGACTTGTATATTTGTAAAAAAAAAATTAAAAATTAAAAAAAAAAAAATATATATACATATATAGTTTATTTTGTTGTAATAAGTAATACTATGAATTACTTTATAAAACTGTCAGAAAAAGTCAGTTAAGACAAACTTCCCTCTAACTTTATTTGTTAATTCCTTGGCGTATGTTCTACTGTATGTCAGTAGAACTGTTTACTGTATTGGACTTACAGCTAATGCCTTTTCCTCCTGTGCATCTGTTGAACAGATTGTTTTCCCTTAAGATGCGGCAGTTTCACCGAACTCAATATTATGGAGACAATAGGTCGATAATTCCCTATTTATAACATTTAACTGCCTGCAAATGTCAATACTTTTATCCTTCAGTGAACTGAGTGAGAGGATCTCTTGAGAAAAACATAATTGCGTACATGTAGTAAACATGTCCGCTTTAGTAAACTGTATCCAATCTTACAGCACTGTAGCAGTTGAACCATTATCAGGGTCACGGAGGTTTTCAGCGAGTGTCGGCAAGGCATTTTCCCATGAAATTACAGTAATGAGTTCCACGTTTCCATTTATCAAGCAAAATAAACACATGAGGACCTGCTCGTGCAGGAATGAACTGCTCAACAAAGTCAAGACTTTCTCTGCCATTTATTAGCCAAGTAACAGACTTAATGAAGCAATAATGCCACTGAACATTCCATTGTTTTATGAGGCGTGTTTTACATTTATATCCTGTAGATATTACCATGACTACGGCTGTCAAATATCACATCTAACAAATTATTAACTAATTGATTATTATGGATGTTTTTCAACCTTCTTCTACTGATTTTGATTTTGACAATAGCTACAACAACCACTGACATCTAACCAGAAAACACAGGCCAACAGTCCAGCCATACTGGAATTAAACTGCCAACATTATCAAAGGAAATATATACACAGATGTATAAATAGATTTGCGATGCCAGGCCCTAACTGTGACATTTGGTATTAAAGTCAGTGTTTTTCCTGTAGATTATGCTTTTTTTTTTTTGGCTATTGCACTAACACAGCACAGCCCATTTAAAGGTCAAGGTTCATTTATTGTCATTTTACAACGCCAGCATTTTAAAATGAAACTGAGTTTAGAACGTTTAGGCTACATAACAGAATGAAAGGAAAAACAAACTATTCTATACAATGGAGTGTTGATGATGAGTTCAGGAGTCTCACAGCCTGGGGAGAGAAGCTGCTCTGTAGTCTGGTGGTACGGTAGCGGGGTGAACAGACTGAGGCTGGAGTGATTGTTGCCTTTTAGTGTTTTTTGGGCTCTGTGCAGAAATCTAACAGACATATCTCCATCATTCAACCTTTTTGAAACGAAAAAAGCATCATCGTTTTAAGGTTGTCATGATACAAGAATTGAACTTCAATACAATACTAGTATAAAAAACGATACTGGATACCTCTTCTGGTATCATGGCTAGGCGCACAAACATACCAACACATTTATAGTAATGCTAATATCAGTGCAGACTGGAGTTGAATAGCGTGGAAATTAGCAGGGATAGTGATATTCTTGGGTATTGAGGAGCTACAGAGTTTATTCATGGGCGAAATGTAACCTGTACTGTACATTTACTGCCCCTAGACAACTTCGCTGATAGACTTTTCCCTCTGCTTCGGTCGATAACACCCGTCTGCTCTGAGAGCAGCCACTGTCTCCCTCTCTCTTCCACGCTTAACGCCACACACACCACGCACTGCCCTCTTTTTAAAGGAGCCACGCTGCTCTTTTAACCAATATCACCAAGATTGGAGGATAACGCTCCCAGATTTTACTATAGTCATACATCATTGTTCTATTTTAGCAACAGCTTAAATTGTGTAACTGAGCGCAATATCTGTCAAAAAATATCATCATCAATATCGTCAAATACCCAAATACACTGGAGTGGGCATTTAAACATACCTGAAAATGTGACAGTTAACAGTTGCTGTCAAGTGACTGCTCAGAACTGCACAAAACAATGCAGGAACAAACTAGGGATGCCTCCAAAACCCAAAATCTTGAAACTGATCACTGCTCAGACCTGCTTGTTGTAGACACTACACTAACTCTCTCATATGGAAGCACAGACACTGGAGTAAGCAGCTGTTGCAAGTCAGCATTGTTCTGCTAAGAGCAGCTATTAAATATTTTATGCCAGACAGAGTAAAGCAAGCATCAGAAAACAAGATAAGGTTGTTTGTTTTTATTTTAATCACACAAGACTTTCAAGTCCACAGGTCACAACTTGCTTGCCAAAACCCCTTTTTTGGGGTGAAATAGACACAACATTGAAACAACTGTAGTGTCAAGTGGATCTTTGTGACAAGACCCAAGTCATGATTGCTGTGCTCTCCAGTGGCTGAGGCTGCAGTTTGAGGGGCATCATGTCCCAGCTTGATGTCACTTAGCAAGTGACAGAGGCTAAGTGACATGTCTTGTCAAGTCATGTTTGTTTGTAAAGCCCAATATCACATGCAATGTCCCAACAGGCTTCACAGACTCAGGGGTCTCGTTTCTCTGAGAAGATGAGAGAAGCTTCAAAGTATATGAAAAAATATCGATATCTCACTATCTGTCCATAGCAACAAGGTGAAAACCCACAATTATTAGTTTAACAGTTGTAATTGCTTAGTGCCACTGAGGAGGAGGAGGGGGACTTCTCATGGAAAGATAAAACAGCACTTGAATATGACCCTTAATTTGCAGCTTCAGTATCCATCAATCCAAAGAATGAATGTGCTACTAATCACTCAGGGTTCATTTGGTCCAGGCCAAGGGGAATAAAAATTAAAGATCGCTGCATTTTAGTACTGGTCCGGTTCCTGTTCATACTGACTTTCAAGAGGAGTAACAATGAAGACAGGTAACTTGTAAATTCAACGGTTTGGGCAATTGTTAAATTAAGCAGTTTATGTAGCATTTTAATGATTTTGTTGTGTATTTATATTCTTTGGTGTCACAAATAGCTTCAGGAGAAATAACTGATTATTAGCATTTTTAGAGTGCAGATAGGCTGCATGTTATGATTAATGACCAATGGGTTCATACCTCAGTCATGATTCAGGGTTTATCCATGTGGGATCACACCGTTTATAATGGACTTTAATGAACTGACAAAGTGCTTGAAGTAGGACACAGCACAGCAGTTTCAACAGCTTTTGACCTATTAATCAGGGAAAATACCTGCGCTGACATGCGCTTATAGGCTACAGATCAATTATAAGATTGCTTCCTGAACAGTTCACAATCAGCAGATAGATTTATTAGCAGTATAGCTTTTGAGATTGTGCTACATTTACATAACTATATTTAAAAATCCTGTGGTTGGTCTGCTTGCCTTTACAACAGAAACAAACCACACCACAGTGCACTCTGAAGGTGACCGAGACCCACCTTTCCAAGCGGTCTTGGTCCGGTTGACTGGTCAGCAGATTGACAGCTTTCATCCGTACAATTTGCATTAACCAGGAAAATGCACTTGGGTCTGTTTCAACTGAACCAAACAGGTTAGGTGTGAGATTGAGACCACACTATATTGGGAACTAAAGGAATGTATTTGGCCTACTGCATGTAAAATTGATTTACTTGAAGGATAAGGCTGGTGATATTCTATATTTATCTTATTGTCATCAAATCCCATGAAAAGGCTTATACTACTTTTTCATTAGAATAAACATGGGCACAGTAGTTTCTTTTGACTCAATACCACATTGTGTTTGTTCCATAAGTACTTACAAAAATGCCACATGTGTATTAATCCACAGCTAAAAGAAAGTACCCAAAACATGAACTATTTACTCTTGTTTGAGTGAGGTTTTCGAAAAACTACTAAATGAGCCTTTCTTTAAAAAAAAAAAGAAAAAGATATTTGTGACCTGTTTTTAAAGACTTGCATCTTCAGAAGGAATTAATGGGCTTCGGGCTGATTGAAGACAGAGATGAGAGAACTATAGCTTAGTCGGTTTTGTCTTTTCATGGTGTTTGAAGAATATTAGATAATAGAGAATAATGCCAGTCTTATCCTTTAAAAATAGATAGAAGAACATCATGTCCTAACTACACTTTAATTTCCAATCTTGCAGCCTAAGGACGAATCATGTAAAACCATTATGATGAGTCAACTAGCTGAACTCCAGTATGGTGGCCCGTGGGAGTACATGGAACAGTTCACTGCCACCCACGATAACAGCTTCCACACAACAGTAATGAGTTAACAACAGGATTTACAAGATATATAACAATCTAAAAAGCACAATTTAGCATTAAAGAATGCAGATACTGAAGGGTTAAATGTGATATAATTACTGATCACAGCTCTACATTGGACCCACACATACTGAAAGATGTTGGCTGTAATTATTTTCTCCATAGCCATCCCTGACATAACCTCTAGGTTGGTCTAATAACTGCTGTAAGTTTTCTGCTTTGATATTTTTAATACACCTTCCCCTTTATGTAGTGTTTTCCAACCTCTCCACCTCCTCCTGTCCTCATCCAAACCTCCCCGCCTTCAAAGCTCTGACGAGTCTAACTGGTACACAGCTCCCTTAACAGCAACATCTAAGAGATCTCTTGGAGTCAAGCCCAAGTGGCACAATTAGCTAAAGATTTCCATTACATAATTTTCTAGATTACTCCTTAAAGCACTTGTAAACAACGTGCCAAAGTGCTTTGCATAGGAGAGGAGCAAATAGGTGTAACACAACGGAAGTAAAGGAGGAAAAAAGGCAGTAAGGGAAAATGGTTACTTCCTCGTAGTGGGAGTAATGGGCATGCAGTTCAGAAAGCTGCTCTCCTGGGTTAAGAGTAAACATATCATTGCCGTTTGCATGCAGCCTGCTACCAAAGTGCCTGACGCATCTCCCTAGATGAATGCGGCAGATCTTCTGTCCCCATTTTCTGGATGATTAGAAGAGGAAAATGCAGAGGTCTCATCATCTCAAACCCATTATTTAAAATTGGCCCCAGTGGCAATCACAGGAAGTGCTTTGAAGAACATCTACAACAATCATGTTGTCTACAGTGCAGTTAGCACAGTTTCCTCCATTATGAGACAGCCAACAACACAGCCATATCCAATATCCCTACACAGTGTTTCATCTACCATTGCCTTGGGGCAGTGTAAAGAAACAACATATTTTATTTCTTTTATTTACTTAATTTATGTGCATTTGTTTAATTTCAGCTCAGTGTGAGAGTCGACTGCGTTTTGCTGTCATTTATGATCATGGAAGTTTCTCATCTCTCCTCTGTTCTGTGTGAAGTATCGAGGGTGGGGCTGAGCCACTCTACACACAGAGAGCAGAGCAGATGATACAAGATAACTGACAAGCTTTCCAAGAAGAGCAAAAACCAAAAATGGTTAGGGCTGATTAACCTGATTAGGGCTACACAACTGATCAAAAATAATATTGAAATTGCAACATGGCCTAATGCAGTATTGAAATTTCAGGTTGCTGAAGTTCTTATTGAGGTTAAAGGTTAAATGTGTAACAAACACCTTTATGAGTACTGTAGTGCTGCAGAGATGTCCTGGACTACAAATTGTGTTCTCCAGATTTAAGGTAACTTGTTTGTTTGGTACAGACCCCAACAAATGTCACATCAAAAGGACTATAAATATTTTTTTTTACTGACAATGAAAATTGTAATTCAAAAATAATCATTCCTACAAAAAACAGACCATATTGCAATCATAATATTTTACTGCATGTTTTTTGTTTTGTTTTTTTTGACCAAATCGTGCAGCCCTAACCTGATCAAGCTAGTATAATTGGCACTCAATTAAATTCTTAATTACAGTACATATCTTCTCTCTCACTTTTAGGTCATTTTGGAAATCAACTGTTTTGTTTGGATTTGTTTGATCAGTGTGCAATAGACCGTATTCACACAGCAGCCATTTTCACTCAGGTTGGGAGGCGATGAATGCTAATGCGAGTTGTTGTCTAACAGAAGCTAACATTAGTGGGTTGTCTAATATGTTGTTTTACCTTGAAATAAGGCCCAATGGTCCTCCAGATTTTCACAGTCCATGGTCTTTTTAGTCGCTATTAATCAGGAGGCAGTGAATAATTACAATTGCAACTTGGAACACAACAGTATGACATTTGAGCTTCCTACCCTGAGTATGATGTCAAAGAAAAATGGCCGCGGTGTGAATATGGTCAATGGCAGTTGGTCTTGAAAGACTTTCTAAAAAGATGTTCTCAGACAACTGCCAACATTTGAATGTTTGCTGTTGTTTGAGAATGTTTTACTGGTGTGCCATGCGCTTAAACCAAATTTCATGGTATCCCATCCAACAACTATGGATACATTTCAATAAAAAACACAAATGTCAACCTGGCATTAGAGGAAAAGTCGGAGGATGGCCAACATTTCACTCCAAATTATCCAATAGTTGTTGACCTATTTCGTTCAGAACCAAAGTACTGGGCTGACAATCCGACCAGAATGCATCACTCAGTAAAGCAGTATTTTATAATCCTCCTTACTGAGTCAATTAAGGGCCAAGCTGGTTGCAGTTTATCACAAATAATGTTCTTGTTTAACAACTTAACTCCATGTCATATTTTCTGAGCTACACTGCTGACTTTCAGTAGACAACATGACTCAGCAGAGCTCTCTGTCAACATCTCTCATTATTCTCTAAAAACCCTCAAGACACTTTAATGAATTGAATGTATCACTTGAAGATTATGGTAAAATATCCAGCCTGCTGCTCCTTTGACAGCGCTGACCTTCAGTCAATCAGTCACAACATCAAAAACAGTGACTCTGCAGGGAAGACTTCAGCCTGCGTCCAGAGAACATTTTTATTGGTCGATAAAACACAGAGTGGAGAAATCCAAGGTCATCTATCGTTAGGGGAGTTTTCACACAGACTACAGAGGATTTATCAGTGCACCTCTATTTAAAGCAGACAGTAACTCCTGCTTGTCTACAATAGATGCTCTGCAGACATCACAAAAATTGTTATTCACTGACAGATGTTTTTCTGGTTATCATTCACCGAGCCACTGCAAGCATGTGCATTTATGAATGTCATTTACATTGTTAAGAGATTCTCCCCCTCCAGGCCTCTGGTTCCAGGCCTCCACTGGGTGTTTAAAGACTACACTATATTTATACAGCACAGCTTGCATTTATGTTGCATGGACCGGTCAGCTGAGAGGCTGTTTGGATGTAGCTACAACAGTTTCAGTGGTGACTTTCATACGGAAGGAACTCTTATATTTTTATTATGATCTATAATGTACAATATCAATACTGCACTGAAGCAAGAGCTGATTTAATGTGAGAGAAGCTTAACATCAATTGTGTGATCTTAAAAAAATATCAAACTGGGATTGAAATTAATATAAAAACTGATAAATCATTTAATTACCAGCAATTACTGATTTATAATTCATGTTTGAAAAGAAACCTAAATGACACAAGTGGATGGTACATATAAAGATATATGATATCGGAGGAGTTTTGCTATACTTTTTAATGCAACCCAATCGCCAGAGTAGATAGTTAAGTAAGTTTCTGCAAAACCACAGATAAGTTCAAAATCAGCATTTCTTTATGTTGCAACTTTACATTTGTTTAGGTTTAATTTCCTATTTCTGTCTTGTCATAATGCTGTGCTCATGGTCTTCTTAGGTTTAGGCACAAAAACCACTTGGTTAGTGTTAGGAGAACATCATGGGTCGGCATAAAATACCTGTTTTGGCCACAATCACAGATGGAAAATAAATGTTTTTATTGCCACAGAAATAGCTGTAGATGTCCCCAGGTGTCCTTAAAAATATCCAGTGGTGTGACTTGAACTGTAGTTGGCCGTTTGTCAGCCTTGTTGGCTGTAATATCGCCACCACCATCCCGTCCACCTCCTGATGTAACTGTCAGCTAACAGTCAGATAGTGTGAACATGGTATGCCACGTTTGGTACAAATGTCAACCTTGGATGTATCTGTGGTTTGCAGAAACCTTAACTGCTAACATTACATCCTGGTGACTTTGATCAAAAATCAGGTTAAAAACAATCAGCCCATCATAATGACCCAGAGCCTGAGTGACATCCTTAAACTACTTGTTTTGTCTGGCCTACAGAAGATATTCATTTTACAATGATACAAAACAGAGGACAGCAAACTGTCATATTGAAGAAGCTCAAAACAGATAATATTTCAAACTTTTGCTTTATAATTGACTTAAACAATTAAAGGTAGGGAAGGCAGTTCTGGAGAAAGATAGTTGATTATTGAAAGCCGATGATTTGGGTTAGAATTTGGGGTCAAATGCCAGCACACAGCATCAGTTGTTAAAATGTTTGCATGTGTGAGTGAACCAGTTCTACATTGTGAGAGATGATGGTTAAAATATTCTAAAAGGTTATTTTGTAAAAAAAAGAAAAAAAAAAAAAAACGAGCCAATTTTCTCAAAAAGATACAAAGTGCCCACACAGTGAGCTAGACCACCATATTCCCTCTCACCAACAACAAACAGGCTAAAAAGGGAAAAAGTGTTTTGATGTGGTAAATAATAAAAGCATGCTGGTGTTTTTGTTTTCTCTGAGAGACGAACAAAGCTTCTCTCCCTGCCAGGCTTGAGTCAGTCAGTTTTATAATTCCCAGCTATGTTAAGGTGGCATTTTAATCAGGTAAGGCTTCAGCTGAATATGGTTAAAAATCATCTAATTAAAGCAGCAAGAGACACTTGAGATGATTAATTTCTTCCATTAAAGGCCAACAGTTGAGTGGTTATTATTCAAGTTTTGTGACGTTTTGAAGATGAAATGAGGCATCTACGTCTTTCACAACACTAACAGCTGTAACTGAATCAACTGTGGCTCAGTCTTCATTCAGACTCGGTTAGACTTTTCCTAAACATAATGTAAATCACTGAATAAATTCGACCTTTAAAACAAGTCTCCCCCTGTGTATTCTCATCCTATGATTTGTTGCTGTAGTCCAAAATTGGGGGGAAATGCATGGGCTGGCAGCAGCAGAGGTTGAAATCAGGTTACTTCACACTGTGAGACTTCCCTTGTACCGAAGCTTTATTCTGACACCAGAACTGAACAAACTCTAATTACCTGTGCTGGGTCAGCATTCTTGCAGCACAGCGCAAACTCTCACTGCACAGTAATGACCCCTTCCTTCCTTCGGATATTATTTATGTACTTTTTTCAAAGGTTTTCGTTTCTGCTGCAAGAGTTTGCGTTCCTTTCTTTTGAGAAGAAAATAGTAAAGCTTATTCTGAACTGGTTGTTATCATCTTCCACAATTCTTTCATTTGACGCATCACTTTATTTGACGTCAGACATTTCTATATGCATGAAGCAAAATTCATAATATCCACCTCATTGTGCATTATATTCATTTTTTGTCCTTTAATGTGTTTTATTTTCTAATTTTCTTTTTTTTTTCTTTTTCTTGTTTTTGCAGCCAATGCTTACCAGAAAAACAGCTGTTTTAGTCATTCGTCCAGGCAGCATTTTACGACCTATATTTACCATTATCGTTAGGCGACTCCCTCTAGTGGATGTAGAGAGCCGGGAGCAAAGGAGGAAGTCAGGTGATGTAGTATAAAGAGCGACAAAGTCTACATATGCAGGAGGCTGTCGGTGGTTGGCTGGTTCAAACACCCAGACTTTTACCCGGGAAAATGTAAATTGTTCCTGTTCTGTGTGAAACCAAAACCATAAATAATTTTAAAATATGTAAAAAAAAAAAAAATAATAAGATACATATTTACTTACCTTAAGTACATAACATAAATTATTTATTCAAAACCAAACCCTGATCTCTTCCTGAACATAACCACGTAGTTTTCGGCCCATACGTACATAAAAACTAAGCTTTTTCTTTCATACACACTTAAACAGTGTTTTAATTTGCTGAAAACTGACCTTTTGGAAAACTGACATCATCAGTGTTTACGTCTGAATGGGCAGAAAATTGAAATTTTTGGAAACAATGACACAGACACCCACGGACAAGTGTTTGTAGCATCATTGGCACATAGAACTCGGAGTATGTGTTATGATATTCGAGTATTCGAGTTTGTAAGGTGGTGATATGGATGCTATGTTGTTAACACTATATTTAGAAAGACACAAGCAGACATTGATAATATAATGATGGAAAAGAGAGAGGAAAACGGCTTCTTACAATGTGTTGCTGACAAAATAGCATTATCCAGGAAGCTTGTGTGAGGAGCTGTCACGTCTCCATGCCTTAGTCATAGAAATTTCTGTAGCTGATTCCACATTAAAATGAAAGGGTCAGTATCAGACTTCAGCAGAGCTTGATGATGAGCCAATCATTGGAATCAGGTGTGCTGGGGCAGGGAAACATCTAAAACAAGCAGGGCGGGGGTCCCCAAAAACAGGATTTAAAAACACTGATTTAGCACGGACACAGACCTCTCTGGTGTCTAACCTCAAACATACAGTAAGTAACTTGTCTTGACAGTTGACAGTAAGTAACCATGTCTCATAGCATGTTCTACATGTCTTCTTCTTGACTAAAGTAACATATATATCCAGTGGCCATTTTATTAGGTACACCTTTCTAAAGTAATTGCAGTCTATTACCACAGTCCTGCAATGAAACATGAAAAATAAAGCTGTTTGAGAGAGGTGTTTATTGAACTTTATGGTTATTTTAGCTGCTGTGTTTTGTTGTGCTTTTGAAAGGTTGTTTCTATTATTTTGTCCAGCCCAGTTCTATCAATGAGGGTATGCTAAATAACAGAAACACCTCAGCTGAGCTTATTTTCATGCATAGTCCAGATAGCATTTAAAACGTGAAATATTCCTTTACTTGTTTTATGGTCATTTCTGCATCAAATCTGCATCCCAGTTTGTGGCAAAGAGAGGGTTTCTACTTTTATACTCCCTCATCTCATTGTTAAATAGCTACTATAATGCCACTGTAATAATAGAAGATGGGTGTACTATACATGTATAATTGTAAGGGCACATACAGTACATGCTATTTATCTATTCAGCATCTTTCATATCAAGCATATGGAGGGTTGTATGCAGTCCATTCTTGCCTGGCAATTAAACTTTCAGCACCTTCATTAAAATTCTGCTTGCAAGCACGGCCTGTAGAGCAACAATAGCAAATGTCATGTTCCCCTGTTGCCAGCATTATAGACACGCTGCACAGGCTGACAACAGTGGTGGTGGTGGCTTGCAAAACTGGCTTTCACCTCCAAATCATGAAGCATTGGTTGGCAAATTGCTGCCAGCTGCACCTGGAGTATCGAGGCTTCAGGGTAGCAATTTGGATGTAACCTATTCTGCAGCTGCACTGGCAGACCCACAAATTGGTGCATCACAGGCAAGGTGATTAGCATTTTCATGGTTTGGAAGGTGAGATAGGCAATAATGGTTGAGCAATTATGTTCTGGGACACATCCATCGGGTTTCTCTCAGCCCAGCTAGTCGGAATGGTGACTACAGTAGTTGTTTTCCTGTAAATTTCATTTCTGATCAGACCTCTGCTGAAGGTGCGGTCACACCAGATTTCACTTCCCAGTATCCACTTACAGTCACGAATTAAACCCTGTCAAACACAATCAGATTAAAATTGCTCTCCAATGTCCGGCCAGCTTGAAAGATACGGTGGTACTGAAGTCTCATTCAGGAAACATTGATTGTTTATATTCTAGTTTATACTGAAGGAGCAATTTGTAAGATATGGCTCGAATTTCAGCTTAACTTAAAAAAAAAAAAAAGATGAGCTAACGTTATCAACAGACACACTCTATTGCCGCTGGCTCCTAACTGAGCCATGAGCTAATTAACTAGCTACAGCCAAGGATAGCTAACAAAGAGCAGCAGTTGTCGGTTACTCTATGTTTTTGGAGCTACCTTCAAATTCTGGCCATACTCTACAAATTACACATTTAATGAGGGATGCTGCTTGGCTGTAGTAAGCCCAAGGTTAATGACAATAAAGTGTTTGCTGTTTCCTGTCCTTGTTGCTTTTTGCCAAATCACATGAAAAACTTTGCCGTGAGGAATTCTGGTTTGGCCGCCTCTTACGGTGGCAGAGTCGCACTCGTCATTCTCTTGGTTTATCTATTTCGGTGACCTCAATTTCAGCAGAGCTACGCCCAACCTCAAGCTAAGAAAAGCTCCAATGAGCCAGAAAGTAAAAACACAATGTGGGTGAGCAGGGTCTTAACACCCAATGTGATTGAAGCTTCGACTGAAATTGATTTCCGATGGCTCAACAATAAAATTCAATCACATAAACACACAGAGGAAAATCTGTATTCTCTCTCACTACAGAGCCTGTCCTTTCAGTGTGCCGTCAGTTCAAATACTTGAAGATATGGGTGTCGGTTTGGGAGACATCTCATTACAAATTAGCTCTGTGCAAAGACAGGTTTTACTGTAATGAGGTAATCACAGTGTGTGTAAAAACAATCATCAATTTGCCACCTTAGACTGATTTTTGTGTGTGCATACAAAAACAGCAGTGTGATTGTGTGATTAAGATGATTCTCCAGCAACCAGTGACCAAACATCAGCTGTGTTTTGCCGTCAGAAAAGCTGCATCTGACTCACTTCAGTGTATCTGTGTCAAGATGCTGTGAATAAATGATGAATCTTAGCCAAACTTCACTCTCTTTTGACCCTTTAATAACTTTGTTCCTGGTGAACTTGCACATCCTCATACTCCCACTCCATCTCATTGCATTTTTAACAATCTATCTATGAGGTACAGGCAAGTTGAAACCCTTTTGTGATGCAAGGATGTTTTAGCATATGCACTCTGGGTTCATAGGGCTCATCTTCTCTTAGTATTAACATGCCAGGGAGTCTTACAGACATTGTGCTGCTCAGTGAGAGCCTGAACTGTCTTGTCTGTTTGCCCTTACAGCTGGTGAGTGAGCAACAAGAGAGCCGCCCGCTTCTGAGCCCTTCCATCGACGACTTCCTCTGCGAGACCAAGTGTGATGGGCTTTCCCGCCCAGTGACTTCCAACACAGCTGGTACAGTACAGTTATTGACACGCAAATGTACGCAGGATCATACAAGTACAGTAACATTTCAAGTCTTTTTTAACTTGCTGTTTAAGATGCCCTTTATTATTAAGACCATGTCAGCAGAATAACTGCTGTATGTAGAGGAAAGCTCTCTGACACCACCTGTGATTCTGAACACTTGAGGCACTTGTGTGACACAACAGATGTTTTTATCAACCACAGCAACACGGCTGTGCCCACGTGTCTAATAAATCACAGTGGAACCTTGCACACTTTTACTATCACACAAAGAGCATGTTATGTGAGGTTTTACATGCAGACCAAAGCTCTTGAGTAGCAACTTCAGTTTGAAATGAAAAAATGCTCTCCCTCTCTCTATTTATTATTATTAAATGTTTTTGACACTAAACAAATTTAAAAATTCTTTGATAGTGGTGCAAACAATTTTTCAGAACTTTTAAAATGTATTTTTTTTTTTTTTACAAATAACGCTTTAATAAAGTGATGGACACAAAATTGTACATTTCAAAAAGTGGTGGGGACATATCCCCAGCATCCCCAGTGAAAATTATACCCATGCATTATAAGGAGGAATGTCGTGTTGATTTTCAAGTAAGGAGCCATTAAACCATTGTGCAATGGGTGACATTAGTACTAAACTTTCAACAGTGGGAATTAATATAGAAAACTTAATGGATAATTCTATACATTTTATGACGTTACAGTCTTCTCCACTCAGATCTGCCGATACACAAGTTTGTATTTTGTGGAATTTAGATTTGGAATATCTGGCATTTCTAATCTGCATTTTTACGGTGCAGGTTGTAGAAAATCCGGGGATGGGTGAAGTTTTCATATAACGGACAGTAATTATGTCAGATCCCAGTGACTGCACTAAAACCTGCAGCTTTCCAGGTCAAATGTGAAATTGGAGTCAGGGGTCATCACAGCTCAATAATAGTCAAAGCATCGGCGAAAACTCTCAAATCACTTTTTACATGGAGAATAGTTCAATCGATCTGAACAGGAAGAGAAACCCAACATCTTGACATCAGTAGAGCGCATGTGGATTTTATGTTCAAGTGTCTCCCTTTATACATTTGTGTCTTAAACAGTATATATTTGTTATAATTCTTTTATTCTGCAAATAAATAAACTGAAAATCAACTGGTCAAAGTAGGTGTCGAGAAGTTAAATGTTCTGACTTTAACAGATGCCGAGGGCCATCTTGGTTTCCACATGGATGGGACCTTAATCACTGAGCTGCACCATCTTTTAAATGATGATTTTCAGAACCAGATTGCACAGCTGACACGTGTGATCTCCAAACTGGCCAGTGACAGTTGTGATTCAGCTGGGCAAAGTATGGGGGACTGTTGTGGGAAACTCTCCTTCTGTCTCCCCAGTGCCTCCTGCTGCTCCCACTGACAGTGACGTAGGCCCAATACGATTCCCAAAATGGTCAGATTGTGTCTAGAATTTAGTCAATGTGCAATTTTATAAAGGTGCCATTAAAAGGGTTTGGATTGTACACATGAAATCATCAGTGCCAACTGGTGTTGAGGAAAGTGTTTTTTTCATGTTCTCCACATGTTCACTTGGGTTTCCTCCAGCTGCTCTCATTTCCTCCCACAGTGTAAAGACATGCAGGTGAAATGGATATTAGGTGTGATTGTCTGTCAATCTGTTTTCACACTGTGATGGACTGGCAAACATTCCAGCACTGAATAAACCTGAGCAGGAATTAGCAGGCAAAGGAAATCAATGATTAATGATAATTACCAGCTCAAATATGCTAATCCACATGAGACCTACATCATGTTGTGCTCTCTCTTGCATGCAGCTTCCACTTCTGGGCTGATTTTGAGGTTGATGACTATTTTTTGCCCGTTGATGTAATTTTAAAAACTCTTCTCATAAATTATAAAATGCTTACATGGGTACTGGGGTTTGGAAACACACCAGTCAAACAACTGTCTGTTTAAATTTTGAATTTAAGTAAGAAGATGAGAAAAAGTCTGCAGCTGTAAAATAACCTTATCAGCTGGTTGCCCCTGTTCAGCACAGTGTCCTTCACACTACACCACGATCCATCACCACTAATTTCCAGATGGAGGCTGAAACTCATTTATTCAAGAGGAGCCTCTCATCACCACCTCCTTGCTGGATAAAATCCCCTCTCTACAATACTCGCACAAACCATCTTTTTTTTCTTTAGTCAGCACTTGCTCTAACATGCTAGATCAGTAGTCCCAGGAAATCTCTAAAGACACAAGAGTGCACCTCTGAACTCTTTTTGAACTCTTCTCAAATGATTGCTTGAGATTTCAATCATTTAAGATCAATCTCTTCTCTCCTCACACTTTCACATTTGCTAAATGTTAAACTGTAAATCTAAATGTTGTTTAACAGTGTGTTTGTCTGCTCTATCACAAACAGCAAATGTTAGCATTTCCTCATTTTGTTGGAGTAAGGGTTACATTAAAAATGGCAAAACAACTCCATCATCCAACATCCATTTGTCAAAACAACTTATGTCACCATTCCCAAAATAACCATTGCAGCGTTACAGCGACACACTTACCAGACCTTTGTCATACAGGTTGTATTAGTAGTCTAGGTCACTCCTCTCTCACACTAGTTTGGCTCGGTGGTTAGCACTGTGTTGCCTCACAGCAAGTAGGGGTTCGATTCCCGGCTGGGGCAGGGCCTTTTGAGTTTGCCTGTGTTCCCATACCAGTATTGCAAGATCATTTAAGAATTTAGTGAAATCAAATCATAAAAAAATTCAATTGCTTGCTGTGAAAGTAAGAGCATTTCTACCTGCACAATGCAAAGAGAACTCAAGGGATTGGGACTAAACAGCTGTGTAGCTGTAAGAAAACCACTTATCAGTGAGGCTAATCAAAAAAAAAAAAGGCTTTAGTTTGCTAGGGAGCATAAAGATTGGACTCAGGAGCGATGGAAAAAGGTCATGTGGTCTGATGAGTCCAGATTTACCTTGTTCCAGAGTGATGGGCGCATCAGAGCAAGAGGAGAGGCGGATGAAGTGATGCACCCATCGGGCCTAGTGCCTACCGTACAAGCCTGTGGGGGCAGTTTTATGATCAGGTCAGGTCTAGGTTTCCATGATGGCACGGACATATTCCAAGATAACAATGTCAAGATTCATCGGACGGAACTAAATGTTGTGACATTGCATAAGCTTATCAGAACGATGCCATGGCGAATGCCTGCCGAAATGAAAGCTAAATGCATCCAACAGTGTATGTTACGTTATTTCTCCTGTCAGTGCCCTTGACTGGAGTTGGTCCCTGGGCGCAGCTGCTTCTAATACTTAGTATAGAGTTAAATGCAGAGAACAAATTTCCCTGCAAGGATCATTAAGGATGACTTAACCTATTATGCTGTCAAGCTGAAAAGCTGAAGACTCCGGTAAAATTCTCAAAGGCTACATTGATTTGCGCACCACCAGTCCACTGGCCACCACAGAGCAAATCATGACCCATTAGATAACTACAAAGTCTACAAGCATCCAGTTAAAATATCCAGTTGATGAGGAAACTTACTTGTCTGTGCAATTGTCTTCCCGTCTCATCATTTCAAGTAGACTCGAGGGTGCCAAAACATTTTTGACATCATTGCCTTTTCATGAACAGCTTGCGTTTATTTTTGATGCTGAAAACTCTTCAGGCAACCTTCCCCACGAGTGTGTCTCCCTTGATTTGTAATTGTACTTGTCATCTAAAGAGCACAAGGCATGGAAGACAAGCACACTCTCTAATTACGCAGAGATTTCAGTCAAAAAATGCTCTCAGTTGGTTGTCATGAAACAGCAGCACGCCAATTATGCAGTCATGTGTCTGTAGTTTTGAGTTTGCATTTTCGCAAAAGACAGCGAGGCTCCTTGGAAATGAATGAGAAAACTTTGGAGGTACCTCAAATAACCAGTGCTTCTTTTTTTTTTACTGGAGCTAAGGATCTCTAATCTTACCATGTGTCTGGTCCAAGTTTTTTTCAAACATATGTTTATAAAAATCTTGCAGCAATGAAAAAGATCATTATGAAGTTACAAATTATTGGGTGATAACATGGATAACAACTCAACTCCAAAGCCAGATGTGCTTCCTATATAATATGTGCATACTGACAATGTAATGTGACCCTACAAGGATTTAGGAGATATGATAATGTTCACCTTGGAAGCAAGAAATGCATGACAACCAGTAGCGAAAATGGCAATTACTATTATCTAAAGAGGAAAAACGTCAGCCAGAATTAGGATCCTTTGAATGCATTTCAGTGCAGTGAGTATGATTTTGCTTTATTTATTCATTTTCATCAGCAACACAACTGGCAACAACAGCCAGCAGCAAGACATAATGTTGATTTGATTCAAACCACAACAAATCAAATTACTGACACAGAAAAAATTCAATAAACAAGACGAGAGACTAAAGTGGCTGTAAATAGAGAAAATATATCAGCAGTGGGAAGAAACTATTTGGGTCAAGTGTGGGTTTGATTTACAATGAAAGACATTCAGTAGATACAAAAGGCTTCGAAAATAATTCACAATACTCAAACCAAAACATCCTCTTCTGAGCAGCCATCAGCACAGAATTTTAACACTGTCAGAGAGTCTGTAGTCATGAAGCTAGACGTCAGCACAGACAAAAGTTGAGACCCTTGACAGAAGGCTCTGTCCTTCTTTGCCGCTCTACCAACCTGAGATTGAATTACTTAATTGACCAAACTGGAGCTCCTCAAGGGGCTGCATGCCTTATCCTTATCAAACTGTGCAGTGGCCTGTCGTATATTTAGATCCTCTGAAAAGAGCAGCAGCAAATTTTTTAGATGTCCACCCAGGAGGCAACACTGTGACAGCTTAAGTACCTTTGACAGCTCTACTCGCCATGTCGGAAAATGTGTAGATCAAAATCAAAGCTTGGTGCCGAACAATAACTGAAACCTTTCATTCTGTCTTATCACAAAAAGAGAAAGGAAGGTTTTCAAAATTATACCACTTAATAGCATGAACAACCTTGACATAACTGCAATGAGAAAGCTGAACTATTGAGAGTGAAGTATGAATAAATCACTCAAATGACCATTGTTCGCAAGTTGAGCTGATATTAAATCAAACTACATTTCAAAGAGCTGTAAGGCAACAAAAGAACAGCAAAGAAGAGATTGAAATAGTGTTTTCTTCTAGCATAAAATGATCAATGTATACCTGAACACAATGATCTGGATTGCTGTCCTTAATGACACTTTTGCAGCTTCTAAGTTTTTGTGAGAATTACCCACATACATTCAAAGGATTCAATGCATTCATATACTGATTTGGACATTGATAACCATGGCAACGGTAGAAGATTTAAAGCATTTGGCTGCAGCATTGTGTAGGAAAATAACATGTTTAAACAGTAAAATTGGATGGCCAATTTATTACTTTTCATCTGATATAACCTGTTTTCATCATTATTGTTGAAAAGGAGTGAGATCTGCGCCCCAAAAAGCTCTTATTTAAAGAAATATAAAACTTTTAGACGAAGAGCTTCACGGTGAGGTCTGCGGAAAAACCTTCTCCTTTGAGAGAGAGCCTTTTGGTTTATGGATCTCTCTCCTTTTCAACTCTGCAGGTATTTTTGTGATCCAGCATCCATCCCATTGGGTGATGAAACTTCAAGAAAGTATCTATACTGTATATTTGCACAAATTCATGTGTACTTTTCCTGCTTCAGGACGTGTCTAACCCAACACTTCCTCACATTTATAAAATCCCAGATGAGGTTGAAGCATTTTTGTGAACCAGCAATACAGACAGAAGTCATATTACTGGTTCAAGATGCAGTACATTTGGCGTTGATGTCCCTCATTCATGTCTAAGATGTGAGCCTGTCGACTGCACATGTATGCAATGACTCTGTGTAAAAACTTAAAGGCTAAACTTGTGTCACGTCCCTCGCAGTTCTGTCTTCAACACTGGACCTGCTGGATCTCAGTGAACCTGGCGACAGGAGGAACAGCAAAGACAGGAAGAGTCCCCTGTCGTCCCGAGGCAACAGCCAGAAGAACAACCATCACAGGAAGAAGACGGATGAGACAGAGCTGATCCAGGTGGAAGTTGAACACACAGGACCAAGCATGAGAACCCCAGAGAGGATGTCACTCGACTCAGGTAGGGACCGATTGTAAACTTTGGATGTTTCATAAGAGCCACAAGTACAGACGCAGCATTCCTAACATGCAATTTATGGGGAAACGGTTGTTCTTTGTAGGGACAATGATGCAGACCAACCATCAGTTATTTGGTAGGCACTGACAGTCCTGCGACAAAGAAATAGCAACACACAGTACACAGTAAAAATACACTTAAAACCCCGTACACTAGAGATGATAGCCTGCTTTCAGGGCTGAGTATGACGTGTCTGTACCACCAACAATAGAGAACTGGTATTGAATATTTGTATAATATATAAAAATGAAATCCTATCATTTCACACAGTACCTCACCCTTCTTTATCTTGCCATCAACCACCTCACTCAGCTGTGAAAAGCTGTGAAACTCCCATCAACCCTCAACCCCCTGCATACACCAAAAGCTCGTACTCCCACCATCCCCAGTGGAGCTGACCTCACACATGTTCAAGATAGGCCAAAGCAGGATCAAGCCAATTTACTTTAATGAAAGGGATCATCTTAAAAGACATTAAAAGGGGAACGGCCAATTACTTTCGTATTTGCCAGTTGAAAAGGTTAAAGACTTCAGTGAGAACTAATTATACAGAGTGAGTCAAACTACAGTGTGGTAAATTATTCATGGTAGTAAGATTGATGATGACTCTATCGTTGTTTTCCAGCAAAACTTTATGTCTTTTTTCTCAGTTAGGACGCTCACATCACTAATTATCAGTCTGTTTTTAGCTCACTGTTTGTCCTGTCAGAGAGACTCCATTAGTGGATGTAATCTGTTCGTTTTTCATCTCATGGAAAACATAACCACTTAGTTTTTAAATTAGTGTTATTGTTAATCAGTGCAAAATTTAAATGTTTTTTGTTTTTTTTAGCGTTGGTCCAAATGAACAGTTAAAAGATTTAGAGTGATTCATTGGATTAAATGTGAGGGTGTTGTTCCTTTGTTAATTGAGTCTGTTTCGTGATGTTATATTTTTATTTATTTTATTGTTGATTATTTTATTATTGTCCCCAGTTACTATTGGTTCACCACTGGATAAATGGGAAGAGCTGAACCCTGAAAGGAATGGCAACAGAAAATGGAAGATGGAGAGACGGCGTTCTTCTAAAAATTCCTCCAATGAGTTTCTGTGGTAGGTATCTTCCTGACCAGGCATTGATGGGATAGCAACGGTTTTAGAGTTTATAGCTACAGCTTTCGGATTTGCTGATTAGATGTGATGTGATATTTGTAACAGTACATTACTGCATTCATGGAAATGTTTAAAGTAACTGAAAGCAGCCTCTCAAATCATAAATCAGAGTGTATGAACAGTGTGAACCCACCTGTGTAGGTGCATCTAATGCGCTCTTCACGTAGGTGGGCGCAAGTTCATTTGCTATTTACGCAACGTGGGCGCTGGGCGTGAAAATGAAAACTGCGTCAGTCTGAAACTAGCAATTACATCTGCGCTGTGCTGTGCGCCGCTTTGCGCCAAGTGTAAAATAGAGCCCAGAGAGGTTTGGGTGTTTGATAAACATGAAGTACATCAGGCTTTAATGCAGGGGACAGTCAGACAAAGTTAGTGACTCGCTGATGAACATGGTGCAGCATTTAGCAGCTTAAGATTCACATATTTCCCTCATGAGTAAGTGGAGTTTAGAGGAGAGTGAATGTTGGACTAACATGGTGCCCAGAAACACAACTCTAAATGATGCTAATGCTGCTCCATATCTGCCAGATGTGTAACTTAAAAACAGTTTTCCAATATGTTATGTTTATTGATTATATAAAGATCCCGTTAACAGGTTGTTATGCTGCCCCCAAGTGGCCAAAAAAATGTTAGTGTTGGTTATCCTTAACCATACTAAATTAGGATGGCACTCAGTTGAGCGCATACCTCCACCCAATAGTCCCCATCAATTCAATCAAGCCTAATCCAAAATCAAACTTGAGAGCCTGTATCACTCAAGATTTTACCACCCAAAACTATAACTATAATTTAAACTCACTAGATACCAGCTACCTAAATACACCAGATTATTTTTCACATGTATCCAGATCCATGTATTATTCCCTGACAAATTAATTAAAATGTATAATAACGCCCTCATGTTGAAGAAAAAAATCCTGGATCCGTCCCTATACCCGGATTCGCCCTAATAGTTCTGGGCCGAGACACATCCTCCATCCAAGTTTTGTAGAGTCGGTTCAGTAGTTTTTGTGTAATCCTGCTGACAATCAACCAACTAATAGATGGACATGGGTAAGGACGTAACCTCCTCGACGGTTAGTTAATGTGCCAAAAAAAACTTTCTTTCCCAACAATTACGACTAAAACAATTGGCTGTATAAAATGGGCGGAGCTTCCAGGTCTGAAAAGTGAAGCCAATGCGGAAGAGCCTTAAACCTGCATTCTTCCTACTAGCCAGCAAGGGGCGATTCAACTGGTTTAAAAAAATAAGTCAGATTGTATGTAAGCTTATAAGAAAATGACCCTACTTCTAACTCAATTTATTACTTTGGTAAACTGTTTCCTAATGAGTTTATGGTTTCAATCGCTAGCTTCAAGTCTTTTTCAACACAGCATGATGTTCATTTTATGAATTATTGGTCCATTTAAGACAATCGGCAATAAAGCAGGGTATGCTTTAGGGCATGTCCTTGGGTTCTCAGGCAGAGCCAATCAGGATCATTATCACGTTGGGTTTACACTTGCCTATACATAGTGGCCAGTTGTATAGGCAATCTGGTTGTTTGTGTTCTCGTGGAGGCCGATGGATTTTGAGTCAGAAATAGCCCCAAAAGTTTAAGTGCCCTTGAAATCTGTTTTGCAGGAGTAGTGGAGAAATCTCATGTGTATATACTCAAGATACTGTACCTCCTGGATTATGAAAAGTAACAGAAATGTTTTGTTCATATCAAGTCAAGTCTGTATTATGTACACCACCTGTCTCTCTTCTACTTTAGGTCCATAGACTGTAAAACCCAATTAGAGCCATCGAATAAGAACTCCTTGGAAGTAAATACCAAAGTCGAGCCAGAGTCTGCCCTAGCATCTCAAGTAAGTGCTCAGCGTGACAGGAGCAGGCAGTAATCATCATTATTGTATGCACTGTCTGTACTTGAAATCAACATTCTTTTGAAGTGAGACTGCTTCACACATCTCTTCGGATGGTTAAATGCCTTCATAAGAATTTCATGAATTTGTGAATGTAACCTGTTTATCTAGCAACTGCATGTAAATGCATGATAATGTCGCCTTAATGTTAAATTTTGTTTCTAATCAGACACCCTGTTTTGTAATTGTTAAACCGTCATTTTGTCCTAACACCTACAATTCTTCCATTTCAGCTCAACAGGCAGTATATTAGTGGAAGACATGTAAGCCTCCCTCTGCATCCTTTCATATAACATTGAAAGACTTCTACATTTGCACCGGGAAATGAAAGCATCACACCATCTCGTAAATTTGACTTAAAAAGACCCAAAAAGAGGAGATTGCATTGAAGCCAAAATGCACCTTTGAGGAAATCCAGATATACTGTTGGCCTTGAGATTATTCCTTTGTGGTGCTACGAGGTCCAAATGTCAAGCGCTTTCCTCCTGAGTTGATGTCTTTGTGTAGGTCTGCATAAGGGGTCTTGTTTCCAGACGCCATTATTAGATTAATAGCCTATGAATAATTCAGCCGCCTTACTCTGAGCCCATTAATGCTGATCTCACCAAGCTGGCTAAACATACATCACCTTTTCAACACTCTGATGAATAATAGATTTGGGATTAAAGATAACTGTTTGAAATGGAGGGAAGTTATTGGCAAACAAACACTATATTTGTTTTTCTCAGGAGTTACATAATAGCTGATAGAGATACTGTACAGAGTGGTTTTACAGTAGTTTCCTTCTTGGCAGGTTCCACTGTACACAAACAGAAAATGCATGCAAAGAGGGGCGTGTTGCATGAAACTTATGTTCACTGGAACACATTAACCCTAACCCTAGGCCCAAATAATTAAGGCTTAAGGAAAAATCCACCCTTAGATGGGACTGACTAAATACTGCATATTAGTTGAGCGAGATTTTTATTCTAGACCTTGAGATCAATATGTACGATGAAATAATCTCAACTAAAGGTCCAGTAGATTTCTGAGGTTTTTCTCCCCTGTTAAAAGGGTTTCTTTCTCAATATGGCAAGTATTTCCTCACTTGAATCGAGGGTCTAAGGACAGAGGATGTGGCTCACTGTACAGAAAAGCCCACTGAGACAATGTGATTGTGATTTTGGGCTGTATAAATAAAAGTCATTTGATTTGATTTAGTCACATTTCATCCATCATCAACAAATGGAAATTAGTGGAAATTGAACGCTACATGGCAATTTTTTTGTGTACCAAATGCTACTGCCCAAACAGTGTTTGTCCCACTCGACCTTAACATTGTAAATAGCTACAGCCGGCCTGTCAAGCTTTGGATTTTCTCTACATGTTAAAGCAATGTTTACTGAGCTGTATATAAGTGTAATGTTTTGGTAGTGTATCTATGTACTAGCGCTGTCATCAGATTTTCACTACATGATTATCATGGCCAAATGAATTCATGGTCAAATTACCCTCAAAATACAAGTGTAGAGAGGTGAAGAGAGAGTCTATAACAGAACATACAGGAAAAATAATTACACTCATAGACTAGTGAAAAGGCAGATTAACTCATAAATAAAAGATGCACAAGACATAACATCTTATTATTATGTTATTATTGTGTGTATTAATGGCACAATATAATTTTTTCATTGTTTTACATCACAGTTATTGTAAATATTGTGGTATTGCGACACCCATATACCTAGCTATTTAGTTTACTGCTACTACGGCAGTACTGTTACAACCAAGTCCAAAAAGCGCATCATTACCAACTACATACATTTTGAAGGTTCTCTACATGATCATCAAGTGGTGAGGATGTTTACTTTTCCTCCGGCTTTTTTCTGCAGCTTTAGCCTCAGGATGATATCATGTATGTAGCATCATATATTTAAAAAAAACAAACACAAAACTTTTACAGGATTCCGGTTTTAAAACAAGTCATCTAGGAAAATGAACATGTCAGCCAGAGACAGTATTTTCAACCAGTTAATTTAGCTAACATTAGTTAGATGTCTATAGTTCTCTGTGTAAAATATGATACGATACGATACACTTTCTTTGTTTCAATGTGCCTCATCTATTGCTGGTACGATTTCCTCCATTTCCCATGATGCTGTTTCACAAATTCAACTGAGTACCCGCCTTCACCTGGTGCTGTGAATCAAAGGTGGAAATATGGACATAAAGTTTAAACACATTTGACAAACTCAAGCCAACGCCCCTGATTCAAGACAAATCAGACTGCCTTGCATTCTGGTCTATTGAGTTTTGTGTTGGCAGTAAAATTGGTGTCACTGCCTCTTCTAGATTCAGACTTTCCTCTTGTACTTAAGTTTAAAAACTATGAGTCTGGAAAGAAGCCCTCTTTGTTTATCAACCGCTGATTGTCTTTCTTATACCATATCTGGACTGGAAATCACTTCAGGGGGGATTTTTAAAAAAGCAGCCAGAACAAAACAAAATGGTTGACACCTGTTTTGTAAATAGTCTTAGAGTGCTTTTGGGTGGATTTTTCCTTTAACAAGCCTACTACGGCAGTTTCTCAACACATAAAGACTTTTGTAAATATGGTGCAATTTTGTTTTAACACTGCATGCATTTAGTTCTTGTAAATAAAAAATATGGTTATCTACGATAAATGGATGAGGCAATTTCAGTTAATACTAAGATTAAATAACCTCAATTAATCCTGCATAATGGCAGTCTGTAGAGATGGGGATTTATACAGGTAATGGCTGGCTTGACTGCTAAACAACCCTTTCTGGGGTGAAGTCACTGACTCCACACACATTTCTCTGTGTCTGTAATGGATTTCTTTTAGCCCTGGGAAACATACAGTCAATGCTATTTACAGTAAATCTTGTGCCATATCAAATCTGTGCATGAAAGGGTATCTCAAAAACATCAACCCCGCGCAGTTAAATGTGTAGGTCTAACGAGGAATCATGTAAACCACGCCACACTGTCATGATGCAAGGCCACATGTAATTGTTCGGGGGGGGTTTTGTACACCAGGACAAGGCTTTGTACAGTATGCAAGTTTGTAACTGAGAGGCTCTCAGCATATTTCAGATAGGGATTTTGCATGTACAGGTGCACAGGAGAGAAAGGAGGTGAAACTGAGAGAGGCTCGATGAGAAGCATGGCATTCAGATGAGGGGTGGGGCGAGATGCTGACAGTAGTGATTCTGCTGGCCTTCCTAAGCATGTGAGAGGCTTTGTCGAGGCAGGGATATTTACTCGTCCCTGAGAAAGCAGAGACGGCTGACCCTGCACACTCTCCCTGCCTGTCTCTCCCTCTGGCTGATTGTGTGTGTGTGTGTGTGTGTGTGTGTGTGTGTGTGTGTGTGTGTGTGTGTGTGTGTGTGTGTGTGTGTGTGTGTGTGTGTGTGTGTGTGTGTGTGTGGTTGTCACGTGGGGTACTATGTGGATGTGTGTGTGCGTTTGCAATGTGTTGTGTAAATGTGAGTGTGCGTATGTTTAATGGATTTCTGTTTGTGCATATATGTATATGTTATAAAATGTCTGTGTGTATGTGTGTGTGTGTGTGACAGGCTCGCCTAAGCAAGGAGCAGCGGTGGGGCAGCGCCCTCCTGTCCAGACATCAGTCCCTTGAGGAGGAGTTTGAGCGAGCCAAGGCTGCTGTTGAGGTAAGCAGAGTGCTGCTTAGTACACCTCACATCTGTCACCTGTCAGCTGAAAGCATCTCCACCGCTGACTTTTAATGAGATTTAACAGGGAAGACCAAGTTTGTTTTTCATTATTAAACAACAGAATTTTGTCTCTTCAGTTCTGGCCTTGTCTACTTTGTCTTGTTTTTTAACTTTTTTTCGCAGAATACTGAATACCCAGTCAGCAAGTGTTCTTCAGCAGCAGGGGTCGCGAACACGGTGATCACGGGCGCTTGGTCGCCCACAGTGATTATATGAGTTGCTCAAAGGGCACCTTAAACCTAGACTGTCTTGAAACACATGTAACATATTAAATGAATAGCAGTGTTTCTAACATATATACTTTACTTGGGTGGGGCCAAGTATGTTTGGCAACCCATTTTAGCACTTTATACTTTAATTTTTTTTATCCGTCTGAGAGAACAATGCCATCCACAGTCGATCAGGGCAGGTAGCCCTCCACGTTACTCTCTCTCCTTGAAGTAGCTCTCCGTCTGAAAAAGGTTGGTGACCCCTGTTCTTTAGATTACTATGGGTACATCCAAAATCTCTTCTTGATCCTCACTTGAATATGAGTCGTTGATCAGCTTCCTCGTCCCTATAGGCTCTTATTGCTGATGCAAGGAATGAGGTGTGAGGTGGGATCTCTGAGGAGCCATGCGCGAGGATACACAAGAGCAGCCTGTCTGAACACCATGACGTATAAATAAGCCAACCTAAATCTTAACATTTTAACAAGATGGTGTTAAACTTCACAAAATGCTTCAGGGGAAAGGATGTGTCGTTACTCTTCAAACATGCATGGTGTCCTTGCATCTCTCCATGGAAAAGAAGCAAGTGAGGGAAACATAAATGCAATAGACCCTTTTCATGGCAGACAATTTGACTTGTCAGAGCAGGAAAAGCACACGTGTGACCAATAATATCAATCATTTTGTTAAGTGTGCCAGTAAGCCATGTCAGTGAGTGAGCATGCACAATACCAGAGCCCTGGAGCTAGCTCACCTAAATGGAATGCAGCCTTCACTAGTGTTAGAAATGTCACCTGTGCTTTTCCTGTCAAAATGTCTGTCATGAAAAGGGTCTATTTAAGAGACATGAGATGTACCCTCTGGCCTAAGCCCTATTTTCTTAAGGAAGCAGCTGTGCACTGCTCCTTAAGTTAACCACACCTACGATTTGTTAACCTAACCCTTGAGTCGTCTTCTATGAAACCTTTTCTCTATTAAACTCAAAACACAAGGTCTGAAAACTCTTTAAATAGAGCATGAATCTCATCATTATCCAGCCTGAGCGTACTATCTCTTTTCTTCTTTCTAGTGCACTGAGCTGAAAAGTGCTCATGACCTTGTCTCAGTTGCTGAGAGCTGCTGTTATTTTCCTCATCGGCCACAAGGGGCAGTAAGGAGCACATTCTGGCTGAACACGTAAACAAATTTGGAAATAAGCCACAGAAAGTTGACATTAATGTCTCTTGCGAGAGGTTTTCTAATAGCGTGTTTCTGATTCACAGAGGAAAAAGCTTCAAGAATGAGAGAACTTACTGGTTAATTTGGCACATTTGGTAATGTCCCTATCACCAATAAAGAGCTGGTTACAGCCGCTTCCCTAAACTCTTCTGTCCAAAATGGGGCTGCCTGGACCTTTAACCACCCTATGTTGATCATAAAACTTTTATAGTAAGAAAGATAAGGCATGTATTTTTTTGTCATTTCATTTTGTAAAGTATTTTTTCTTTTCCTCAAAAGAAACAAAAAAGACCTCTGCCATGAGTCCTTAACTTTATAAGAAATGGTGGACAAATCCCTTGAGTGCTTGTAGAAAAGAAAGAGATGCAATAAAATGAGACTTATTTTAACTTCAAGCCAGGAGACCTTTTTCCACTATTACTTTTCCAACATCATTACCCACGTAGCTTCACAATTGTTCCAGCCATTAGACTATATATACCTGAAGCCCTATGGGGCTGATTGCCATTTGACTCCTGGAGCCCTTTTATCCATATGTCAAATGGTCACTTCCTTGACTCCTGCTATGCATTTGCCCCTGTGGTGCTAGTGGACAGTTTATTAGTCCAAGTTCATACACACAACAGGAAGGTAAATAGGGTTAGTATTACAGTAATTAGATATGACTTGATTCTGTATCGGACTGAAACACTGAATGTGAGAAATATGCTTGATGTTGTCGTGCGATAAGGGAGGTGATAGGGTCTGCTACAAAGACAACATGGAAAATCTATCTTTGAGAAAGAAAAAGCTTTTTTTTCTAAATATGCTCTCACCACTTTTACCTCTTCATGAAAAACTTTAAAAAACAATGTTTAAACCCAGAAAAATCTTTACTTTTAGTCAACTTTATGGAGAGTGAAGAAGGAAGTCAGTGAACTTGATTAAACTTAATGTGAATAAAACTTTATAATACTACATCATCTGTGAACATTTCTGCCGAAGTCACATCTGAGAGATTTTCATCTGCAATTGTGGTTGTTCACAATGAAGACAACAACCTTTTTTTTTAATTGTACAATAGGTTTGGATACTTTTTTAGGTTTTCCTTTAGCTGAAGATATTTTTGCAAAGGTTACATCACATTGGCCCAATAAAAACTACCTGAGTGACTAAAAAAGCTTTTGTACAACCTGCAAAACCATTCTACCACTCAGTTGATGTTACCCTTCCCAGAAAATGGGCATGAACTCTGCAGTGTTATGCTACTCCAGTTTACTGAGGGCTACAGAAGACTGTTGCACACTGAGCTGTGTGTAATGGTCAATAAATAATAGAGCAGTGACGGGAAGACGTTGAGAAAGTGAGAGCAGCAGCTGTGGAGGAGTGGACCGCCCACTTGGGGATCCTTTCCCAAAGTTAGCGATGACGTCACATCTTGTATAAGCCATGAGTTGCATCCTCCTCAAATAATTGCACAGTTTGAGTTTGTGCGTCAGCCAGAGGGCAGGTAAGTGATAAGATTTTCAGATGCTCCTGGAAAAGCGTCTGAGTATGGAGCATCGATTGGTAACAGTATCCTGCAACTTCGATCGAGCAGCCCAAGTGCTGGCCTCCACTCCAGAGGAGCTCTCATGCAAGTGGTCAGCCATTTTGGCTTCAGCTGCCAATGTCAAAGCCCACAATCAGATAATTTCCATTTAAGTAGCTGTGCATATGCATGCTATTTCATACTTATAAAGACACGGAGGCAGGGACGGCTCAGACGGCGGAGAGAACATTAAATCAGCACACTGCCTTTCTGCCAATTCATTCAATTAGGTGAAGCAGCCAAATGTATGAAAATTAGGACCCGCAGAGGGAGTAGACAAGGAATTAGGCTCCCAAATATTATCCATTTCACAAAGCTGGCACTGATGAGAAAGTGTAGGTTTTATTCCTGTTCACATAAAAAAAGGGAGAATTAAATGTCAGCGGGCCAAGATAGGGAACTCAGCTTTGAATTCATTTACAAAGAAGCTGATAAAGAGATGTTTTCTGAGTATGTAAAGCACAGGAGGATACACACTGATGACAATATCTTTATTAAATAGAGAACCACTGGAACAGCTGCAAGGCAAACTGTGACTTCTGGGTGTTTTTGTGGTGAGGCATGAGAAAGCGTTCCCTCAGGGCTGATAAAGACGTGATGAAGGTGACTGTGTGGCAGCTTGTTTGATTAAAACATCAGCAGGACAGGTTCACTTTTATCTTGCAGAATTTTGGTCTGAGGCAGCTTGGGTTTAGTGAGAGATTGCAAAGGCAGTGCAGTTCCCTAGAAGTTAGAGATGCGGGCTTCTGATCAAAAGGTCAGTGGTTTTAATCCCCAGACCTGCTGGGAACAAGCGGCTGGGGAAAGTAAATGAGTAGTGCTTTCACCTCCACTAACAGCTTCCATCAGTGTGCCCTCAAGCAGACCACAAGACTCCAAACTTTTCAAGCTGATAAGTTTCTAGCATGAGGTGCATAAGTATATAGTGCAAGTGTATATTAAAATTTGACTTTATTACCAAAACCAAAAAAACAATTCGGTCAGCAGTGAATACAGCACAGAAATAAAGTAAAACAATAAAGTCAAGTTGAATGACAATGGAAGGTCTTGACGAAGGTCCTGACTTCCCAAATATCAAGAAGGCAGCATACTTCATACTCCTCCAGGTCAGACCTTATTTCATCCTCAGACTATCTGCCAGCAACAAATCTTGCCACGGTAGTTTTGTTACCGGTGTTACGTGATGTTCCAGCTTTTTTTTATCAACAATTGAAAGTGTCTGCTCCGTACCAGCAGCAGCAAAGATGCAGCACAGAGTAGCAGGAGCCACATTTGTCTTATCAGGTGATGAAAGTATAGAGTTGACCTATAAGATGATGGTGGAGGATCAAAGCAAAAAGTGTCTATTTGGCAATTTTTCGGAACTCGGAATTCAAACCCAGTGCCAACGGGGAGCCTGATAACGTTAATGAGGGGAAAGAAGTTGGTTACCTCACTGAGGAGTTGGAGGTGTGCAGTCTGTTTTCAGCTCTTCACTTAACAGCTATACTGCAGCCATTTAGGTCAACCTGTCGAGTATGCCTTGTAGTGGGGTCAGCTCAGGGTTGGCTCACGTTCCCACCACAAACTGCTTCAGAAGTTGTTCGTGACAAGACCGGTAAAAACTGCTGTGTTCAGATCTACCAAAATCAATTCCACAAAGGGGGAAAACGAGCAAGCCCAATTCAACCAGACAAAACAACACAGGTATAAAAAGACTCTGATGTTTGTGTTGTGAGAGCCGAAGAGACTAACCACAGGATGTTAGAACAGTGGATAATAGATTTTAGATTTTGATTTTTGAGATTAAAATCTCTTATGCCAAAGATTTGGTAACCATGGTAACACATTTACCACTGGAGAGCAGGGATTTTCCCTGATCTATCAGAAAGTGAAAAGGAGTTAAAACAGAGTTGTATTGTGCTCAATTGTGTCCCTGTAAGAGACTCATATTCATCCTTTTTGTGCATGAAAAATAAGGTTGAGTTGCAGTCCCAACTAATAATGCTCCTAATCAGTTATTTCTTCTGAAGATTTTTGTTTTTCCAGAAAAAAATAAATGTGCATGTAAGAAGCAGTACTTCTGTGCAGCATTTCTTGGAATTTGATTTCCCGCCTCTGTCACAAAAACTGTCCAAAGAACAAGGTTGTGTCCTTAGTACAACACAAACAAACCAAACTGTAAATATGAGAGTATCCTTAATGCAGCCCACAATTACCAAGCAACAGCACACACCAGAACACTGTTCATGTGTCATGAATTCACAGTTGATTGCAATTTTTGTGGCTCTAAGCCGCACAAGAGCTGCTCTCAAGAGTATTCTTATCACAGACATACACATAGGGGTAATCACATTGTCTGCCAAACTGCATTTGTAGCACTTTGTCCACTGAAATGTATTTTATTTTTGTCTGAGTGACATTATCGGGACTCCAGCCTCCTATTTTTGTCTCGCTGACCAAGGACTTGGCCTGCACTGCAGCGGGTGGCTCATTAACATTAAAAGGCCAGACCAGCCGTGCTCTGCAGATGAGGAGAGATTTTTTTTCAGAGGTTGCTCTGTGTCACTGGTAAATGATGAGACTTTTTGTAATGCAAGCCCCCGGGGCAAAGTGGATAAGTAAATCCTAATCATGCGCTTGGTTTTCTTCAAAGGTTGAGTCTAAAGTTAAGAAAGCTCAAGCTGAAATAAAAGATGAGGTTAGAGTCTATCTCACACACATAGGCAAGCGGAATATTGCTTTCTTTTTTTTTTTTTGATATCGATATTGTGACACTATTGTAGGGATGACTATTGGTACGTACACAAAATATTAACACAATGAGATTTTTGATAAATAATCCAGTATTAGAACAAGTAGAACAGTCTGGTTAGTTCAGAAAATTACAACACTTTACTATAATGCAGCCTTTAAAACCAGGGAAAGACAACACTCATGACTTCACATGCTGTAATAGTCAAAAATCACATTGGTTTTCTTATTCAGCAGCACTGTATTCTGCCTCTGTCCCCCCCCCCCCCCCCCCCCCCCCCAAGAATACCCAGTCTTCTCTGATTGGTCAGCTAACACACGCCTGAGCCAGCAACACTAACAACAACAGAGCAGCTGTGCTAAATCAATTCTGTGAAGTAGTATGATGTCACAAAGTCACAGGATTAAAGGCGAGACTACTGACAAGGTGTTTCAGGAGCAGTGTTTTCTGTGGGAGATAGGAGCCTCTGTTGGTGCGGATTTTGACCATTTTAACTTTCAGGATCTTTTACATGCAGATATCCTTTAAAATCTTGCAAAATCCACAAATTGATGGAAATTTAACTTACCAATTCAACAAAAACCAAGCAGTTTTAATTTATGTTGTTATAAGAATGTTAATTTCAGCTGTACAAACCCTGAGTAAGCGGATCATGAAAAAAATCACTTTACTTGCCTGAAATAGCATATTTGATGGTTGCCAAAAGCTTCAAAGCCTATGGGCCTACATTTCTCTTTATGCTTTTATTCATGTGCAGAATGGTCCAGGGATTTTCAGAGTGTCGTATGACTGATGGAACTGTACAATGAGAGAGGTGGTTGTGATCTGTATTTGTACTCAAGAAAACACAGTATAAAGCTTAATGCTGCTGGTGTGAACTGACACCAAACAGACTGAGTTAATTATAATCATTACTTCTCAATTAATATTGATATATTAGTCTATTCTTAGAACAAAAGTGACAGCAGTGTGATATGATTTGGTTTTCGCAGTCAGAGTACAATTTACTATTCTAAGTCTGAGGCACTTGCTTTGTGCCAATCTCTTTTTCATAAGAGCAAGTTCCTATGTTTTGGCTGACCTGGCATGAATTCTGACGCTACGAATTACCTTCCTGGCTGTGTACATTCATTTTCACCGTATATATTACCTCAGTACAGCTGACTAAGAAGCACTAATTGGATTCTGGAGGCACAATATAAATAAACCTTTCCTGAAAGTGGCTGACACCAACAGTAGAGGGTATGTGTAACCTCTGTAGGTGTTGCCATGATTATCTGTGTTGTCAAGAATGTATTCATGAAGCAACTAATGAATCCTCGACCCACCTCAAACCCCTAATCATTTCCAAACAGTGGTGACACATTTGGCGGCAGGAAGCGCTCTGGATTCAATCCATTTTCTCGTAACACTTCATCAGAGCTGCTGAAATTAGAGTCACCGCTATGGGTTCGCTCCAGTGATACACAGGATATAAATTACCTCTCTGTATCTTCGCCATGTTCCACATAATTAAACTGCCAATGTTAGTGTAAAAAACGCCCTTCACAGCATTACAAAGAAATATCACTACATTTCAGTCTAAATTAAAAACAAGTCCGTATCTCTACTCAGTTTCAAATCTGTGAGCAATTTGTTGTCGCAATTAGAGGGCGGACAAGTTACACGCCAGATGGGGTGACACAGCGTAATCAATTGACTGTCTATGAGACACAAATAACGACATGATGGACCAGGTCACAGTGCAAATACAGGCCCACAACACAATGAGAAATAATGAAAAAGAAATTCAACTAGATTATGTAAATGAGCATAATGACCGAAGGATGAGAACCATTCACATAAACACAAGGCCAAAAGCAACGCTGGGCTGTGCAGCAATTTGCCAGAGGGCTGGAACTGTTGGTCATGTGACTGCTTATTTTGCAAAAGGAACAGTGGTGGAAAGCCACCGTTTACTTGGAAGTTTGCAATTTTTCCCCCCCTTTTCTCATATGAGGTTTTTCTTCTTGAACTTCCATGCATTCACTCAGTAAGATGTCGATTTGAGGGTTTCGTTTTCCACCATTTCACGCAATGTGAGTCATTCACATCCAGAAACTCACTTTTATCTCATACATCATTAAACAAAATATAGAAAAAGTCACAGTATAAAGGGCAGCAGAGAAAACAAACAAAAAACATTCTCATTTTATGTTTTTCAGATGACGCAGAGAGAACATAATTTTCATGAATGCATTACTAAAAATAAGTAATCTACAAAACAATTAGGTTCCTCTTATGGAGTGCTTTTATTTGGATACTTTGGGTACATTACATAATATTTTTACTTTGTCTAGTAACTTTGTTGATGCAAGTCTTTTATTTGCAAAGGAGAATTTTTACATTGCTTACCACTGCAAAAATATCCAGTATCATATACATTGCAAAATTTGAGTTATTGCAAGTTGAACTACAATAGAATGTCTGTAGAGCGCATATCTCCGCCAAGGCCCAACAGTCCCCTTTTGTACTCACTCATAGATACCAGCCACCTAAATACGCCTCATTTTTATTCAACAAGATCCATTAATTATTCCCTAAAAATTAA
Source organism: Pagrus major (assembly GCF_040436345.1). NCBI lineage: Eukaryota > Metazoa > Chordata > Actinopteri > Spariformes > Sparidae > Pagrus > Pagrus major. The sequence continues at coordinate 17,499,684 of NC_133225.1, forward strand.
CGAAAATGTCGAAAAAGAGCTTCCTATCTTGCAATGTTAAAGAAAGTGAGAGAAAATTCCTGGATCCGTCCCTTTATCTGGGTCTGCACCAAAAGTTAATGAGGTCTATTCTGAGCCGAGACCCATCCTCCATCCAAGTTTCCAGGAAATTTGCTCAGTAGTTTTTGTGTAATCCTGCTGATAAACCAACCAAGAAATGGACATGGTTGAAAACATAACCTCCTTGGCGAGGGTAATTAGGAGATCCAATGCATAATCAAAAGCCAATTATGTCTTCCTAAGAAATCATTTTCATGACATTCATGTGCGTGGGTATTAGCAAATATTGCCTGCAAGTAAATAAATAAAACTGTACCATCAAAACCAAACAAGCCACATCATGACATCATAATCATGTATCTAAATGAATAAGTACAATGTGAACTTTTAAGGCTTCAGTGACACTTACTCTAAATCTGTGTTCCTAAAACAAGTGTGACTTTTCCAGCCCCACCACCGCCTCCCTCCACGTGTTTCCTTCTCCTCTGGAGCTCTGATAGTCAACTTCCTCTGATGGCTCTGTGAGACTCGCCTTCAGGCAATTTGTCTGAGAGTCAGCAGCATGCAATTACCTGCCATCTCTCACCATCAGGGTCACACTGTGGCCTCCACGTCAATCGCAAGACTCTGCGATGTGGAGATGAGAAGGCCTTTGACACACAAGTTCTTAAAGTAGATCCTACCCTCTATAGTAGCACTATACACACACTTACCGTATACATTGCAGTCATGTACTGATGAGTTTCTGGCTGTAGAGGATCCACTAAGTCACATGAGGCTGTTCTGCTCTGTTTGGCATTATTCTTCCCTGTTTGCTCTGCCTCTGACAGGAAGACAGCCATGAATCATGGGCTCAGTCAGCTGGAGAAAAAAACCTCCACTGTGGATGGATACGAGTTTTACATAAAAAATAAACATGATGTTAACTCGCATCTGTAGCAGCGATGCTGTGTGCTCGGAGCAAAGGCACAGCTCACGAAGAGATGTGCGTACATTTTTACCACAATAGGTAGAAATGAAGAGGACAGAAAAAGAAGCGGCGTCTGTCAACACGTCATGTAGCTGTGTATCTAAGACTTCAAACTCCCATCTAAAGATAACTCAGCAAATTTTAAATATTACTGGATTGTTTGTACAGGTCATTACAACAATAAATACCCTTTCCTTCGAGCAGTTTTCAGGGCTATAAATTATAAGTAATCAGTAAAAACTTTATGAAAAAAAATTGGAACAAAAGCAGCACCATCGAGGTCAGAATTTGCAAGCGGGGGATGCTGTCATTTTTATGACATGATCAGACAATAAAACAGCATCTGCTGTCTGGCGGTTGAAAATCAAGGTGCACTAAAATACATGCAGAGCATTAACAACATTGTTTTTTTAATAGTTTTTGTTCATTATAACGCAACAAGACGGCACCACAGTGATGGGTTCGCAGGCAAGTGAAACCCCCAATTTTGGTGCTTGCCTGGCACACTGAGATTAGTGGTGTGAGGAAATTTAACCATCTGCCATGCAAATTGTTGTCATGGTTTGTCTTAGTGCCTTGTTTTCACTTTCTAGTTCCCGCTCACCTGTGTTGCTAGTGTTCTGTTTCCCTCCTGTGTTCCTGTGCTCCTCCACAGTCTGATTTTCCCCCCACACCTGCACCTCACCCCCTCGTTCGTTTGTATTTAAGCCTGTGTTGTTCCCTCACTCTTTGTTGGTTCGTCTGTTTCCATCCATGTGCTCATTCCTTGATCCTCCTGTGGCCCCTGTGTTCCGATTTTATGGTTTGTCCTCAGTTTTGTCTTTGTCTTTAGTTTTTTCCTTGGACTTTCCTTTGGATTTTAGTCTTTGAACTTTGGATTTCACATTGGACATTAAAGCTTGATTTTGTTTTCAACATGACTCCCTCTGCACGTCTGCATTTGTGTAAGCCGTAACAATTGTGGCTTCTCAGTGTGCACTCCAATTAGAGACTGCAGATGAAAGAGATGTATGCTGCCTTCAGATGGCTGCAAAGAGTCTCAGCAGAGTAAAAGTCCATCAGTATGGGCAACAAAGTGTTGTGGATTACGGAGCTGGTTATTAATTTGTATTCTGCCTCGCTTACATTCATGTCATAATGAAAATGAAGAATGTTTTATGGCAATCCATCTAATAGTTATTGAGACATTTCATTAAAAGCCAAAAATGTCAACCTGCTGCTGGCGGTGGAGAAAAAGTCAGGGGTTCACTAAAGTCAGGAGGATTTATCCTCTGGGGACCATGAATTCATGTACAAAACTTTATGGAAACCCATTAAATAATTGTTGACATATTTCAGTGTGAGCTACACCACTAGCATGACTAAAAGACACATTACCTCACAAGCACTACAATGTTGGTGTCCAGTGCATGAATAATAAAAGTTTTATTAAATTTAATAGGTGACAACTAAAACACTCTCAAACATGGAAAGTTATAAATATTTATGATTATAGGAAAAGAAAATAAGTAAATAATCTCCTGTGGAAAAGTCACCACATGGACCTTTAAATCAGCTCCAAAATAAACAGGAAAGCAGTGAGGAGATGGTAAAACAGGAGAGATATTGTGCGGTCCTGCTAAGTGGTTTTAGTTAAATCCCTTGGTGCAGCTTTTTGAACACGCTGAAGCTGTTTCAACTCCTCTTGGCAAAGGCAGATAAACAGACTGTTGCACTAGTCAAAGTGAGAAGAGATAAAGGCACTTATAATGTTCCCTCTATCACTAAAATTCATGATGCTGTTTCTAATTTTAGCAATACTCCTGAGATGCAGAAAACTATGACTGACAGTGTTTTAACATCTCGTTAAAAACTCCAGCTTGAGTTTCATCAGACCCCTCACTTTTGGAGACAGACTGAATATGTGTTTAATAAGCAGCAGGAACAGGTCTGAATCTGCCTGAAACTAAAACAATAAGGAGTTTTATCTTAACTTAAAAATTGGAATTGATATTTAGATTTATTGTTCAATACTTAAAGACACAATAGCTAAGATTTCTGCACTAAAATGTCTAAAAACAACTAGACCATCATGATATATTTTGTTTAGTTGGGTTCTTACATTACTCTAAATGTTTTACACCCAGAGAAATCCACAAGTTTACACAAGGTAACAGCACATTTCGTTTAATTGCCTGTGGCTATAACTTCCTGGAGAGACTGAGGAAGGAAGTTAATAAAACTTTACAACATTACCTCGTCCATGACCTTTGTGTCTGAGTCACGTCAGATAGATTTGGCAATTGTGGTTGTTTAATGGTTTGTTCACCAACAGCAAAGCAGGTTTGACCGTGGGATCATATGGGATTTTTATCACATTACTCACAGGAGTGTTTATTTTTCTCAAACAGCAAGATTATTTCACTGTACATTAGCCGTAAGATAGCAAGCAACGACACCCTGAAGGTCTACAGCAAACCCTGTCTGCATTCAGGTCACTAACTAAACTCAGCACTCACCAGAGACTCGAATTGTCTCGCTTCTTCTCCACTCCCCTCTCTGTAATGGCCTTCATACATTTCCCAGTTCCAGTGGGCAGTCAACATTACTGTTTATAAACACCCGAGAATGGAGGTCACCTCTGCAAATCTCTACTGCAGTCATGTTGATAAACAGGAGTGAGGATAAATCCACTTTTAAATCCCATAAGCTTGAATGTTAACTCTGAGCGCTCCTCTCTCTCGGTAAACAGCTCCAAATAAGAGCAGGATCTGATTTGATCTTCAGTGTTTATTCCTTATAGGTCTGGCTCTGCAACCAACTCTCTCCTGCAGAGCTAGACCAGACTTTTATTTTGTTTTGAAAGAGACCCCATTGCAGCAGAAATTAAACAGTGTGTGTTTAATATGCAAAGATAAACATTGATACATTCATTAGAATTGAGTGAGAAGTTAAGCGGCGTATCATCTGTAAAACAATGAAAGTATTTTTCATGTTTGATGTTGATTAAAAAAACTAAAACCAGCACCTGCACTGTGATCAGTGGGGTAGAAGATAGAAAAACATAGGATTTACTATCAGTTTAGTAAGGCCCTATTCTGAAATATGTAATGCATCAAATTTGGTTATTTAGAAAAAAATGTCCACACGTATTCATTTTGAAGATAATGTATTTAAAAATATTAAATATTAAAAAAATATTATAAAAATATTAAAAATTAAATATGAAAATGAAAGTTTCAAGGTTTTCTTCAACACTTACCCTGTGCCATCACAATAAACAATCATACTCAAGAGTAAAAATTGTAACTGACTCATGATTAAATTTCCTCTAGCTCCTCTTCACACTGCTTTTCCTTCTGACTGCATTTTTTCCAAACTACTCATCTGGTCTGATCTGCTTTTCAGACCTTCATCTTTTGTTGAGCTAACCTGATTAGTTGAACAAATGACGCACAAAACCCTCACTCAAATCTATTCGAACTGGGTTTGAGGCAAAGTACAAATGAACAATTTCTCCAATGTTCTTGAATTATGAAATGAGGCAAATCAACACCCAAACAACATTACTATGATTATAACAGTGAGTTGCACAGCAGAGGCTTTTCAGAATCTGTCGGCACCGTTGATTCCTGAAGTGTCCAACAATTTTTGTCTGCAGTTTATTGTAGAAGTTAAAAATGTGTACCATTTTCTTTTCTTCTGAATCTTCACTGCCTTGCTGACTTTTTCTCCATGTCGTTGGTCATGCTACAAGCATACTATTTATGAAACACCTTTTTTTCAACAAGTATAAATGTTGTTTCTTTACAAGTGCTTGAAGCTTTTAAGTGGCAGCAGTTAATTTTGGCTATTTGATAATCATTGGGGGGCTGTTGTTACATTTCATTACAGTCAGATTTCATATTTGGATGTTATGTAAATTGCAAGGAAAGAAAACAAAGGTTGTGTACTAAAGGATTTGGATTGAGATACATTCAAACCATGGCAGTTATTGTTGTTTAAAGAAAGTGTAAGACCAATATAAGCTTGTATCTTATACGTTCAGTCTATAGGCTTTAGTTTTTCTGTTGGAAAGCTATTCCAGGAGGTGAATGGGCACATTTAACCGATTTCTGCAGCAAATTGAAATGTCATCATATAACAGTTCAAATGTCAGGGCTAACAGAGAGATTAACAGCCTCAATCACACATTTTTTTGACCACATAAATGTGTCATTTTAAATGCAGGATAAAAAGGTTTTGTCTGACATAAACACATGCTTTATTGTCTGTTCTGTTGACCTTATATTCTTTGGCTTTGTTTGTAGAGCAAAGCAACTGTTGTTTTAAATGTGCTATAGAAATAAATCTGACTTGACTTGACTTCTTTAACAGCATCAGAAAAAAAAACTACTTCAGCTTTAGTTAGTGCTAAGTAATAGCATTTTTGAAAGACCTGTGAGTCAATTTAGAAATGGAAGAAGGTTCACAAGGTTTGATGTGAAGCAGAAAAGATCAATTCCTGCTGCTGGAACTTTGCTTCAACATACAACTGCACAGGACAGTTGCCTTGGTTTCCATTTGAAGTACATGGATAGCTCCTTTAAACTCTGCCTTGACTTGCAAATGTAGTGAGTCATCAGAGGTGTGAAGTCCATACGTTACAGCCAGCCAGTGAGCCGGACAGACGTGACATTTCCAACGGGTGGTTGATGGGAAATTACAAGAGCTGTTGTTCTACTGTGCATTAATCACTCACTCCCTCCTCTCCCCTTTCCCCATCTCTCCACCCCCCTTCCTCCCACTGTGCCCCACTCTCTCTCTCTCTGACGTCTGCAGTCAGATACCGAGTTCTGGGATAAGATGCAGGCGGAGTGGGAAGAGCTCGCTCGACGGAACTGGCTGACGGAAAATGAGCAGGCGCAGATTCCCCAGAGTGTCTCTCCACATGAGAAGGTCAATATCGTTAAAATGTCCCAATCAGCATGTGCAGAAGTTTATTTGGTTGCATTGATGCAGAGATATACAGATATACAGTAAAGAGCGCCCCTGTAGTAAACGATGCATGTCTGTCTAGAGTTAAACTATAAAATGAGTAGCCTGGCTATCTCCAACGTTTAAATATGTGTCTACTAACACCTCTACACTGACCTATTAACATGTTATATCTGATTTGTTTAATCCACACATAAAATCGTAGAATTAAAGATTACCCAGCTGGCAGCAGACATCAGTTTAACATCAGCAAGACGTTGGACTCTAATGTTGGACAGACATTCAATTTTAGTTGGAAATGAAAATTGGGTTGACGTCAAAAGTCAATGTCGGCTTGACATCAACTTCCAACGTTGGGTGGATGTTGAATTCTGGTTACTCAACACCACGACTTAAAACCAACCAAACATCAACATCTAATGATGTTGCAGCTTCACTCAGTGTGGTCATTGATATTATTACTTTTTGCAGATGTTGGGTTTTGGTCACCATACCTCACACTTAATGTCGGTAATCTATGTCAAAATGATGTTAGCGTGAGACGTTGAATTTTGGTTACATTAGATGACCTGACATTGAATTTTGTTCATGCGACATCACAACCTACAGTCAACCTATTGTCACCGTCTAACAATGTTGGTGGTCAGCTGGGTATAGACTCCAGAGGGTCACTATATCTCATACCACTCGCTGATACCATGTCGTTTTTACGTATGTGTAAGGGTTAAACAAGTGATATATAATGTCTTAAAAGTCCACTGTGTGGGATTGATGGGGTTTTATTGGCAGAAATGAAATATAATGTTGATAATTAAGTTTTACTTGGTGTATAATCACCTGAAAATAAAGGTTGTCATTTTCTGCTAAATCATGCACGCTGGTTAATAAAGGAGCTTTAGTGGGTGCTGGTGGTTTTGATGGAGAGAGCGATTGCTAGCTACATTTCCCTCTTGTGTCCAGTCTTTTTGTTAAGCTAAATGAATCATCTCCAGGCTCAAGCTTGATACTAAATTTACAGAGATGATTGACTGAGTGATAGTAATCTTTTAATCTAATTCTCTTCCAGAGAAACAAATAAAAAAAGGAATTCAGAAAAAAGGAATCACCCAAAGTAAACTCAAGCTATTCTTTAAACCCTGTTGTTGGCTGTTGACATTTCTCTATTCACAGGAAGTGAAAATGAGAAACCTAAGAGTAAAATACAAGCTGAAAACTGAGGCTGCGGTGGTATCTTTGATTGATGGGCGCTTGCCATCATTCAGAGCCTAAAATGTGTTGGTAAACAAAATCACTTCCACAAATTGGTTCATTTTCATTTTACATGTGTTGACTGATTTACCTTCTACTATAGTTAATACATACAGAACAGGGTGCAATATGGCCCATATTCTTTCCTTTGTGTAAAGCATCACCATATATGTTATAAAGAGGACAGAACATGTAGCTGAGCGGTATAATTTACTGGCCAGCTGACCTTCTTATATAAGGAAATCAGACTTGTGGGCTTCCTGATTGATCCCAGCGCAGAGTTAGTTCTTTAAAAAAAAGCTGTTTCAAAGTCATGGCGCTCAGAAGCGGTCAACAACACACCAGGGTAATCACACTTTGAAAATGCAAAGTTTAACATTTAAAGAGAACAGACAAAGCCCGGGGAGCTCTGCTCAGGTTTGATGTGAAGCAGAAAAGATCAATTCCTGCTGCTGGAGCTCTGCTTAAATATACAACTGCACAGGACAGTTGCCCTGGTTTGCATTTGAATATGAAAGAGAGAAACTGACATTGCCACTGTCCCTACTTTTTTTCTGTTGTTTTTTTTCGCTGACAGGGTTACTACTTCCACACAGATAATCCCTATAAGGACTTGCCTAACGCATTTGACGAGGGACTAAAGAAGTCTCGAGAGGGAGACTTGCCAAACGCTGTGCTTTTGCTGGAAGCAGCTGTCTTGCAGGACCCTCATGATTCAGAGGTGAATTCATTTTGTCCACACACACATGGTGACAAACACATTGTATTTTTTCGAGGTAACCGTGGAGACACCTGTATTTACAGCTGTGGATGTATTTCCAAAAGGGATGGAGGCACATTTACAGCACAAATGGCCAATAAAACCTGAGTGGTGTAGTTGGCGTTTCAGCACAAACTTGAGGCTAAATCTAGCACCAATAAGTCCAGCTCGTGTTGAGAGAAGTGAGGGAGAAAGAGTGCCTCGCTGACCAAAGGCTTTGTGAAGCAGATTTAGTAGGCAGCACCCACAGGCTAGACGCTGATTGCCTGTCACAAGCAAATAATATTTTTCTTGTCAAAAGAGTTGTTTACTGTAGAAAAAATAACCCAACTTGTTCATACTGTTGATGAGAATTTCCGTTTGACCAGTGAGATGAATAATAGCTCATTCTGCAGGTTTCTCCTCTCTTTTTCTTGTACTCTCCCCGTTTGAAAAGAAGTGACCTCCTTGCAGGCTGAAAGAGCAAAGCCTTCATACAAAGTGCTCTCTGAATCCCCTGGAATATACAGAAATGTGCCAGTTATTCCGAGGAGAGGATTATCCCGCGGTGTATGGAACTAATACGATTCGAAAATTCCTCATAGGGCGCTTAGTGGCTTATTGCCCCACTGTGAAGACCTCCGAATCATTCAGAAATAATTTCGCCCCTCATTTCAAAGAGTGGAACAAAATAGCATCTGCAGAGATCAGCTTGAGAACAGGTTATTAAGTGTGCCCTTACAGACACAAAATACAGATGAGTAATCTCATAATCTCACGTTCTGGATTTGAGGTTAGTGGTATCATTGTCTGCCCTCTTGTGCCGATCAAGGGTATTTTCTACTTGAGTCTGATGTGGACCAACAGGGGCACAAGTTTAAAAAACTTAACACAATTGTACCATCACAACTAACTACTCCACTCTTGAATGTCACTGTTTAAAACTGTGTTGTTGTTGTTGTTGTTGTTGTTGTTGTTGTTGTTGTTGTACTCACAACATCATTGAAAATGAGGGCATGTCCTCAATGATTCTTCGAGATTTGAATACAGGTTGAATGAAGGAATGAGTAATCAACTATTTTGATGATCAGCTGATCATTTGAGTCATGTTTCAAGCTAAAGAGCCAAACTTGTTACAGCTTCTCCACTGTGAGGATTTGCTGATTCTCTCTATTTCATATCACTGGTAATTAAATGTTTGAGGGTATTGCACCGTTGGTAAGACAAAACAAGAAGTCTGATTCGATTGAGGTTTTGAGGTTTTTTTCACATTTTATAGACAAAACAGGTCGTCAAGAGGTTCCCAAGTAGCTCATCTGGTAGAGCACGTGCCCCATGTTCAAAGGCTGAGTCCAAATGAAGGTTTGAACCCAACCTGTCTCTTCCCCATTTGCTATCAGGCTTCACCAGTCCTATCAAATAAAGACCAGAACTATTAGTTATTATGTAGTGCCTTTAAAGATATTGTATGGAATTTTTTCTTCATTTTTCAAATTTTTTCTTCAAAGTCATCAAAGGTGACTAAACATAATGTGAATACAACTTTCAAATATTACCTCGACCTTGAGCATTTCTGTCTGGGTCACATCAAATAGATTTTCATCACTTATGGTGGTTGTTTAACACCTAATGCTTATTTTCAATAAATAAATCTGCTGATTAAGTATTTTGTCTATAACATGTCAGAAGATTGTGAAAAGTGCCCATCACAATATCTTAGAGGCCAAGGTGACGTCAGTCTGTTTTGTCTGACCAACCGTCCAAAACCCAAATATTTTCAGTGTGAGACTGACTCAAACTAAAAATCCATCATCAAAAGAGTCCCTGATTAATTTTCTGTTAACCAAGTAATCAACTAGTCCTTCAGATCTAAATAAATGAGGAGTCCTCACCTGAATTATCTCTCCACTTTTAAAAAGAGATAAAGTCAGGAAGTCATATTAGAGCTTTATTGAATAATAAATGGCCTCCCACTGCTCTGATGATTTAATGGAGTATCTGAGAGTATCTAAGGACAACCCTCCAAGCTAAACACCAATTTTCAATCATAATTGTAAGTGCCCTTTTTTGACCTCATGGAGGTTTTACATCCTTTGGAGTTCTGAATGTTTAAATGCATTCCTGCAGGGATGTGTCTGAAACACTGGCATCTTTCGCTCTGTGCTACCTCCCACTCACAGACGAGGCTGTAACTGTGTTTCAGCCCCTGGAGAATCCAAGCTATGGAGTCCAGGTTTCCACCCTGCTGTTTACTGTTACCTGTATTTTGTTTCCCTGCAGGCTTGGCAGGTGTTGGGGACCACGCAGGCTGAAAATGAGAATGAGCAGGCTGCGATTGTCTCCCTCCAGAGGTAAGGAGAAACGACTGCATCGGATTCCTATTTAAAAATCAGAAATCGCTCTCAGACCCGGTAGAGATGACAGCTGTTACTGCTCGGGGACACCATATGTTTGCACAAGTGGGGCTCTGTGGAAATGTCACGTTAAAAGATGAAGCCCAGCATATGAAATTTGCCTGAGAGGTTTCAATGAACTTTTTGGCAGCAGTCTATTCAGCAAGACAAAAAATTGTGATGTAAAGATTTGTTATATTTATAGTCCCAAAGACAGCTGCATCACCATTTCACTTTTCCAGCCAGCAACTTGAGAAACGTCCTGCGATTTTTATCCTTAAAATAGAGACACCCAACATGTGGTGATTGCATAGAGCCAGGATGTGAACACAGTCCTCAATGGGAGGTGGCCCACTTTCATTCACAACACCGCTGAAGCCAGAAATCGCACCTATCTGGAAGTGTGAACACTGACAAGTCAACTGAGAACACAAAAGACAGCCATTCAGGGAAAAAAAAAAAGTAACCTTTCTTTTTCTAGCCACATAGACGGTCCATTCTGTGAATTAAAATGAAAACATTTAATTTCTGCTTGGTGTAAATGGGATTATAAAGGATGTGAAGAATTAATTTCTCAGCTCCTGCTAGAATCTCACTTAATCCAATAGACTTGTGCGTATTCTGACACACCATTCAGATCTCATGTAGTTTGCGTGCCGTACACTTTAGTTTGTGTATTATGTAATAGCTCCATCTGTGAGGGGTGTGCTTGGGTATGAAGTGAGATTAGATGTTTACCTGGCATTAGTCCTGTTGTTGCTACACTGGCAACACTTCAGTTGGCAAGCACCATGTTGTCCTGCTCTATTCTGGGTTTCTTTAGCAGTTCATTGAAAAATGCCACACAGAATTTGAACAGAAGTACTCATTATGTTCAAAAATAAACATTTTGACTTCACTTTCACTTATTTTTGGCTATTTTATGCTTCACTCTTGAAGCTCAAAACATGTGAGCTTTGAAACATTCTCTGAAGTGCTGCAAGGCATAAACTGAATTGTGCAACTGAATTGTGGGTATTTCTTGTTGTCAATTAATAGGTAACCAGCTCAATTCTGTACTGTTTCACTGTATTCCACAGGATGAAAATTGACTCTTATCATACCATGTACAATTGCTTATCTGAAGTAATTCATTGTATTGCATTCATGTTACTTTTTATTAAAAAAAAAAAAAAAAACTCGAACAAATTGTAACCAGACTAACTGCTAACTGCTGCCAACTGTAGCAGCCATTAGATGAGTTAGCCAGGCAGCTAGCAGTCCAGACTGGGAGTTAGCACTGGAGGTTTGGATCAGGGCGGGCAGGAACTGGGTGATTAGCATGCTAAACATGCTTTGCGACACAATACGTAGACATCATTACGTCAAAACTGTTCTTCGTTTACATTCTGTTGATTATTTCAGTGACGTTTAAGATATTGCACTTTCAAGGTTTTTTGTAACTGATGATAATAACAACATTCATTATAATGGTGTAATACTATGATTTTTAACCTCAATTCTGTGGCCAAACATCTTCGTCAAATCTGGGACTGTCCCTGGAAAATATTGGTTTTCTGGTCACTCTGGACTTTCTTTCATTTTTACACCATGCATATATGAGAGGCTAAACATCTCGTGCAAAGAACACAGTCTTGTAAGTGTGTGGTCCAGAGTTTATATAATCTTCACCTTCAGCACATTGAAGTGGGGACTGAAATAATTTGGTTTGACTGAGATTAGGAGGGTTTTAAGGAAGTTGGCACATTAACTGTAGTAAATCTGGCTTGAAAATTATCTTGATGAAAGCTAAAGCTTGTTTTGGGCTCTCCTCCAGTCTCTGAACTAATCCAAGTTGTCCATCCAACACAATGCTGCTCTTCTCCCCTTTTCAATTACAAAGGTTAGTGTAAATCTTAGTGGCAGCGGTCCCAATGATATAACCAGTGATGTAACGTTAGCACGCAGGACAAACATACTTTCCATCTCTCGCTCTGGAAAAATTCACCAAGGGCATTTTATTTTCCTAAATGCAAATCATCTAACCCTGCTGCTGAGGGCAGCATGCAAACCTGCTCCCCTGCAGCAAAGGCAGAGCAGGAGAGGTGTAGCGCCGCCATCCTGACCCAGAAATCATTAGCCTCCGCCTGATGTTCCCTCGGTTTGGCCTGTCCCAATTAATGCCTGTCAAATCTAGATTTCCCTTTGAAGTGCACACCTTACACCATCTCTTCTCTCCCATGCCCGGGTCCTGTGTCCATCCAGGTGTTTGGAGCTCCACCCAAACAACCTCCCAGCTCTCATGGCTCTGGCAGTGAGCCTGACCAACACTGGTATGCGCAATGAGGCCTGTGAGGCCCTGCTCCGCTGGCTACGACACAATCCAAAGTACAAGCACCTGCTGAAGGGCAAGACGCACCTGATGGGATCCCCAAACTCCCAACGTAGGATGTCTCACGCTCAAAACATGGGCAGACATGAAAGGTGGAGTATTCAGACTGAAAAGACAGAACTGATGAAAAAAAGAGAATGGAGCATTTAGCTGTTTTTAAGTAATTCACTCAGCAAAAACCATGTATTGTCAGAGGCGTAGTTAAGAACCCAAAGACACTCATTTAACAATGTTATAAAAAAGAGAAGCAGATAATCATCACGTTGGAAAAGTAGCGACCAAAGACTGAGGCACTTAATCAATGTCAAAATAGTTGCCAATTATTTTCTGGCAATTGACTAATCAATTAATCAACTAATTGTTTCAACTCAAGTGTTACAAATCAATAAGCAAGACTGAATTGTCAGGTTTTTTAAGGCAGTCCACTGGTCTAGCATTAGACTAATGTAACACTGTTGAACTCATAATGGACAGTTTTTAAAACAAACTTGATACAGCAGAATCAGAGGTATCACCTATATATATATATATATATATACATACATATTGATGTATACTGATATTAGTATTATATAATATCTGAAATAACAGGTGATGTTATAGATGTCAAAAATTGAAAAGAGAAAATAATCTATAGCCATCTGTAAGTTTAAGTTAAAAAGTTAAAAACTGACGTAAAAATGCTGCAACTGAATTTCCACCCTTTATCTAGCAGCTCATTGACTAATTGACAAAGATATAATATATCACGTGCTGCAGGTTGCACACTCGACAACAAGATCTTTGCCAGCCGTTTTCAGGCTCTCATTTGTTTTACTCAAACTGCTATAACTCTGTCAGGGAGAGCAAGAACTTGTTTTAAGGTCACTCAGCCACAGCTGGTATTGGTGTATGTTCACTGGCGAGACGGCATACATGGAGCTACGTGTATCCAGCTTGTCAAACCACTGTTCCTGCTGCAGAAGCCAGCTGTCTAAGTTATCTTAAGCAAGAAAAATTAGGTTGTTAGGTGTATCAGATTAAAAAGGCCTAATTCTGCTCCCCAGGTGAAGCAGCACTTAATCAAATCATTAATCGCCAAGTCAATGTGAAGAAATACAGGTACCTCACAATTACTGCAGCCTCCGCTCTAATCCACACAACATCATCCTTTTCATTTCTGCTGCTTACTCCATCACTCTCACTCTTCTTCTTTCTCTTCTAACTTTCCTTTACCCTCCCTCCCTTTTCTTTCATCCTTGTCTTTAACCAAAAGCTAAGAAACAAATGACCAGTGAAGCAGAATCGCTGTGTAGCTGACATTTATTTAATTTTTCACTTAAGTGCATAGGTTGGAAGATTGTCAAGATTTAAGTTATTAACATTCACTATTATATTTGTATTATTCCACCTCAATATAAAAAAAACTAACCTACTGGTGAAATAGTACAGAAAATGTTTACATCTGGTCAGTAAGACCTGTTTTTATTGATAAATATCACAGCTAATGAAGATTAAGAGTAACACAGCTCAAATATGGCTTAACATGATCAGTAAATAAGGGTGACATCTGAAAGTACAAACAGGAACACCGGAGAAAAACTAAACTCCAAACCACAGAGATTCGGATAGAAGCTACAAAAGTACTTTTAGACTTTTAGAGATCCTTATGTTCAATTTCAGGTTTATGCTTTTATTTGTATTTTACTAGAAAATGTTATTAAAAAACTTCTAGATAAAAGAACACATTGTTTTTCTCATACTGCTGAAACAGTACTCATTGTTTCTTCACCCTCTGTCTGAACGCTCTAGTTTATTGCCTGGTTTCTAATCAGTTCTACTACATGGCTGAGGGCGGTGACTGTATAGTTGTGACATCACCATTTTATGGAAGTACTTAGGGCTCCTTTAAAGGCACAGTTTCTGAATACAGGCAATTTTAAACCGGGAGGTGCCCTAGAAGCCTACAGGTTAAAGCACTGACCGTGTGCAGGACACATGCTGCATGCTGCTCCTCATCTCTCTCTCCTGTTTGCCATCCAGTAAAGACTTAAAATCCCCCCCAAAAATAATTCTGAGAACCACTGCTCTAGCAGTAGTCGTATAAAACACCAAACATTTCATTAAATATTAATTTTACATTTATTTTAAACTGGGAGGTTTACTTATACGTATACTCAAATATACTGTACTTCATCCCTCCTCTACCCTCCTGTCACTCTCCCTCTCTCTCTCGTTTTTTTCCACTATGAATAAAGTTGACGTGCAGTATAGTGCACATCATAGCTCTGCAATCTTAAGAGCGCTCATTCAGCAGCCTTAACTCACACTAATCCGTGTGTGTGTGTGTGTGTGTGTGTGTCCACAGCTCCCTGCAACCGGAGGTCAAGGAGCTCTTCTTGGATGCAGTTCAGAACAACTCTGACAGCATCGACCCGGATTTGCAGACAGGCCTTGGGGTGCTTTACAACCTCAGCGGAGAGTTCAACAAAGCTGTGGAGGCCTTCAATACAGCTCTGTCAGTGCGGCCTGAGGTAGGAACCACACACACGCACATACACATGTGGAAAAATACAGATTAGACAGAGCAGAGCTGTAGTCATACCAACGCTTGTCAGATGAAGAGATGCTCTGCAGGCACAAATAATCTCAACCCTCAGAGGAAGTAGCCACAGACGAAAAAGTGAGAAATACCTAATTTGTAAACGTAATTCATTCACTGGCCAAAGGAGCGACATATAGAGCTGTGGGTCGCAGCTTAGACTTAAAACTTGAATTAGATTCTCTTGGTTGTATGCCTCCTCACACCATTTTTTGCAGAATATTATGATGTCACAGTAATGTTGACCTTTGACCTTTCAGAAGAGGTCATAATTTTTTCCTATGAGACATTTGCAGTGTTTCCTCTACATTAATTCAGGAGTGACTCCGTAGCTTAATACACTGTACACACATATGAATGCTAATATCAAACATACTGTATGTTTCCGTTAAATACAGGACTCTCAATGAGGGCAAAATATGGAAACTCATTGAGTGCATCTGCTAAAAACACACAACACTACAGTGCGAACTTGAAAACCATGATCTGTCGCACACCATGTGTTCTCATGCAAACACATACAGCAGACGTGAAGCCCTCAAGCTTGTACACTTCCTCAGAGACATGGAGCCGCAATTATCGAGGGAGAGCTCGTGCAAACGGATGGGTTGAAGCGCACCAAACTGTCACAGCAATATGTGAAGCAAGGAGCTGCCAAATCTGGCCTCCTGAACTCCTGACTGGCACACATGCGCTCTCACACATGATCCAGCACAAGAATAGAGCAGACTCACATTTACGCAGAGAACTAAAATCAGCCTCTGACGCACATTTCATGCACATTTACACAACAAACAAAATAAACACACACACACACACACACACACACACACACACACACACGATTTCGAGCTCAAACTCTTTCTCCATCTCTGCATCTCCTTCATGCAAATCAGTCGCTGTCCTCCGAGCGCCGTCCCAGGCCGGCGAGAATATTACTCACTGTTAAATCCAACCTCCCACATTTGACTTGGTAATATCTGCTCCCCTGCTGGAAAAATAGCTCTGAACACAAAGGGAGATAATTATATCCTGCTGCCAGGCTTAGCTAAAGATGAAGGACCCCTATACTGTAGCAGACCATGACCTCTGTATGTGCCTGTCTACCTGCAGGTGGGAAACAACGGCAAGGACATCCTGAGTGATGTAACCCTACTCTCCTTAAATTACCCTTGTTAGGTTAGTTCATTGCAGGGAGCTGTGTAAGGCTCCAAACACTTACTTGTTATTTGTGCATCGAAGGGAAAAAACACAGTGAATTCTAGCTCCAACACTGCATTGTCATGCTGTCACTGCAGATAGGAGGCTGCGTGTTGTGCGGAAGCCCAGATTATTCAGCTCTATTTCACTTGCACTTCTCTGTTAAAGACACTGTCAGCTGTGTGATCAGCTGGAAAGCATTTAAGACTTAAAGATAACTGAAGACATGCTTCTGATGAGCTTTTAATTCAAGCTGAAAAGAAACTCTTTTACTAATTAAATACATCCTGAAATATATATGCTAGCCACATTTTCACAACACACATCACAGTGAACTTTAGCAATAACAAATCTTTCACTTTCACCCTCAACCAACAAACCCCACCATTCACTCTTCATCCAGGACTACTTGTTGTGGAACCGCCTGGGGGCCACGCTGGCGAACGGGGACCGGAGTCAGGAGGCGGTAGAGGCTTACACGCGAGCCCTAGAGCTGCAGCCAGGCTTTATCAGGTCCCGCTACAACCTGGGCATCAGCTGTATAAACCTGGGGGCACACAGGTGAGTGACCTGGGTGGGGGGGACAAAGTTCCCACACATATTTGATGCAGAATTAATATTCATTCGAGGTCTCGTTACAGAAAATTTCCAAACTGCTTGGCCTATCATAACTTAAATTTCAAAGCTTTCTGTCTCCAAAATATCTAGAAGCAAAGCCTCTTTTCCTCACTCTTATGTAACTGCAAAGGACTTTTGTTGGAAATAGACTGTGCAGCGCAGCTAAAAAGCCACAATAAGTCATCTGATTTGGACTTCCCATCATTCTGGTACTCTCTTTCCTCACAGACTTACTTAACCACTGTGTGTGAATGCAGGGATTCCATTTAAATTCATTTCATCTCCTTTTAATTTCTTAAAGGTGAAGCCAACGCAAAAACTTAAACCTGCATTCATTTTAATGGCCAGGAGGGGGCAACTTTACTGGTTTCAAAAACAGGTCCGATTGTATGTAAGCTTATGAGAAAATGGCCGTGCTTCTGTCTTGATTTTTTACCTCAGCAATAAATTTATGGTCTTAATCTCTAGTTTTGAGACTTCTTTAATACAGCATGTTCTTCATTTTGTAAATTATGGTCCCATTTACAGTAAAATAGACAATATTTCAGGCCGTGGCCGTGTCAGTCACATCCAATCAGCATCCTCTTCAGCTGCACCCTCTCACCCAAAGACAGTATCGTCATTTATGGCTCCAAAAAACCAAGATGGCGAGGGCCATAAAGCCAAACTTGAGGCTTCAGAATGGTAGCTCAAACCAATGGCTGATGTCACGGTGGGTTTACACTTGTGGGTGTCACCGAGGATGTCTAATCAGTCCAAATAAGTGAAACCAGTTTGGGTGTACCATGGGTGTGTAGGCTTGAGCTGGATCAACTCATGTAAGTTTCCCTAAGCCAAACTGATATCTAATCCCATTATTGTTTTCTTTCCACAGAGAGGCGGCCAGTAACTTCCTGACTGCCCTAAGCCTTCAGAGGAAAAGCCGGAGTCGCCAGCAGTCGCACCAGGTGATGTCTGGAAACATCTGGGCAGCTCTGAGGATAGCTTTATCCATGTTGGACCAGCCCGAACTCTTCCAGGCTGCAAATATTGGTGATCTGGATCTTCTCATGCGGGCCTTCAACCTAGACATTTGAGGATCGGGAGGTAGTGACAGTAGCATCTCCCCCTTCACTTATACTCTTTGATTTCTACCCAACAGCCAAAAGCCCAAAGTGCACACATCAGAATGGATTGGATCTGATGTTTGAGACAACAGTGTGGTTTTTATGCACGTCAAAATTAACTACAGTCGTCAAAGTTGTTATATTTTTTCGCCCAAGTACCTTGGAGCAGTTCTGAGGACAGGTTCTTGCAAGTGCTTGAAGTGACTGCTTTGTGATGGATTTGCACTGCAATTTGTGATTTCCCTGAAGAGCACAAGGACGGGCAAAGATTGTATGAGCAATGCCTTAGAGAACACATCAATTAAAAACTGACTCATCCAGTGGAACAGAGCTAAGCCAAGAGAGACAGGCCGACAGACAGTTTGAGAAACTCACAGAGGAACCCTCACACGCCGTTCTCAGAGAAAAGACGAGGTCTTGAGGAAAAAAAAAAAGGTTTCGTTATCCAATTACTTTCACAGACTTGAGACTGTCTCACCCTCCTCAAGGATGGATTTAGTGAGCAAACGATAAAAACTGCGCCATATGACCTGGAATTTCAAATTCTGTTCCTGGCTTGTTTTCATCCTCTTTGAACGGAGAATAATGATACTGCATGAATAAGCATTTTCATAAATGGATCCTCGTTTAAAATTAACATACTTTAAGAAGTTTTCCCTTTGCACTTCAGACAAACAGATAACTTCCTCAATCCAAGTGGAATGTGCAAGCCAGGTTGTAAAGCCTTACTCCAATGCATGCGAACAACAATATTTATTTATACTATTTTTATGGCAACACAAAAACACTAAGCCATTTCAGACTGGTTTTGATTTCTTTAAATAACTGCTGTCTTCTGAACTTGAAAGCTTTCTGAGCCATTAATTTTTGTTTTTGTTGGGTTTATTTTTTATTTGGTCTTGGCTCCGAGCTTCTCTCTGCTCCCTTTATGCTGACTGGTTGGTGAAATACAAACAAAAGCTGGGCAACACTGGTCTGTCAAACCTGCATTAGTGTGAAACTTCCTAACTTTCTCACATGACTAAAGTTGTTACAGGTCTAAAGTAGCTCTTTCATTTAAAGCTTCTGGAACGACTTTATTAGCCCTCACATTTCATGTACGCAATTTGATGTGCGGGGCGGAGGGGTTTGGGGGGGCGATTGCTGCAAAAGTGCACTCTTGGATTTCCCTATGGTAGATAAAACATGATAAAGGGTGCCCCTCCAGTGCCCTCTCTTCACTATACAAAATATGTCCCAACGTTGTGCGTGCTGGTGCCCCACAGCTGGTGCCCTTTTTTATTTTTTTCACCCCTGCCCTGCAAATATCCTGAGTCCGCCGCTGCATCTTCTGTCTGACTGTATTAATTTCAGTACAGTATAAAAACATCGCAGATTGAAGAGCTGCAAGCCAAGACCTGAGAGAGCTTGGGGTCCTTCCTGACGCAGTCATTTGTATCTTTGCTGCACCTCCACAGGAGAACGAAGCTCAAACATTTCATTAAAACAGTTTGCTTCGGCCATCATGCATGATTTAAATATTTCTGTGAGCTAGTGCAGAGTGCTGTCGGTTCTACCATCTGCAAACTTCAATTCACATCCTGATAAGACAAAACATTAAGCTATCACGCGTCCACAAAACACATCATTTTAAGGAGCCAGTTATTCCAGATAATTCACCTCAGAAGCAGCTTCTCTTGTGTCGGTGTTGCTAGTTTGAAAGTCACTCTGTGAAGTGAACGCCATGTTCCTCACCGTGCGACGGAGTAAATGATAGATAATCTGCAGTATTGTATAGCTCAGCATCTTGGTGTTTAACAGGCGTGTCCACAGTCTGGCTGTGCTGTAGAAAGTGGGTTTTTATTCTCAGATCCTATGCAAAAGGTCATGTTTTATGTTGCCATTCTGAATTGTCAGTTTGTCCCTGTCTGCCTCAGCGGACCCAAAAGGAAGTGGTGATTCTGTGCTTTGAAAGAATGCTATCAGTGCGAAGCAGAGACCAGTAAGAGAGTCATTCATCTTCCAAACTGTACAGCTTTGATGTCATGGTCTGTATAAGAAGAAGTGTTTCATTAGGACACCGGCACAGAACAAAAAGTGTTCTGGTCAGTCAGTGACTCTGAAAAATACAGATACACACAAACAGCCACATCCACCTAAAGTGCAGCCTTCATGTTTTATAACCCTGTGGTGGAGCGATGTGTCTTTGACCTTACCGAAGTCACCGTCATACATCAAGCTTCGCTATCAGATACATGTTTTATTTCACCGGTCCGCTGCATTTGTCCACTTTGAAACTCACCTCAGATGCACTTTGAGAAGAAAACTCTTTTTTAAAGGTGCTTTTTGTAAGAAAAGTTGGGACTGAGATTCAAAAATTAACTTTTCTAACAAATAGCACCTGCACAGCTACAAAATTGTTGTTGAACCAGTTACATTCATATGTTATCCACTGGTGCTTTAAACATAGCGGGTAAGATGATATTTCAGGCTGAAACAGATGAGTAGCTACCACAGTTAGATTCTTCAAAATTGTTGGCACAGTCTCTGTGGCCGAGGGTGATGTTTAATAGATCAAGGAGGCAGAGGAACCCAGTGAGACACAGCACATATGTGCATGCCACTAACAATCTGCAGCAGAGGGGGGCTGACAGTGGACTGCACAATGACAACAGCAATGAGGCCAATGCAGAGATGGATGCACAAATATATTCACCCTCTGAGGGATTTTATTATGATAATTAACTAAAATAACGTGGGTGCTATCCGGTAGCTTATCTGTTATCCTGCTGAATATTTAATTATCACTGAATTACTAAATCAGTTATTTTCAGCCATGCTAGCAGCACAGTTTTATAGATGGAAATGTTGTTCCTTAGGTCCACTACTTTGGACATGCGTGGTCCCCAGAGGATCAATCTTTCATGATCCTCTGACACCAAGTGGTTCACTGTTATGTTTTACAGTGATTTCCTGACAACCATTGGATGGATTGCCATGAAATCTGGAATCCTGAGGTGGGCTCAGGATAAAATATACAGTAAATACTGTAAGGCAGTGTTGGAGTTGTTACTCAATAGAAGTAATGTATTGCACATTACTCGTTACAGCAGTAAATAATGCATTGTTTTACCTACTTACTCCCTCTAGAAAGGAATTTGTTATACTACTCCTTACATTATATATGTGTTACTCCACAAGGATGCCTGAGATGCATTGTCACATAATTTCCAGTTAAGAATATCACAAGCCAATCGTCAGAATAAATGTTAGCTAAGTACGTTTCTGCAAAACCATAGATAAGTTCAGACTGTACGTTAGTTTATGTCTGGTTAGGTTTAGGCACAAAAACCACTTGGTTAGAGTTGGGAAAACATCATGGTTTGGACTAAAATACCTGTTTTTGTCACCGCAACCATGGCTGGAAATTGTCTAGAGTTCTCCTGAAAAACATCCAGTGGTGTCACACTTACAAATGTTGAAATGCAGACTAGATCTATGGTCACCCGTTTAGCAGCCTTGTCGCCTGTAACTCCGCTACCATCCCCTTCAACTCCCAGTATGCTAGTCTGGCAATAAACATGTAAGGTAAATGTGATATGGCACATTTTCTACAAATGTCAGTACGATAAGACTTGGACATATCTGTCGTTTGCAGAAACATTAACTGCTAACATTATATCCTGCCGACTGGGCTGCAATATAATGTAAACCTTTACATATCAGTGCTAATAAGGAGGACATACATAAGATCTTTCTTTTGTGCTCTTTAAATGGCACTAAATGTACCGGCCCAAACAAACACAAACAAACTCACTCGAGTCACTCTCTCACCAAACCTTGACTTTATAGTAGACTAGTCCAGCTAATTTGACATGTTTATCACTAAAGCAGTGGTTATACCTCATGAGGAGGACTCCCTCCAATTATCTGTTCCTGTGTGGAGTCAGCACAAGACTGTCCAGGCTGAAGAACATCTCCATGGAAATTATTTTTTTCTATCCGACCATAATGCAGATAATTGAGGACCTTACATTGTTTGATTAGAAACTGTAATGTGATTACTGAATTTGAGAACAGTAATGTCTTACTACTGCATTACAGATAAATGTAATGTGATTACAGTAATGCGTGAGCCCCAACACTGCTGTAACCATCCCATGACTTTTTCATCTTGTGCCACATCAGGTCCAAAACTAAATTTGTCCAATATTTTGGTTTCCAGCTGAATGCATGTAAAGTTAGTCACACTTTCATCAGTCTCAGCAATACTGTGTTCAGGGCTACTTAGCAAATGCCCGCTAGCTCACACCCTGAACTAAGATGGTTAACATACCTGCTAAACATAAGCATGTTAGCATTGTCATGGAGAGCACCACTGAGTTCAGCCTCACAATGCAGTTACATCTACATCTGTTTCAGCCAAGTATTTCTGTCCACCTCTGTCACTTACAGTATGGTGTATGTGCTTAATCTGCTGGCTAGAAACACATCTGGGAATTTCATTTGTGTCAGAGTCTCAGCACATCCGAGACAAGCTTCCATCACATTTCTTTCTATACACCCACTTTATTTGTAATAGTTCCCTGAGGTACCGATGAGAGACGTGGGAGTTATTCTTCAGGCCAGTATCCCTCCATTTTTAAACGTGAACACATATTCTGTCCCTGGTCCTCCCAGCTGTCTTTTGTGTCAACAGTGAACTGTAGAAACTCAAACCATGATGTCTGTTAAATCGTGATTTCCAAATCAACTCTAGTTTTCTTATGAGGTTGTAGGCCTTCGCTTTTTGCATTTCAAGATACTGTAGTTGTGTTAAAAATGAAGAACTTATTTTTTTAAAGAGACCTTAAATTGCTGGCTTAAAAATCTAAACTTTACTGTGTACATCATTCTGCAGTGCATTGACATAGGATGCCTGGTGAGTTTTGTTTTTTGTAGAACCTACTGTACCTACTACTGAACCTTCTCAGGTGAACTGACCTAGCTTAACGCATGCTCCTGAGGAACAGATCGAGGTTGATCGCATGCTAGATCCTCCACATTTATTTTTTTGAATGCTATTTTTATTTGTATGCATGAAATACATGGAAGTGCTTTCTTTCTGTCCCACTAATGTATAAACATGAAAGAAAAAAAAACCTGAACTATATCATGAAATTTCCTTGCAATATTTCTACAATGCACTTTTAAAATCTGTAACCTTGACAAAAAGTGGTGTACATACTCAGTATATATTCTACACAAGACGCTTTTTCTTGCATAGAACTAGCGAGTGCGCAGAGCTCGAGCAGAGAAATGAGATACTTGAGCTTACACACTGCTACAACTGACTAATTATAGATAAATGGTGTAGAAATTTTGTAATTATGATTTCTACAAAATGTACTGGTAACCCTTTCAGTAACCCCGGCCTATAAAGCCATCTTTGAGGACTGCTTTTCAGTGTTGATCATGTTTAACGTCATATCAATAAATTGTTATGCACACATCCGTAAAGCTACAATAAACTAGTTATTTAATGTTATTTACTGACCTTCATTAGCTCTGGTTACACGTGTAAACAGATGTATGTATATACTGTATGAAATAATCCAAAAATCTGCTTATTAATCTGCTTAACAAGTGAGTTTTCAGAATATATATTGATTTCTTTTCAGTGGTTAGGGTTCGTACAAAGTCTTGAAAACTTGGAAAATGCTTGATATTAAGCATTAGGTTGGAATATAAATGAATTTGAATATGATTGTTGAAAAAGGTATGATTTCCAACATGATCTGGCGTTTCATCGGCAAAAATCTATTAATATTTGAAGTAAGCAAGAAGTTAATTTCACGATCAAAACTTACAGTCAAAGTTAAAGGTGCAGTATGTAAGAATTTGAGTTTAAAGAACAAACAGTTGTGATGTTATGTCAAAGGCGTCTATGTCTCATGTTGCAGAGACACATATTTAAATTAGCATGCTAAGCAGCTAGCCCCAGCCTGTCCTTTCTCATAACACCACTCCGAGCTCCTAGTCCAGCTCGCTAACTGCTAACTGAGCTAACTAGTGGAAGCTACAGTTTGCAGCAGTTAGCAGCTGCCCCTTATTTGTTTGGAGTATGAACTCAGGAGGTGGCCAATTCTTACATGTTGCACCTTTAATGCGAACACCTGTTTAAAAAAAAGTGATCACGTTGGGTATAAAGGAATTCTGTAAACTTTACTCGTCACAATAGTATTCATTGTCATTTAGATTTGACCATCAAGGCTCGAGAGTCTGGGAAATGTTGGTTTAGGTACCTTGAAAGTGCTTAAAAGATACTTGAATATTACTCTTAAACAGCTGGAACTGTGTGTTTCATGGTTATATCAATATATTTTGTGTGTATTTATGCATCTTATTATTAACTTCATAATATCTTAATTTAGTGTTTCTGCAGGGTCCACCAAGTTAAATTGAATACCAGAGAATGCAGTTTAATACCTGTTAGTACAGTACTGTACAGTCCAATGTATCAGTTCGATGGAAAACTAGTGAGGGTGATATTTATTATATTTCTTAATACTTTCCAGTGGTACTTAACAAAGATTCCTAACGATAGAGATTATGAAATTAATGCAACCGGGACCCAGATGGATGATTTAACCAATTACAGAACAATTAATTAATAAAAGTTGTCTATTATTATGAGTCGATGAGCTTCCTGGCTGCTGTAGCTAGCAGTAGTCTGATGGTACTGACTGAAACTCCACATGAAAGGATTGAACAGTCTCCTGTAGAACAATCTACTTTTGCACCAAACGCACTTTTAGTTTATAGGCGTGTCACGTCTCGTCAGCCCATCATCTGGTAATAACAATTAATATGTGTGCTGACTCTTCTTGCATAAATATAAAGTTCTCAAACCGTTTATAAAATGTTATTAACAGCATGATTTGTTGGGGTTCATAAAGGTTATCAGTACATGTTGTGTACATTTCTTTCTTCACTCCTTTAATTCAACGTGTACAAACGCAGTTTGTTTTGGTTTATTTAACGATGCATCAGTCATGTATGAATAAAATGATATTTTGATGAATGAACTTAGAAATTATATACTTTATATACAGTAATTCATTTATTGAAACACCTACTATAATGCATATTACTCTCCCTGTATAATCACAAGGAAAGCATTAGCACCTTTGAAACGTACAATATGAAAGTAATCTTTTAAAATAAACTGTTGTTATATATTCTATGCTTTTGTGTCTTTATTTTTCTCAAAGAAAAAGTCACACTTGAACTTTCAGGTTCAGTCTCAAAGAAGCCAAGTCTCAACAAAGGTGTAGTTTATTAAATTATCCAAACCTCTTAAGTAAACAGTGCCATTGAGTATACTGTCATTACTCTATTCACATACACCTAAGCCATATTTAGATAAATGCATACATTACAAAAGTCAACTTATAATAATCCCTTCAGGAAAACTATGTAATGAAAACTACAGAATTGGCACAAACTTGTTTGCAAAAAAAAGGCATCAGAGTAAAAACAGGTGAAGAACCTTTTTTGACATTTAGTTAAATGAAAAAAAAGAGTAAAACTCACAAAGGTACAATTGTACAATCCAAATGACTACATGTCAACGTCTAGTGCACATGCGGACAGTGAAAAAGCTTCTTTGTGACAAATTGAACCATTAACAACGTAGAGAAACGGAACGGAAGAGACCGAGCTGGAGGGAAAGCTGGAACAGAAAGACAAAGATACAAAGACGATAATCTGGAGGATGTCGTGGGGACAAAAGGTGCCGAGAAATAAAATTAATTGCAGAGAACATCTGAAGACATTTATGACTGAACGTTATTTAGCAAGACGACAAGTTTATCACCCATCCACTGGTGATGAAGAGCAGAAATGCTGTGCCTATACCAGGGTTTGACAGGAGGACACGTTTGGTTTCTGACAAATAAAAAACCTTTTAATAGGAAGAACGGCAGAAACACAAGACTTGCATAGAGAGACCTTTAAGAATTCACACTGCAGCAGTTTATCAAGTAGTATCTGGTGAAGTTGAGAGGTCGCGATATAATACAACTCAGTGAAAGTCTAGGCACAGTGTTGTTAAAGGGGGGCACCACTGAAAGATGGAGTCATTCTGCACAATGGATATTGTGTGAAAGCTTCCATCAAGATTTTCTGAGCCCTCAGGGAAAGACATTACAATGACTTTATCGAAAGCATTGTTGAAAGACCATCATATTCCTTCACTCTATTCTCTTCAGTCTAGTTTTTTAATATATACGCAGTAAAATATTTCTGCTCTTTTCCTTTCAAACCTCACAAGAAATGTCATTTCACTGTCAGAGGACTGACCTCTCCTTGAGTATGAGAGGTAAGGCCTTCGAAATCCAGCCCAGTTGCCAGGATATAATGTTAGCAAGAAACATTTGTGTAAACCACAGATGCGTCCAAGGTTGACATTTTGTACCAAACGTGGCACATCACCTTCACATAAAGTGTATATTAGCATCAGGAGGTGGAGGGGACAGCGGTGGAGTTATAAAGCCAACAAGGCTGCCAAACGGCTGATCGCAGTTCAAGTCACACCAGTAGATATTTTGAAGGACACCGAGGAGTCTTTCCATCAGTTTTTGTCACGTAAAAAGCGAGTGTTTTTGAAGGAGCCCTGCAGACAGTGGTTTTTGTGCCAACCAAAACCGTCTATTTCTCACTGGAGTCAGGCGTTTTTCATCTGTGACCGCCACGACGGTGGTATTTGTGCCTAAACCTAACCAAAGCATAAGTACGGTGCTGTGACACGAGAGAAAATTCTGCCTGCACAGACGTAAAGTTGCAACATAAAGAAACATCCAGCCCATCTGTGGTTTTGCAGAAACATACTTAGCTAACATTTATTCTGGCAATTATGTTGGCAAAATGGAAATGTTAAGAAGGCGTCAACATTCGCAGAATACCGTAACACTTTGAAAGTCTTATTTTCAGCAGAACTCCCCTTTAAAATATGCACCCAAAGGTGCAACATTGAGTGAATGACAGTTTCACCAAACTGGAATTAAGAGTTTGTGCCACTCAAATAACCAACACTTTGTGATATTACAGATTCAAGTCCAGTTCCGTGTTGCTTACAAGTCTGAAGTAAATAAAGTCTATGAACCAGAATATTGAGATGTTGTTGACAAGAATATTTGACAAACACATGATGACCACATGGAGTAGATAAATGAGAAGAGTACAGAGTCGGTGGATAATCCAGCATGAGGTCACAGTGACTAAACAGCAAAGGGCCAGTTTCTACGTTCACTGTCGTTTCTGAGTGTTAAAGCTGAACAGGAGGTTTTGGTTGCAGTGAGCACCATGAAGTCATACATTCAGCACTGCAACATGTCTGTGTCACCGTACAGCTTTTATCAAACAGTAGGCGAAGAGTAGATTTGGTTGTGGTGCATGTATTGCTTTAGACGTGATGCATAACGGATGTAACTGACCGGTAAAAAGTGGCAACAGGTCGAGGAGAACATTAATTTTAACTTTTGGGTCAAAGTCTGAATCTGTCAACGTGATAAAGGAACCAAACTGGACCGGCTGCAGGTGAGAGTTTCGCCTACAATGCAAATATTTTGCAACATTGTTAATAAAGGAGGTTCACTGAGGGACTGAGGATATAACTTACATGTACACTAGGGATTTGATCTTTGAGTAAGCACGCCTTTGCTTATATTAGTCATCTCTTCATTGACTAATGGCCACTTTAAAGATTTACTCGCTCAGCAGTACTCAAGCTGAAATTTAAGATATCACATTCAATTGCTTACGGCTTGTGGATATAAAGTCCACTTCAACTGCATCAGGTGCAAAATATGACCATGTTTTAGTGAAAAGTGCTTTCATGGAAGGAAAATACTTATCTTGATAACCCAGCCAGTGTACCTCAGAAAGTTTCTCATTAAAAAGAACAAATCCAGGTGAAACTGGGGCAGGTTAACACCTAATCATGGCCTTACTGGTGCTCTCCTTCGGACTGAAACTTGCATACAGTATGCGTAATTTCCTCTCTTTTAATTCTTGGTGTCCTTTCATTCTCCCCTGGATGAAAAAAATGCATTTGTATTTTAATGTAAAATGCAAAGCCACCAGCAGCAGCACAGTAATTTCTTGTTTGTTGTTGCAGTTTCAGAGGGCTGGCAGTGAAGCACTCCTATTTCAATATACATTTATAAAAACGTACCAGTGTGAAAATCCTGGTACAGTAGCTGAAGGCATAGAGGAGGAACAATGAGATCTGATATGTGACATTAATTTCTGTACAGAGCACTCCAGAAGGGGAAATTGCACACATCCCTCTGTACCTCCAAATGTCTTTTCTTAAACATAAACACTGAAATATACATTTAAAGCATGACAGAACAAAAATGCACAAAAAGCACATTGCTTTCCCTTTCTGACCAGAGTTCCTGGTTGCTCACTGAATGACATCACGTTAAAGCGAGCAGCTGGTCTGAGAGGTTATTTCCATCGTTTCCGCCGTGGCTGTTATTAAAGTTGTCTCCCAGTCTTCGGGGTGAACGACTGCGGTTCTTTAAAA
This sequence comes from Pagrus major, assembly GCF_040436345.1. Lineage (NCBI taxonomy): Eukaryota > Metazoa > Chordata > Actinopteri > Spariformes > Sparidae > Pagrus > Pagrus major. The sequence goes on from NC_133225.1 coordinate 17,528,457, forward strand.
GGTTGCGTGGTGAAGGGGGGTGGGTAACTTTAACTGCTCGACAGTCGATGGTAAAAGTAGATGTAGCCCAAGTCTTTTGGAGGCCTTTCTGACAAACACACTTTGTGGTCGTTGTAGATCACCCACCTACAGGAAGAAAGAACATTTGTTAATCATTTTTATTGTACTGCAAAATGTTTGCAAAGGATCATTTCTTTCAGAACTGACTGCTATGAGGACAGATGAAATGGGTCAATTTATTTTTTCCATTCAGTCTAAAAACAACAACTGTCCCTGTGATTTTGAATTATTTATTTTCAGACTTCTGGTGGCAAAAGCTTCATAATAAAAACACAGTAATAATGGAATTTCAATTTTCTGAGATAATTGATATGCAAATTAGCAGCAGAACATTAACAGGATGTCCCTCATCGTAATCAACAATATGCTGTCAGTTTTGTACCACAATGAGCTGAGTAAATATATAGCAGAGAAACTGCACAGTGTACTCACCTTCCTTCCTTTTTGATGTGGCAAACATAATGTCCAGACATCGTGGATGCTCCCATGTGGCTGATGAAAGCAAAGAGCTCATAACCTGAAAAAGGAAACATCAAGTCACATAAAGAATATGCTAAAACAAACGTTAATGTTTCACAACTCCCAAGCGCACTGCCGTCTTTGTAATAGTGTCATGACTTTGAAAAATATTTATATTAGATACCATGTTCAATACCACTTGGAGAAATTGACACTGAGGGTTAAAATTTTAGTTTTTAATAAAAGATAAATATAACAAGGTTTGAGATACAACATTATCCACGTTAATTTACTCCTGACGATTGTCAGAGGAGCGAGGGGTGGGCGTATGTGGGCACTGCAGCGGTGTGTGTCAACTCACTGTCGGGGAGAGGAGAGAGCGAGAAAGCGCAGCTGGAACAGTGTTTCAAATATTCAGAATCAATATATCGATATTTTTGACAACATTAGTAGACGGACATGTAAACAACAGGGATTCATCAGCATAGATTAAAGCTCTTTTAAAACCCCCACACAGTTGTAAACTATTAAGATAAAGTCAGCAGTCACTGATGTCAATGCCTACATTTTACAGATAAAGCACGGCATATAAAACTAAAACTAACTAAAAGATAAAACATACAGCTATACTTGCTGCAGGAGCACACTGTTTATTATGATGACTAGTAAACAGGTTCCTCTTGTGGCAAGGACAGTTCATAAAATGCTAATAGTGAATTAGGAAAAAGCCAGAATGTCTGCATTGCTACTGGATTTATTGATTTTTACCCACAATGTTATGTGGTTGTCATTTAAACACCATTGGTATGCACGTATATGAATGCATTGTACATTGTATGTATTACTTGTGTGGAGTGAGAAGAGTTAAAAAGCTCCTGGATCACGTTTTTGAAGCCACTTTGCCTCAAGTTGGTCTGGCAGTGTAGGTCAGTGCCCAGCAGCACGGGGTACACTGTGTGTCAGCATCAGACTTTAATTAGAGCTGAGGATAAAAGGTGTTTCCAGGAGGCAGAAAACCCTTTATTTTACTGTCATGTTACATTTCTTTCAAAAAGTAATATACTATATTATGAAACTGTGACTTGGGCTGATAGAAGAGAAAGAGAGAAATGGCATCCAGTCACTCACGTCCTGGTCCGTCTTTGATCCGCGGGCCTGTCATGTCTCTGTCTGGGGACAGCGTGGAGTCGCTGTGTGAGTTTGCGTTGGAGAACGCGTTGTCGTTGGGCTCCGTGTCAGCCATGTCAGAGAGGGCGTCAGTCTCCTCCTCCTCTGGGTGAATGAATATCCAGTCGAGTGCTCGCTCGAGATTATTGTTCTGAAACAACATTTGTACTTAAGTTCACTTATAGATACGTCAGTGGTGCAAATGTAAATTCATAATGCACAACGTCTTTTTATTGTTGGAATCATATTTCAGGCTCAGAAAACAGTTTTAAACGTGCACTGTTTGCTGAGAAAATCCTCTGCTGCATAGGAACTGATGCATAATATGTTAATGACAGCAACTTCTTTTAAAAAAAGTCTGGTATTAACAGGACATGTTAGCACATAAACAACATGTGGTCTACAGACACAACGAGTGAAAGGACAAAATCAGGGCTGAGGATAACAAATGTCCATATTCTTGTTTTCTCTCTCTCATTCCCTCGTTGTTATATCTTTTAGGTAGCTCCTCCAACAAAGAAAAGCAGTGCTGAAAATGTTCAAACTGAGCAATCATTTATCTGGGAGGTGGCAGGCATCCATCTGCACTAAATTCCCCCCCGAGGATGTTTTGTTTTTAATCCAAAATAGAGGTGTGATTCCTGGAGCATGTGAGTCTTGGTTGGCAAGTAAAACTACCTGCTCTTTCTGTCTCTCCAGTCGGGCCACTGAGGTTGGGAAGAAAAAAAAAAATCCTGCTGCTAATTTAGAGCTAATAATAAACCAGTCATGAGACCCCACTCTGCTTCACACCTCCGTCCCTATCATGCGGAATATTTGTTCATTTTTTTTTCACTTCAGTTTGGTGGCATTGGGGCTGGTAAACAAGAAAGTCTAGCGTCTATTTCTGTGTCTTAATAACTGTCTGCTGGGCTATTTTTGCTGAGGGGGGCAGTCTGAAACATGAAACGTGAGAAGCAGGGGCCATTTCAAAACAGGGGAGCTAATGAATTCGCTGCAGCTGCATTCCCTTTGATTCACATTAAAAACACTGCTGTGCATTTAATTAAAGTATTCATGAAATGTGCTGATTAAATGGCCCGGCATGTCACTGAGGCAGATCCTGCTCCTAAACCTGAAAGGCTGCATTAGCGACTGCATCCATGTGCTGCTGGGACTATTTGTAAACACCATGTAGAGCAGACATCTTTAATCACTCTGACATGTAGGACCTATTAAATTTGCAGTTTGGAAAGCAAACAAGTAGGCCAGCCAAGCGCATTTATGACTGACAGAGCTTGGATTTTATCATCTCACCCTTACTCTGCCCTCTTTTTCGGCACCACCTCACTTAATGCCAACTTTCTGTTTTGTCATGAACTTGTAACGATTTGTTTCGATTGACAACAGTCTCCCGTTTTCTGCCATGTCAGGCAGTCACTCATCAAAACTGTGTGGGTGGTTCTTTGTCCGCAGATTGTCTTTTTTTCTCTGAATAACTCTTTATTGTCTCTGCGAGCCACAAACTAATAAATGAGCCTCACCTACAGAGGTCTGACTTTCTATAAGCGGTGCTCTTTCCTTTTTCCATTCAGTCATCGCCTACGCATTATCTACTGTTCCTTCTCTGGTCATTCTAAACAAATCCTTGTATCACAAGCACAACACATCACTTTATGTGCAGCAGAGGATTTTAGTCTCAGGAGAAGATGTAAGACCCAAGGTGTTTGCATAAATAAACAATGAACAGACCAATCTTTGTATGAAATGTTGGGGATTAAGACTCATCCGAATCATCAGCTGGCAGAAAACACATTAGTAGAAAAACAAATATGCCTGGAAAAGAAGTCTAGTTGCCAGCTTATGTGAAAAATAACGTATTAGTACGCAAAGTGCAAACATGAACAAAGTGGGCAGAAGACTGACTGTAGCTTTGAGTGCCTGGATACTGTGATTGCGGGGGAAGCCCATTGAAGTGAGGATGGCGATGCTCTCCTCAGGGGGCGAGCTGCCCAGCGGGGTGGCACCCATGGGGCTGTCGCTGGTGGAGGGACCAGGATCCATCATGGAGGGTAGAGTGAGAGGTTCTGCAAAGTCTGAGGAAAATGAGGGAGACAAGAATGATGAGAGGCTGTAGCTCTCAACCCAAACGATGAATGGATTTCTGTCAGAAGTAAGTAAGATCCTAGATGACTGTTGGCTCAAAACATTTGACAATTAAAAGGTACGAGGTGTGTAGGAGAGGGATGAGTGGACGAAAAAGTTGTAAGAAAACTCCTGAACACTGTCTAACATGCAAAAATACATTTATTTGCATCATTTCTGTACTAAACCATCATCAGCCAAATAGCTTGTTAGGATTAGTACTGTGAAGTAAAAGTAAAATATTTATTGCCTACATCTTAATCTTTGGGATGTTCATAAATCAACACCTCTGACTTGAGGATGACTCTAAGAAATATTTCTGAAGAAACAAAACATCTAGAAAGGTGAAACACTGATCTCTCATGTTACTGCTGTTCAGGAGGAACACTGCATTAATTTAAAATCAATTCAGGAAGCATCCTCAACTAAGAATACATCTAAGAACAAAGTATTTCTAAGTGGTATGTAATGCTTTGTGCACTTTCAACAGATTCAAATGAAAGTGAAGTGACCCTCAACCCACAAACAAGGACACTCCTACTGTAATGACTCCACTGTTGGCCATAAACAGAGCCTTCATTACTGAATGAAAATGCATACCACTTATCCCCCTCCACCGTTTCTATCTCGGCCTCCTTGTCTCGTGTCCTTTAGATTGCCCATTGCACAGTTAAATGCGATTGTCTTGCAGGCAAATAACTGTGACGTGACTGAACGGCGCAGGTTTGCAGGTTGAGTTAAATTATCATTAAATTGGTTGTCATTATTTAACTTTAAGCATAAACTCTGACAGATGTCATCACAGCTTTTATTATGATATTATAAAAGTTAATATGGATTCTGTTTAAAAAGGCTCATATTCAGTTTTTACCAGATTCAATGAAAGTAATTATAATAAATAATTCTTTCCTTCCCCGTACAGTACTTTGTACTAAATCCATTAGTTTACTTTTGTAAGGTTCACCTCAAAGAAATGTCCTGTTGTACCGCCTTTAACAATGATGAAGTGAAAAGTTTAGATAGTTTTGATGCTAATGGGAAAGTAATGAGACTTAACAAATGTGGAGGAGGCAGATTAAGTAACCTTTGTGCGGCAGGCGGCAACGGACCGTTTTACTGATGTTATTGAGCTTGAATGGAGCCCATTTTGCAGATACATTAGGCCCATTTAAAAACTAACAGGCAGGGAGCTGCTCTAATTTCCCTCTACTGTAGAGGCCCTTTACAGCCAACCTGGGAAATAAAAGTGTCAACGCCCCAGGGGAACATCTCCACTGCTGAGAGGCTCTATAAGAGAGAAAAGTCAGCTCTGGCAAACTTTCTGGTGATGGCGTGCTGAGATAAACACCTGCGGTACACAAAGAGATGCAAAGTCTGACACAGATTTCTCTCTCTGGAAGAACTGGGGATGCGACTCGTCTCTCACTTTGAATTACCTTTGTGTTTAAAAGGCCTCGTGCAAATAAACTTGCCTTGGCTTGCTGTAGAAACGTTTTGGCAGGTTTGCATAGGCGCAGTCTTTTGCAGAAAAAAGCACAACACAAAGCTTTACGTGTGAGCCGACTGACTTGCTGAAAAACATCATGTGACTGCTTGAGTTGTGAAGCAGCCTCTCTGTTTACTTTCCTCCTTTATTGCCTTGAAGTCTGCAGACTCAGCTTATTGACATTGTTGCTGAACTATGGCATTTCAGAGCACCTGCTGTTCAGATTATTTGTCACCAGTATTTTTGGTTTCACTGGGTTACAGTCACCTCTTTAACCCTCAACTCTCACTCAACACTCTCCATTCACACCCCATTTCTTGCCATGACTATTTTTGATCATAAGACCCTTACCATGAATTTGGACATTGGCACTATGTTTTTAAGGTTTCAAATAAATAGTCTAAGTGCAATATTTTAGATCTCAGGCAGGAATAGCTATATGAGAGAGAAGCTCAGGTATTTCCTGCATGGCTCTGAACACCTGGCTCTGAACTGTGTCGATTTAAACAGAAAACATAGTGATCATCGTTGCCATTATCCGTACACACATCACACTATGATTTAACTTACTCTTATTAAGAAGATTGTGCTCTCTTCCTGCTGTGCCATCATCCCCACATCTCCCCTGACTGTGTAATGCTGTTTTCATTTCATTTTAGCAGATTAAAAAACAATAAACACAGAGCAAAAAATGCTGATGCCACGCATGTTTCCATATCCAACAAAGCTAATTGCATCCATGCTGGAATATACAATGTGGCTTTTACTATTTACACTCAGGTCTAGGTAACCTAACCAACAGAGCTTTCAGAGATTTGTGGTTAAAGTCTACCTATGGAGAAATAAATGGGATCTTGTTATGATTTTAGCATCTATAAAAATGCTGTAGTAAAGGAACAGGACAGTAGTGACAGAGGTAGACCTTCAGTATGTTTTTCATCAAAGGAAAAAAAAAGAAGAAAAATAGAAACGGTCCTGTTTTAAACAACCTTTGTGAAAATTCCAGTACAGCATTTAAGTGCAATCGAATGCACAATGAAGTCCCTGTCCCTGTGCTGAGCATCAGACTCTGACACTTACAGACAGCAGAGGACAGAAGCAGCGTGCCCATAACTGACACACAAAAATACAGCAGAGACTCTCAGCATCAGTTTCAAAACACGGCTTTGGCACAAACATCCATCTGTCATCGCCTTTGCCAAACAGAAAATCTACCCAGGGTGTTAATTTCAGACCTCCCATCCACAGAAAATGGTTCATACTAAAAGATCAGTCACAGGATTTTTGAATCGATATTGAAACATTCAAATGAATCGCAAAATAGATTTTTACTTTTTAACCCAGCAAGTAAATTTGCTTAAGTCAATGTTGACTTTTGGCTTCAGGAAGAAACCATACACGAACCCCAGACTGCTGTGTGAAAGTCCTGCATTTGTCCAATTCATTCACCTCAAGTCCCTAAACTTCTTCCAACTGCTGATTTCTACACTCACGCTCACAGAGCTGCAACTATTCTCGCCTGAGTGCAAATAGATTAAAAAAAAGGCCTTGTGGACTGATGTGTAGTGCACGTTCCCATTAGTTTTCACTGTACAAGCCGTGAAAGTTGAGTGTTAGTCTCCTGCAGGCTGAAAAGCGGGTGGTAAAAGTTAACCTTCATGAATTGCAAATAAACTCAACATCAATAAATTTGAGTTCAGTAACTTGTAAGTTTTTGTGCTTTCAGTAAAACTAAAACTTTGCTGCAAATTCACTGGTTTAGGTGGGGCAAATCTATTTCTCTCCATACTTCTGTGTTGTCTCTCACCAGGCTCCTCCATGTGGGCTATGATCCAGTTGAAGGCCATCTCGGGGCCCATGTTGCCTGTGTAGTAGACCGCCTTCCTGCAGGCCTCCAGTGGAAAGCCCATCTCTGCCAGCTGCATTACTGCCGCCTCGTCTATTTCTGGAGCTGGGAACACGATAAACCGACATCAATAACTAAAAACATAGCAGTTGCTGATTCAACACTACCGCTTTAAACTACCAAACAGCATTTTGTGGTGGCTCTCTCTTTGGGCCTCATTAAACAAAGAGACCAGAAGAGAATCGGCCCCAGGGAGGTTTCTTTATCGAAAGATGATTTATCAGGGAGAGAAACGAGACTGCCTAAAACAAGTTGAAAAGTAAAGTTTGTTTGGAAGTGGAGAACAGCTGCTGCACCTGCTCAGGTATACATAATGAGAAGCTTAGCTCCACAGCTTTTGTCACTATTGCTTGAAGCCCAAAATACATTTTCCATGGCCATAAATGTGCATGTTTATATAAGAGAAATGAAATACTCACAGTCTATTGAGCTCATGGAGTTATCTGAAAGAAGAGAGGAAACTTTTTTCAGGTGATGGCACACAATGAGATCACACACTCACTGGTTTTGTGTATTTTTCTTTTGTTCGTATATTGTTTTGTGTACTTTCACTTAATAAAGTTCAACAATTTACAGAGAGCATGCATATCAAACAAGAGAGGATTTTGGGTAGTAAAATATATGCAAATGTTAACAGCTGGGCTCCTATTACCTCCCCATTCTCCACCCTTTTCGGCATTGTCTTCATCATTGCTATGACGGAATATTTAACAACTTTTTTGCTTGAACTTATTCTGAAGTGAATACTGACCATACAATAAAATGACTGTTGAAAACCGAGCTACTGGGCTCCATTTTTCTGAAAAATTAAGCCCCATTTACGCCACGAAGGAAGCGCCTCTGCCATTGTGCAACCAGAGCAGGAAGAGGCATTGTATTCCCTGGTTGCTATCCCGAGGTAACGGTGGAACAGCTCGAATAACTAGAAACTCAACACTGCAAAAGACAAAGAATCCCACAGATGAAGGAGGCAAAGAAGTCAAAGAAGCACTCTGATATTGTGTTGAAGTGTGTCCCCTACGTGTTTTCCCTTACTGCTGGGACTCGGGAGGAGTCCAAACGGGCATTCTTTCTACTATTAAGAAAGTAACAAAACCTGCTCACTTATTCATTCAACTGTGTGTTTTCCTCTGCCTTTTCATAGCACTGAGATCAGGGTTTCTAGGTCAAATTATTATTTTAACAGTTGTTTTTTTTTTGTGCTTTGGACAGTAGCCAGGCTGTTAGCGCTAGCCATATCGCTAATGCTGGCTTTGCGACAGCGACGCCAACAGTAAAGCCACAGGGAAATCCTAGGAGGGGGGACATTTTAAAAAGTTGTCTGTTTATGCTTTAATTTAGGAACATACTCCTTGAAAGCACAAGATCTGCTGAAATAGTGAAAGACTTAAAACGAGATTTTGACTGACCTTAAAGTGAGACCATGCCTGGTAACTTCTTCACGAAGAAAATTGATGAAAAATTGTCTTATTTGGTCTGGTATGACCAGAAGCTTATATCGGCTAATTTAGCAAACTGTAGATGGATTTTTCTTTAAAATGCTGAATCAGTTTGCTGACTCTCTTCCACTTATGCTGTTGCTGCACTTTGATCAAACATTCACCATTGTCCTGTGATTGTCACTTGTGGGCACAGGGGCTGCTGTTTGTTGAAAATTACGAGGGCTCACTTTATTGTGTAGCATCAATCGTACTAGGGATGTCCTCTTACAGACAATTCAAGTTAGCTGCAAGAAGAAGTCAAGCTGTCAGAAAGCACTTCTGGCGGGGCCTCGTCACCACCTGCAGCGATGAGATTGATCGCCCCCCCGCTGTTCCCAAGAACTGCAATCACAACATGAGCGAGTCCTGCTCCTGTCAAACATGCTTTGTTTTTGCGATGCTTTCCCACTTAAATTAGTCTGAGCTGCGTAATCTTAGTAGTGTCTGTCGCCAAAACTCATCAGGAGGCGCATCCATAAATTATTCAAAGATGATGGGTGATAATTATCTGCACAAAAGACGACAACTGTACACGGCTTTCTCATTCCCAGTTCCTTTAATCACTCTATGTGGCCATGACATTTTTTTATGTTTTGCTTTTGCCTTTTTGTCACCAATTCTTTACCTGAGAGTTTCATCATCAAGTATTTACAATGAAATAATGACCCAATAAATTTGCAGTTTGTTTAGTTTCACTGTCTTGCTCACCCAATCTCTTGTGCCTTTTCCCTATTTTTGTTTCATAAAACAGATGATGGTTCATTTTAAATACCTAGCGCGGCTTTAAAATTAAAGAATGAATGAGTCTTTCCAGGTTAATCTAATTAGCACAAAACCCAAAATTAAGAAATCAATATCCATAAGGTTTGAGCAGTATTTAATTGTTTGTTTTGTGCCTTAAAATAACAGAAAAAGGTAATTAAAAATAAAAGGTAAAAAATGTTTGCCCTCCATTTTCTTAATGCCCTGGATTGACTGAGCGAATGAATGATACACAGACCAGTGAAAAATAATGTGGTTCAAGCAGTGTACAGGAAAACACATTTGTGCAGTGCTGTGTAATCAATGAGAAGCACTGAAGCCTTTTGGAGACAGAAGGCTGACCAATGATTAATCACTGCTGATGCCAGCCAGGGGATAATGGGCCAGTGGTTCATTCCCAACTGACAAAACTCATCATATAAATGTGAAATAAATAAATCACAAAATGTATTGAAAACAGCACATCATTTGCTCTGACCTCTTTTCATTTCACAGTTTAAACGACGTGATTTCCACACTGGTACTTGTTTAACAGAGAAGCTCCGAGGGAAGTCAACAAGGGACAAGGACGAAACAACTTCGCCACCTCAAACTTACTACATCAAAAAAACATTTACACATATTTTCATGCATCGATTTCACTGCGGCCCTGCAAGATAGCTGCATGGCTTGCTGCTGTCGGACGTAGATATGAGTAGGTAGTTCCAGCTAAAAGAAAGAACGCTTTCATGTGCAAGACTCTGAAGAGTTTTAAGTAGATTTGCACTCTTCCAACACGACAATTTGTGTTTTGAGGTCTGAGATAGCAGGTACAGCACATAACGTTCAGTCCTGAAATATTAAGGCACACTCAGACAAGCATGTTCAGACCTCCGTTTCGTCCTTTTGAGTTTCCCGTCCTAAGAAGCAGCCAGCTAAACGATTCTGTAAAGCTCTCAGAAAAAACATCAGTCTGCCAATGTGTGAAGCACAGAAAGGGCTCCTTACAGATGTTACTGCATCTTTGCTTCTTGGACTCCTTTTTGTGTTTGGAGTTTGACACGGCACAGAACACTTTGTGCTTCACGCCTGCTAAAATATTAAGGAGGACAGCGATAACTTGATGTGGCTGAACTTTGCAAACAACGGAAGGAGGAAAAGAAAAATTACAATCACAGAGGAGACAAAGAAAGATCAACCAAAGGAGCGACCAGCAAAATGGCACAAGTGCACTGTATGGTGTGCTGTAAATACAATGAAGCAAACAGTCTGATGCAACTAAGTTTCAAGAAAAGTAACAACAAGGCTCCTTCTGCTCTAAAACACACTTGCTAGCTCCAAGTAGGTTATTCCCAGAGCCCAGGGAAGTGCATTACAAGGGGATCTCATAAAATCATTATAACTTATTAGGCTTAGCCACACTGTGAACACAACAACTTTTCAGTAATTGATTTAGCATGCCTTTCCCGTGAGACTCTATTCAATATGCCCTTAAGAGAAAACTTTGGTGGCCTTGAGCAGAACATCATATTAGAGACAATTTCACGGATCATTTGTCTCTGTCACAAAAATATCCCACACCTCCTGAAAAGGTGGCAGCTTTGGAACAACACAAATCGGAGTCAGTTCACAAAGCAACACTGTATTACCACTTTATTGGCTAAAATATGATATATAGTGTCTCATACACTGAATGGTGTTTCTAATACTCTACACACTTCATGCATATAATGAATGTGTCTAAAATATGTCAGGCTATCTGGGTAAAAACAAAATCAAAAACAGGTGCTCAGGGAAACCAGTGACCTTTAAAATTAATAAGAGGACTGTGAAATTGAAAATGAAGGGCCAAAAATGCTCCCAGTAGTTAAAAGTGGTATTTGCATTAATGAATGCATGCCATAACCCCTGCAGGCCACAGTAGGTGAGTCATGAGAGCTGGTGACCAGGGGGTTGTTCTCAGTAAATTCTGGGTGAGAAAAATGGAGCAGTGCCTGATCAAAAAATACGTTGGAATGTCAGATTAAAAATGCCCTTTGAATTATCCTAGTTGTGTAAAAAGTACCACAAAAGTGTGTTGTCCCAACTTTATTGAGATATATACTACAGCTTTCAGTGTGTATAAGTACATACACACACAAAAACAGGCACGGTTTCCAGCTGAAACCAATCTTGGCATAAAATGGATCTGTTCTTTACCTCTGGTGTCTTCAGGTAGCACGATGGGAGGCATGAGGTCAGGCAGCTCCTCTTCACCCGCCTGCAGCCCTGTGGCCCGCATCCGACTCAGATCCAGAAAGTCTGGAACGTCTATGGCCAAGTCTGTACAGGAAGAGACATACGCAACATGCATAAGACTTTGCTGTGGCTGTTGTTGTTCCAAGAGCACTGGGGAGATAGCACGATTTAATCAAATCATTGTCTTTTACTGCATTTTTAAGGTTAGGTGGTGCCGTCCAATTATTTTTTTGAACACTTCTTACTGTTTGTTCTGAGGAGTGAAAATATATGTAGGAAAAACTTGATCACACAATAAGTGAGGCCCTTAAAGTTGGTTGTAGTATGACTCAAGCCTCGGCTAGCTGGTTGTGTCACAGCTGTGACGGTGGGTCAAATATAATATTAAAGATTATTTATAAATGAATGTAATTAATCTAATTTTCCTATTACATGACAACATCTCATTAGTGAAAAGCCTTGAGTGTTGCTGAGAATTTGCAATATAAGATTTGAACTCCTCTAGTAGTCTTTTACAGATATGTGCAGAGTGAGAGATGGTGTTAGTTTATGACAACGGGTCCAAAAAATGCAGATTATGCACATTCGTGAGTTGAATGAAAAATGACTTGGGCAGCAGTTTCACCTACCACCGTTCAGTATCTTGTGAAATGCAGTTTAATGGTGTCCTCTGCTGGCCGTTTACAGCACTACAAATACTTCTAATAATTGAGTCACAACACTGCTGGAGGCCGAGATTCAAAATACATTTTAAATCCCATTAAGCAGTCAAGGGTGACAGAAACTTACCTAGTTTTTTTGGTACCCAGTCAACCCCGAACGTGAACTTCTTGATCTGCAAAATCAGATACTCTGGGAAGGAGGCGAAACGGGAAGTTCTGCAGACAAAAATAAAGACAAGTTTATATATACAACTGGTTTAAATTTAAATATGTGAGGTGGTGCAAAACCAGTGAGGTGCAGACTAGTCAGGAACAGGTGGGCCTTTACTTACTTGATTCCGGCTGACTTGGCCTGCAGCGCTGAGCTCCAGAAATCTGGGACGTTCTCCGGCTCTGTAAAGGCCTGCAGGCATGCCGTGAAGGGGATCCGCGCCCTCACCGGCTCAGGTGGAGCCCGCATGTTCTCCTCAGCATCCTTCCGCTTGGCCTCGTACGCCAGCAGCTCCTCTGGTAGAATGAAAACAAGCTGTGTTTTAATACCAATGATTAATGTAAGGTATTCATGTTACATTCAAGATGACTATCATCTTCATCAAGGTCACATTTGTTTACAGTAATTATACAGACATTGTATATAGGCAATGTCACAAGAATGTTAGTTATCTTTAAAAGAGTACATAAGATTTGTCATATAATTTGTAACGTCACTGTTTTATTGTCAGGACCTTCTGTGCCCTTTCAGAGAAGGACCTGCTGATTCTCCCAGCAGCTGGTGCCACCTGAGCCCAGCATCATGCCAGCTGCTCTGCTCTGACCAGAGGCAGCTGTGGCTTCTCATGGCAGCACCACATTTTATGTGTACGTGTGTGCGCAAAGGGGCTTCTTTACCTCTATTGGTGGCGGCTTCTATGGGGGCTGGCAGCTGGATGCAGTAGTCCACTCTCTGAGTGTAACGGACCCGACGTGATTGGCAGCACTGAGTCCGCTCCTCCACCAGGAAGCGGAAGACGTCGCTTGGATTCTCCGAGCCTGTGCTGTTCCTCTGTTTACACAAGAACGTACATGGAGGATGAGTTAAATATCAACCACAAAATTAGGACGTGAGATCAGGAGCATTTTTCAGTTTGATAAATAAATATAGACCAGTGACAGGGTCCAGCATTGATAAAATGAACGTTCTGTTGTGACTACAGTCAATGAACCGTGTTTTTTTTGCACATTTTTTTTAATCAATTTAGTCTTGCTTTAGACGAGTCAAATTAAATCTTACTTGCAGAAATGGTGTCATGACTCCTTCACATTGTAATGGTATAGGTTGGCATCCTGGGCTAATGCACCGATAATCTCGTATAAACTTAATGAGCCTGGAGAGTTTTAGTGTCCCGTAGTCTAAAGAAGGGCTGCCATAAATGGGGCCCGCAGACCCAAGTTGGTCCACCATAAGGTCCGATTTGGCCCGCAGTTTTCGTGAAAAATAAATTTTTACAAAAGGTGGGAGTGAGGTAAAAATTGTCTTCAAATATGTATATTCCCTCCTAATTAAGTATTTTTCATGATCTGAATATGGGGGTTGGAGTAACACTTAGCGCAGGAAGTCGGTCAACGAAGAGAACTAGATCCTAGTACCATCGAAACAACACAATACACTGCAATAAGTGTAAGCCTTGAATATTTGTATCATTAATCAACCCCTAAACAATATTAATTGAAACTAAGTACATTAAAATACTGTATGTCTGTGCAGAAGCTTCACCATGAACATGTCAAGCTTCTGTGAAACATCCTGAGGTCTGAAATGCAACTCTATCTATCTGCTATTCTTCGCTGGTCTATTACAGTCTCCTGGCACGACATGGACACAACTGCTGTTTGACCCAGATCTCTTAATACAGTTGGTCATAATGTAGACGCAATTCTTTAATTTAGGAGACGCTTCAATTAACCATACCCTTCATAACTGTGAGTGTTACATCGTTTCAGAATCACAGGCACATTAATCATCATCACAGAGCGGCTCTGACTGTGTCTTCTATGAGCGGTGAGGGTCACTGAGGTTTACACTGTGTTTATTTGAAGACTGTGATGAAGGATGGCATGGCGACTTAACACACCAGTTTGCACTGCAGCCTTTCTGCAAGCCAGGCCTTCTATTCTAAGTTGCTACAGAAATACACAAGTTATAATTTTACTCAGGCCAAGTGTGCAGACTGACACAGATGGAGGAAAATGTTGCTGATGGTGGTGGCTTCAGTCAGTTCCAGACACGTTATCCAGACATGAATAACGTGTCTGGAACTAAATCAGTATCTAGTTCAGGACTAAGAGGACTAAAGGACGGGTTTTCTAGAGAACCAAGTTTGAGCACAAGAGCTTCTATAGAAAATGTGGCTGCTCGATGTGGCTTTAAATGAATATTTCAATATTTTACATCGCAATACACAAACTAGATCATGATATTTGAAACCTCTCAAAAGCGCTTCATAAATGCAAGGACTGGTCGACAAAATCAGATATCATGATATTTGAACAAATACCTCAATATCGATATTGCGACAATACCGTTGGGATGACTATTGGTACCGTCACAAAATATTAACACAATGAGATTTATGATAAATAATCATAAGTAATGCGGATATAATGACTAAGTTCAAAAAGGTAAGTTCAGAAAATGGCATCACTTTACTGTAATACGGTCGTTAAAACCAGGAAAAGACAACACTATCACAATATAGCAATATCATAATTTAAACACCATGTAAGTCTCACAATATTACAATAAGGATAGAATATCTATATGTCACCCAGCCCTAATAGATATCGGGGCAAATATGAACGAACTGAGGCTCAGAGAACGCTGGTCGTGTGTTTTGTTGATCTTCACAACATGAGGTGGAGGAAATGTCAAGTCCGAGTCAGGGCATGTATCATGTCTGAGGCAGAATAGGAAGCATTATCTGTCCCCCTGTGTAACAGATAGCACTGAGCTATATATATCCTGTTTTAGAGAGACACGTCAGAGCAGCACCACATGTGTATGTACCAACCAAGGAGACAGTCAAAAACAGACCCTCCCCTCTCAGTCAACTACCGGTCCATGTGTGTCATTGGGTAAATTCAAGATAATAGGGGACGGTCAGTTTTGTGAAAGGCAGCATCCCGTTCTGTTCTGTCTTTGTAGTATTATCTACCAGTGGATGTGTATAAGGACAATCCAATATATATATTACATTCATCACATTTCCACAATCAACTACAGCATGTGTATACATTTACATAAATGACAGAATGTAGACTGCGAGATGGTGTTAAAAAGCTCCAAAACTCGACTGAAAAGTAGAAAAAGTAAATAAAAATGAAACAGAGGTTAAGCTCCACTCACCTCCACCAGGTTGATCATGTGCTGGAGGAACTCGTGGGCATCTTGTTGTCTGTTGGAAGAAAACTCTGGGTGTCCCCTGCTGACCAGGGACTTGAACATCCGGGGAGAGACGCCCTTTTGCTGGTGCTGGAAAGAGAACATTTGGGTGTCACACACTCTGACTGAGCAGAAACGCTCTACTCACATCAGAGGGAAATATAAGATGTTACAGGTACACACTGGACTGCCGGTGCCAGGCTCTGTACATGAGACCACCAGTGGATCCAATCTGAAGAACTGTGGCTCATTTAGTTCTTTATAGCTCCAGTAAAGTGACTTGATTTTAAGCTTTAAAATATATATTTGGATAATATCACACATAATGTTGCTAAGGAAGCACTATTAGCTGTAACGCAAACTTTAGTGTGCAGAAATGGTACTGAATAATTGTCATCACTAGTTCCCAAATGAATATGGCTGCTACGAGTCAAGCTAAGATGTCTCCACAAGTATTGAACATCTTAAGCAAGATACAAATCCTCCATTTTCTATCTGGAGCTTTCAGGGACTGAGCATGCTAACTAGACAGTAAAATAAAACTGGGTTTGGCTTATCTGACTGCCGTTTAAAGTATTCAGAAGTCTTCATATGCCACCAAACACAAGAAATTATATCCTGCACTCTATCAGCCTGAAAAGTGTGCAACGCCCAATACTTGTCAACTTTAAATACAAAAATACAAAAATGTGTAACTTTTCCTTTAAATTCACTATTCACTACTCTTTGTGCAGAAGATAAACAGTATACACCAACCAAACAAATTAAATATCATAACATTTAATATCATCTCAACATCATCCTGCCACACAAAAGGTCACCCATACAATTGTTTGCAGGTGAATTGACTTTAAAAGCCATTTTAATGAGAATATGTTATTGTTATGGGTAATATTTTCCTTAGTACACACTGATGTAAACTCAAGCCCCCAATATCTCGCCACCTGTCAACATGCATCCAAACCTGACTCCACCATCACATGTGTAGGAAGTGCAGGATCACAGCTCTGCCCTATCAATTACCGAGGCTGGTGAGGCTTAAAACAAGCCTAGTGCTGGGCGCCATTATGCTTTAATGGTTTTCCTCCCCTACAGTCCTGACAGCTGTGTACTACGTGTTTGGAAAAGGCAATGCTTTCATAACATGTGCATTTAAATTAGCAAAACAAAACACGCAAATAAATAACCAAACAAAATAAGTACTCTGTTCAAGAACGTGAGAGAGCGCAGGAAGCCAAGACAATCATTTAGCTCAGCAAATAATTAAGAGGAAAATTATGCGGCAATGTGGGGAATCAGAAAGCAAATCACAGTGTTAGAGCTGTGCCTGGAGCTGCGTTCATAAACAATTTGAGTTGCACATGTTGGACCGCAGCCAGAAGCTATTTTCAGACTAAAGGAAAAAGGTCAGAGCACAAGAAAACTTGACATCTTCTGTTTGTTTCAATCATCATCCCTCCAGTTGTCACAATGACAAAAACCCTCACATGTATAAATAAAACACATTTACTGAATCATGAAAAGTTGTTTCAGGTTTAAATCAGGAAAACATCAAAAACAGACTGCTGTCTGAAACTCTTTCTTGACCACCCGAACAGTTTTGCTACCACTCAGTATTAACATGCTTCTGTCGGTTATGGACCCAGTTTGGGAGCTGGACATACCCAGTTTAATACCTTGTATTCTTCTTTCATCACCTGTTCAATGAGCTCAGATTTCATGGGTGGTTTGGCGTACTGGCCTGAGAGCAGTCCGTGTCCCAGTTTAGCCCTGTCGGACAAAAACAAAGGCATAAACATAACAGCATATCGTCAGTCTTTTAGTTTTGTTCCTGTTCTCTTAAGATGATTTCTATGAAGACCCACCCTGAGGGCACGTGTGTACAGCTAAAATGATTAATTGAATAGTTATCAACTACTAAATTAATCACCAACTATTTTGATAAAAGACTGATCAGTTTGAGTCATTTTGATTCAAGCTTGAAAAATATGAATATTTTCTTGCATCTTCACTCCTATATGACAGTGAATAGTTTTGGGCAACTGAGGACGTCCTGTTGAGTTTTTGGGAAACACTGATCAACATTCTCACTTTTTCTGACGCTGTATAGATCAACAACTAAACAATAAATTGAGAAAATATGTCACAGATTTATAAACAATAAAAAAAATATTTAGTTGCAGCCCTACATCTTGGTCTTTCTCCATTGGTGCCAATATTTATAAAACCTTCAGAAAATGCATTTGCAGGCTGTTTCAGGAGGCAGGTAACTTGTTAAAGCTTAATAGTCCAACAAAGATGACTCCAGAAACAAACGTTTCAGGAAAATCTGACTTTTTTATCCTCCGTCTTTTCCTAAATTTTCACAAATGTGGTTTCAGGAAATCATCTCCTTATTTCATGACATAAATCTTTGTTCCTTCATCATAGCCTATATAGAGAAAAATGACTTATAATTTACCATACCACTTATTAACTGTAGGGGGCAGTGACTCAACCCATTTCAGTGCAATCAGTTACACAGGTATCAGTTTCCTCAAAAGCTCATATCAAGATTCTTGTGTTGTTTTAAACGTACTGTTAATACGCAAGCCAAAATATCTCAAGCAAACTGAGATTTTATTTTATTTTAGCTGTAATATCCTCTTTAAAAGACTTAACTGGTTGAAACGATAAAAAAGATATACAGTATAGATAGAGTCTGTTTAATATGATGATCTCTTTTCATCATATTTAAGATAATCCTGATCCATCCATTTTATTTTTCATTTTATCTAATCAAGAAGGCCTCTTTGAAACTAAAAACCTCATTTCCTAGGCAAAGAAAGGCCTTTTTATGCCTCTACTAGACTGACTAGATACAGTCAGCTAAAATAATATATATCAAATATCAAAAAAATAGATACACCAAGTAATAAATACGGTGTGAATACGGTGCAGCAATTATTATATTTCCAAATAATCATCAAACCATTGTGGAAAAAAACTGGCATCATTTTCACAATTCTAACAGCTAATAATTGCTTGTACAGGATGGATATTGCTTTTACATGAATTATCTGAATCTCCTTCTGCACGATATTAAGTACAGGATGCAGGGTAATATATTAATTTAATTAGTTTAATCCTACCTTATTTAAAACTCAGGCTCTGCTGCCACTGCTTTAAAAGGAGGGGTCATTTTAACAGACACAGATTTTCTTTCTTCGTGACGTGATTTGTGCTGAGTGGCTCTATCAATTAAGAAGCGTGATGGGTATAAACATGTTTATGTGGCAATTTGAAACGTTTGTTGCTTCATATATCTGATATTCATCTGTTGCCTGGCTGAAGCTCTACTTATCTTTCATCATGGTTTCAGCATCTGTCTGACCTCTTGCAACACACTGGCTTCCACGACCTAATACACCCACGTGTTTACCAGAACATACGGGCAAAAAGGCTTTCAATCTCACAAAATGTGTATGATCTATTAGTTCGACTAAGATTCACAGACAAAACTTATGCAGTGTCGTTCAATACAAATTTGAAGTTAGTTACTCATTACAAGACCTCAGTCTCCTTCCAGCCACAGAGACAGCAGCAGGTGGAAAACACCTTCACTTGTTTTGCGTACTTGAAAACTGCATTATGTAACACCAGAGTCACTTACATTTGTGTGGCGAAGTCCTGGCTGGGGTCAAGGGGTGAATAGTCATATATCCTCTGAAGATTACCCACATACCTAAAGATCAAAATACATGTCACACACTCAGACACAAGACCACTGGAAACACATGAGGTGGTACTGAGAAGACACTGACACCTCCTGCTGGAGGCCATATTAGTTATTCTCACACAAAAAAAAAAAAACATAGAAAAATATATAGACTGCCATTAATAATACCAAGAAAAAGAGGTGACAGGATAAAAAATACTTAATGAAAATTGACTTTAACCTCTAAAAACTACTATAAAATATATATATATATTAAGATCTCCATCACGTCCATATGAACTACTGTAGTTTTAAATGTACTGTCCTTTGATGTCATTTATCAATGATTGCCATACGTCATTTTTTAATAGAAAAAAATGTAGTTATTTTGACCAGTGTACAACTCACATATCAAAATGCTAGCTGCAAAATCTCTTTAGTAGCTGAAATGCTAAAATATATACAAGTATAATGTAAAAAAAAAATGGATGATAGCTAAGTCTGCATAATAAAAACATAATCAAATATTGTTTTCCTCTAAGTAAAGTCCCATCAGTGTACTCACATCCTCTGGAAGTCTGGGATGCTAAAGAGGACCTGCATCACTGTGCCGAGGTAGCAGCTGTTGCCCAGGTTTTTGATGCCTGTGTAACCAGAACCAAACACCGCCTTCAGCTTCATGCCCGACTCTTGGATCACCTCCCACTCGCTGACCCGCGGCCGGGCATTATTGTCTGTGTGGTGCCCATTCTCTGTCTGAAGGGAGAGAGAGACAGCTCGGTGTCAAACCTTTACTGAGGAAGCTTCACATTTTGTTTTTTGTTTGGTTTGTTCACAGCTAAGACAACTTACTCTTTTCTGCATCTGTAGCATGTCTATCCCAAAGTGTGACAAGTGGTCTGATATGTGAGGGTCCAACACAGCTTCCTCCTCCTCAAATGAGTACACATCTGGAACCAAATTATCAGTCAGTCACTATGATAAATTGGTAAAATTACGAGGGAAAAAAAGAAACAAATCATAATATTCTCTACGATTAATGTCACTAATTTACGAAAACAAAAAAAACTCAGATGCCGCCCCTTGTCATATTTAATGTCCAGACCACATTATCATAGACTACAACTTCATCCAAATCAGTATGTTGTTTTGCTCTTAATAGACCCAATTTAGGTCAAGCATCTACACTTTGAAGAGACAAAGTCTAGATGCTTATGACAATATGGTGAGAGTGTTTTATCACCTATTACATGAGCATTCTTGGAGAATGTCATTGCAACGGCAAGTGAAACTTTGCATTAGTAAAAAAAAAAGTTAAAGGACGTTGATCACTAACACCACAAAATAACTCAACAGTTTAAATGCACGTCAAGTTTCTCAGACCTGCTCCATCTGGTGTGATGGTGTCCAGTTTGACTGCCAGGGGGTGGTTGGTCTCTCTGTAGTGCTCCAGAGCGTGGCCGTTGCCTCCACTTCCATCGAAGAACCACTTCCCACAGAGCACTGCTCCATCCGTCAGGTTCAGCCACAGGTTTTCTCTCATCTCGCATTTTTGACACTTCCAGCCACTGACCACAAAGAAACAAGACTGTTTTTACTATTGTGCTGTTTTTTAAATCATGTATTTTTCAATTCAAGATTTACATTTTGCTGGCTTACGGACTGGATAAACAAGGCAAACATCAAGAGACAAAGTAATGCAGTCATTCGTTGACTTGCATTTAAAACTCTTTTGGCAATTTGAGAGATATCAAAATCATGACATCCTGTTGCAACATCCAATTATATCACCATTTTGTAATGGATTACCACTGTGTTTACTCCAATCAATCTCCATTTTTAGACTCACAAGCACAAGTGCTGCATGACTTTCACAAAATTTCACTCCTGCATAAACAAGGAAAACTTTGACATTTATTTGAATATTCTTTGAGCGGAAGGAAAAAGAAAAAACGGGGAAAAATGGTTAGCAATGACTTCCTCTACTCTCCTGCTTTAAAGTTTCTAAAGGAATAATACTAACACACCCACTGCTGTGTGAAAAGATGTAGAAGATGTTTTGTAGGCTGAACATGCTGAGAAAGTAACAGAATCTATCGCTCTCCAAAAAATTTAAATAAATAAAAGTGTTGTAACACTGTGCGTTTCCTACCTGGGTGGGATCCTGACTCCATTATCCAGCTGTCTGAGGCTCCTGGCATGTCTGGACACCTGGATCTCCTCCTCCCAGGACTCAGGCTCCTGCTTCTTGTAAGCTGATGGTGCATTGAGCACCGCGTCACAGGCGATGGTCACCTGAACGTCAGATGAAACAGCAGCGACAGAATTAACTTCTGGGAGTGAGTTTGATTGACGTGAAAATATATCAATCTAAGAACTTCTCTCTGCTTTTAACTCTGCATTTGACAGATATAAGATTGTATTTAACTACTGTAGCAACATTAAACGTCATCATTTAACAAAAGGACGACAGTGGACATGCAAGACATTGTGAAGCTGTGCCACATAAAGCGATTGATCCAGCAGAGGAAGGCAGAGCGGCATTATATTGCGACTATAATGTAGAAACAAACCATGCAAAACGTTTTAAAACAAGAATGGTAGTCGCCAGGTGGTTTTGCTTAACATCATTATTTGTTTATTCACAACAATAAATTAAACATGCATAAAATAATTAGAAAAACAAAACAAAACCAAGCCTCATTCACAGTATAAGCTCTAAAAAACAAACAAAACAGTAAAGTAAAAATAATAAAATGTCTCCTCTGCACTCTGTGCAAGCAAATGATGAACAAAGCCAAAGGTGATGAGGGCACCTAAACAGTGTGTGCATCCAGTGGTTCCCCAGAAGCTTTTCTATGAAACAGCTTTCACAACAAAATCCTTCACAAAACCTCGTCCAAATGAACCAAAGAACACTACTAGAGGTTAAGAGAAACTCTGATCCTCCATAAATTATATTCCTGAGTGCCAAGTTAAAATTTCTGACCACAAATGTCTCACTTTAACCTGAACAAGAAAATGGATTTTCCGCTTTGCGGCTGTTCAGTGACAGGGGAACCACTGAGTGCACCCTCCCATCGGCATGCATGGAAACACACAGAGCACGAACAGCAGCGACTCACTGACCAGAGCGGGCAGCTCCTCAATATTTGGTAAGGGGATCTCGAAGTGGTCTGGAAAAATGACGAGCTTGGCCTCGTCTTCATATTCATAGTCCTCACCGTTAAAATCACGGTTTAGCTCTAAATCTACAGGGAAGGAAGTGAACATCCAATCAGCTGCTGTTAGACTGACGTTACCTGATGATCGTGTTTGTTCTTGGGTATTTTTATTTCATGTTTGAGTGTGAGGTCTGTTCTTTTTATGTTCCTGTATTGTTCATGTAGTCAATACCATAATAGTCTGAGGATGCAGATGAATCCTTGAGCAAGAAAACCATCAGTGGCATCTTGTTTTTACAACAGTGACAGATGACTTCATACGATGCTGATGACTCTTTTGCTCAGAGCAAATCTATGTTGAGCTATACTTAGGCAACTATTACACACTCTTAGCAACAGCAACTTATAGAGGCACTGAGGAGCACTGAGGATGGCTTTGTCTGTGCAGCTACAGCGCACTCAATTCATTACTAATCACATTATGAAACTCAAGTAAGGCTTAGCAATAGATCAATATTACGTATATCACGATCGCAATATGAGACTATTTATCTCCTTAGATTTTGGATATCATTATAGGTTTTAAAGGCTGCATTATAGTGAAGTGATGTAATTTTCTGAACTTACCAGACTGTTCTACTTGTTCTAATACTTAGTCTTAGTCATTATATCCGCATTACTCATTTTTATTTATCAAAAATCTCATTGTGTGCCAATAGTCATCCTTACAATATTATCAATATTGATGTATTTGGGCAAAAATGTCCTGATGAATGATTTTTGTAAATATTTTTAAAATTATTTTGAGAACTGATTTATTGTTTCGGCCATTTTTTAAAGCAATAACTCCAGGGCTGTTTGTCGTACAAAATAAGGCTTTTGAAGGCATCACTTTGGGCTATAGGAACTTTTGATGGATAGTTTACATATTCTCTGTGGATCAGGAGGTAGATCTGGTCGTCTAGTGATCGGAACGATCCCCGGCTACTTTTCAAAGTGTCAAACTGCAAGATACTGATCTTCAAATTCCCCCTGATGGCTGTGTGAATGGCTGAAAATAGCAATATCATTGGGCAGTTTGGTGAGGAAGCACTGTATTGCTTCTGATGAGCATGTTGGCACTTTGCATGGCAGCAGTGTATGGGTGTGTATATGAATAAGTGAATGTGGCAAGTGTTTTAAAAGCGAAGTATAAATGCAAGTCCATTTACATTTTTCAAAATTTTCGGACCTCCAAACTCTAACCCAATTAATCAAGAAAATAATCTGCAGATTAATCAATGTTTCAGCCCTAGTTTATGATCAAGTAAGACAGAGAGAGGTGTCTATTCCTTTTGGCAAAGAGTGACGTTAACTTTCTGTCAATCAGCTAATAAATTAAATCCATCTTTTTTAAATGGAGCGATAGCCTCTTCTCTTATATCTCTCTCCATATAGAGTTGTCCTTCTCCACTCCAGACTAAAGTCGTGTGATGACTCATGAGAAACAGGATCATAGGTTATCCTCGACTATGTTATTGTGCCCACTGGTTTCATGGTAACCTCTGATGTTAGCAGCCAGCGGCCTGATTAGATCACTGGTCTGGTATGGAGATGACGGCGGAAACATACATGCCCGCTGTCATATCAAAGATCCAAAATGGATGACAGCAAGAATCCTCTCAGAGAAGGAAGAGTCTGACAGAGTTCTCTTAGAGAGTCAGACATCAGCTAGAGGGTTGACCTAATGTACAGCAGTCAGATCGAAGTTGGTGCATATTAAAGTCTATTACGCTCCAGACGATAAGAAAACAGGAACATCAATTACATGGAGTCTGAGTGGAAGGAATTCCTCCCCCGCACACCAGCCATGAGGGAGGGAGGGAGGCAGAGCGACACCTGGTCTTCTCTGAGCAGCGTCATAGCTGCAGTAGAAGTGTGTCAGCCTAGAAGGGGAGTTGACAGGTGGCGGCAGCTGAGAGGCCAGCGACCAGGAGGAGGGGGAGGAGGCCAGGCTTTGATTTAGAACAGTTACCAACCACATATACAAATAAATGGGCTATATTTGGAGCACAGGAGGAGGAAGGGGAGGAGGAGGAGGAGAGGTCTTATCATGGGAAATATCTGACACTTTGGGTGAGGGCTGGTTGGAGGGGCAGCTGGTGGGTCACCACAGTGTAACAAACAATAACACCAGCTTCTAATGGAGGGGGTTGTCTTCATGGAGAGGTGTTTCTGACTACAGAAATCATGTTTACTTCATTATATTAAAACATCAACTCAATGCAAGACAT
This sequence comes from Pagrus major, assembly GCF_040436345.1. Classification (NCBI taxonomy): domain Eukaryota; kingdom Metazoa; phylum Chordata; class Actinopteri; order Spariformes; family Sparidae; genus Pagrus; species Pagrus major. The sequence goes on from NC_133225.1 coordinate 17,553,333, forward strand.
GTAACCATGTCAGCAACAAGCTTCATTTGATTTCAGTTATGATGGAAATACCAGAGTCCAGTCTCAAGGTATTTCTTTAGTATGGATGGTTTCATTTAAATAACTTTATAAGGTCCAAAAAGGTAAAATTCTCCAATATTTTCCCAACAAAAAGCAAAGCTTTCATTTGTGTTTGTGCTACAACCTTTATTTATCACCCCCTCAGATTTATCTTGTAGAGATTGGAGATCTGAAACAACTGGACTCAACCATGTTACTGTATATAAAAGTAGATAAAACTACCTCCACCTCAACAGCTACAACATCACTATGCTACTTAGATATCAATGCATCAGTGTTAATCTAATTATGTTAATTTATGATAATATATCCATCACAGGGACCATTTTTCTAGATAACTACTACTTTTACTTTTGATTATTTAGGTGCATTTTACTAATAATATGTCTGTGTTTCTCTTAAACATACATATTTAACATCAGCCTTTTGGGATTAAAAAGTGTACTTATCCTCACTCCTGTTTATCAACCTGACTACGGCAGCGATGCCTGAGGCAACCTCCATTGTTGGACGTTTGAAGCTGGGGGGAAATGTACCTTACTTTAAGGACATAACGTTACACAAATGAGAGGGGAAAAGAAGAGAGAACCAGATTCTCTGGTGAGTGCCAAATTTAGTGAGAGTCATCCTGAATTTAAACACACAGACAGACACACCCTCAGTGTGTGCCGTCGCTCTAATGTGAGCTCACAAATGGTCTTGCGGTCAAACTACTGGTAATGTTTTAAAGTTTTATTCGTGTTTAGTTCAGTCTCATTTCCACTTTCGTATCCCGTAAGTAGCGACAGGCAACCACATGAGACGCACCGTTACTTTGAGCAAACTTGTGGATTTCTCTGGGTGTGAGCATTGCTGGAAACATTTGGGATAATGTAACGTTTTTAAACATTTTGATGCAAAATTCCTACATATTACATATTTAAGAAGAAACATCTGGGTTTTCTGAGAATTTTTACATAGTGGAAAGGAGTACTTCTTCCACCACTGCCTCTAACTTACCTAGAAACACTTTTCCATTTCTCCTTCTGGGGATGGCGCCTCCTGCAGCTCCTGTGGCTTTCTGTGGGAAACAGGAAGAAAAGGGATTAAACTGGATCAAAGAACCTCCTCACATTAAAAAAAACACCCTTTAATACCTTTAATGATTCTCTTTGTAAAATCCTGTAAAATGCTGTTATGCTTCACTGCGACAGAAGGTCCAGATGGTTGTCATTTTGTTAGAAATAGATGCTGAATGTTCCAGTTGCTAGGTCAGGTTACGAGGCAGGGGGAAAACCCCTGTCTGTGTCATGGTCAACATTAAAGAATGATAAATGAAACTGTTTCAGTTGCACAGTTTGATTTGTGGACTTGGACGGATCTCATTTACAGTGTGTTCATGTGGCCTGTCTGAGCCTGCAGAGAGTGATCATCTTCCTCTTCATACTGTCCAGAGTGGTACAAAACTCAAATACAGTCATCAATCTTTAACATCAACCTACAAAAAACACTTGTATCCACTAAAGTGTGAAAAACAACCCCAGTGACTGGTTTCCCACGTATCCTCTGTGGTTCAGGTGACTGACTCCCGTTCACTCGGCAGGACACAGACAGACAGAAAAGCAGAGAATGCTGACACACTAGCGACCAAGTGGACTCATGGGAAAAAAACAGCAGACACGGGAGCCTGCAGAATGTGAGCAGCTGCCAGATCCAGGCATGGAAATAGCAGCTCTTTACAAAGCAAAGCTTATCTGAGGGCAATTAGAGCCACAAAGAAAACATGGCAGCAGCTCAGGCCTTTGTTGTTTACCGTCAACTTTTTAGGGGGGCTTGTTTTGGGTCAATGACTTGTTCGTTGAGTTAATTTTTTATTCATACAAGGATGGGCAAAATAACAGAAACGCCTTACAATATAATGCAATCCAAAGCAACAACATGCTTAGCGCAGAGTTAAATCAATAGCTGCCTGCTGCAGTCTCAACAACAACTTGACAATCTTTGAAAAGGTTTGTTGCAGGGTTGTTGTTTTGGATTGCATTTTATGTTTTTTATGTATTTTTGTTTGATGTTCCTTTTATATTTATCGCTTAACATAAACTTGATAATATATTTATCGCTATTAATAAATAAAATCTTGTGTGGTTTCATTGTACACAGCAAAATGTTATTATCTGAATTTCAGAAGTAGCATTTCAGTATCTTTAAGAGTTGATTTTTGAGTCTCATTCCCAACTCGTCAAATACTGGTGCTTTGGGATGGCGGCCGACCCGACCTACAATCTCAAAACATCAGTATATGACGAGGTCAGAATGAGACTCAAATATCAACTTTCTTACAAATTAGACCTTTAATATAGCTGTAACACTTAATTTTATGGGTCAGTATTTTAAGATTATTTGCTTGATAATCTCCAAGGACGTTTCTTGGAAAGAACTACGTATATTGGTACTAATTATAGGGCAAATAAGAATTTTCTTAAAAGAATCGCTCCATTTCAATCCAAATAAATAATCTAAATATTCTATTATTATCATTTATTTCATTATTCATTTATATTATCATTTATTGTTGTAAAGTGTATTCTCTCACTCTCTCATGTTTCTTTTTTCAAATTAAATGTCGATGACCAAGCGTTCAGTTTCCAAGTTAATGCAGGGCAGACACTGTAATTTAATCACTCATATTCAAAATAATGGCATCATGATGTCAGCAGCACAGACCACAGTGTATCTTTTATCTGAAACACCTTACTTTATTGCATCCTTCTGCAGCATTTAACCTGTAATCCTGTAATCCTGACAGTGTTAATCACATAATTTACCAACTGAAATACACACAAGACAAGTGTTGCTTTACTTTACATCCCTCTATCTATCATCTATAAGCAGTATACATATTTTTAATTAACGGTTTATAACACACTATAATGCAATTACATGCAGATATAAGAGCATTTTTATCTGTCAGCTATTTTTAACTTCTCCTATTAAGATATATTTTACATCACTGCAAAGGTGTTCTCCTGTATTATCATTCACTTTCTGCCTATGGGTGCCCAAAGGAAGAGCAACATTTTTTGATAAATACATTAATCAATACTTTTATCTGCATCAAAGCTACATCATATTATGCCATATCTCCATTAATTAAATGTTTATATAGTGCTTAGAAATGTTCCACAAGTGGTTAAAATAAACAGATTTTTCAACTCCACTTGGCTAATTTCCTACATTAAATGTTGTGAGACTCACAAAGTGTATTTATATTTGGTACACAACTATGTAAGCATGAATTACAACAGATGATTGATTATATATATCATTTGGATATACAATTGAGATCTGCCTGAAGCTGACAAACGTCAATGTCATCATTGAAGCTGACAATGACAATTACGGAGCTCAGATATCATTGGTTGTAAACACTTTGCCCTTATTGTATTCAACTTTTCTATACTAGTATTGTTTAATATGATCCCATGTTAATGTCTCTATTGTTGTCTTTTGTGTAGTATTTTCTTATTGATTACAAATGTACTATATAAACTGTGGTGCCATTAAAAAGAAATACAAAAAATACAGTGCAGGAGTATAACGTACCTCTTTCACATGTCGTTTGAGGTGCATGTAAACACTCTGTCCTGTTTTGCGATAATGTCTCTCCACATGTTCTCGTCCAAAGCCCAGGAATGTGTTCATGCACACATACAGGCCTCCCTCTGACTCCTGCAGACCAAAACAAACGGTAACAATGAACAGCAGCACGAGGTGAACAACCACCAACACAACAGCACATTTAACACATTGTGCATTTTACACAGAAAATCTTTATTTTGCCTGATTTCAGAGTAGCTAGAAGGCAGGGTTGCACTACTTACTGTGTATTATATCCTCACACAAGTATTCCCTCTAACATTGTCTTTTCTTACATTGTCTTTTCTTATATAATACACAATGTATGGGAGCATTCTAGCTTCATTAAAAGTGTTTCACAGCACAAATAGGAAGATAATAATCAGTTCCGTTCATAGTGTTACACACTACCTGGCACTAGTTACAACAATTTAACACAACGCAAGTTAGATATGTGTGCCAGTGATTCTGCAAGCACATTTTCAAAGAGGCCGTCTTGCATCCTGTCAAACTGCCAAAAATCTGTTCCAGCACTTTTGCACAGAAAAAAAAATATCGCTTTGATCGAGAAAAAGCCTGCTGCTGAAAAGCCTGGTTTATACTGCAACGCCACAAAAAACACTTTCACCTAATTCACACTATGATAGCCAAAAAGTGTCAATCAATCTTAAAAACTGTGTTTCACACAAGCAATTTGAAAAATCAGTTATGCAACTGTTGTCTCAACTAAAAATATGAGCATCCTGTTACATGCAGCGACACAGAAATTCACTTAATTGATAAAGTAATCCCTCTTTGCTCCAGTTTAAAAACATGGTAACTTCACTCCTTATAAAACTGCTGATGAGTGTCTGTGAATTAAAGCCGCACACACGTCACATCCCCAGTTGAACAACTGTATCTAAACCTGCTTGTTACAGGATACAACGGTTTGATCATTTTCTCACATTCAACAGATCTGCATGTGACCAGTGGATCACATTTCAGGTGTGGTGGTGTTACACATGGTGGACTGTCGGGGACTAAACACCCCTTCAAAACTAACCTAAATCTGCAATCAGTGGAGGCCTTATAAACCCCTGTGATAAACCTTTAAGTGGCCCAGAGTGACATATGAGCTTCAACAGTGCAAGGATAAAAATAAACCAGTCCTCGGACCAACATGATGAACTCCAGACAGCTGAGTCACCTTTAAAAACGGTTTCCGTCGAGAAAGTAGGTTTTTTGTTCTATGTAGAATGAGTTAAGAGACAAAAACTCTCATTTATTTTTGTCACAAATCTTTACATAAAGCTTAGACTTGGACTTTATCATCTAGACTTTATCATGGCAAAATAACGGCAAAATAAATTAAAACATGCATCAAAATATATGCCAGGAGGTTTTCAACTCTAGTGACATAATAATATAACATAAACATACCATAAAGACCTCTATAAACTCACTAAAAAGAACAAAAGCATACTTTTAAAGATGCACTGTGTAGTTTTGGGGAAGAAATTTCAATCAGAAGAGAAAAATCTTCACTGACTATTTTTATTTGTTATGCCTAAACAAACTAATAACAAAACTCTCTTTGTTTTCATGACTGAATAAACTGAATAAAAAAAAACTGACCTTAAAGGACAACACAATTTCATACTGTTTTAATGTTTGTAGGTGGCGGACCCTGCCACCTTTAGAGCACCAAACAGTGTTCTGGGGACCTTATTTTCCTCTGAGAACAGCTTGTTTATTCACTTATGGAAAAAATAAATATTCCTGAGTTTGTATTACAAACTACATAGTGTCTCTTTAAGTCAATAAATGAGTATCACTACCATGCATAGCATGATTTTTTTGCTTGGTCATTGTAAACTGATTCCTGAACACAGCAGTGAATTTTACCATGAAATGATTGTTAGAGGCTATCAGAAGCTGACGACAACACCACTAAAGGCCCTATAAATGCACTTTGGTATGCTTTTTTATGATGGAAACATTGTCTGAGCACCACAGACACACTTTCAGGTCCATTTTTAGACGACGCGCAGCACACGGCAGCTGTCTCCCGCACAGCCACAACCTGACATGGCTGCTGACGCCCCTCACATCCATTCAAATCTCGGGGGCAGGTGTGCTAGCTGACGCACCAATTCTCGCTTTGAGCGCTACTGTGGCCTGAAGGGAAACCCCTCCACCCCTCCACCCCCGTCTCTCTCCCTCTCCTGTGAGATGTAAACAACATTTAATTATTTATTTTCTGTCAAGTTCACGGGGGAAGGCGGCCATGGAGACACGCAGAGCAGATTCACGTGCGTCCATATCGAACTGTCAAGCCCGCCCGCGACGCACATCCCCTCCCCGCAAACAACACGCTCGTGTCTCGCTGTGTTTGCGTGCGTGTGTGTGTGTGCGAGAGAGAGACACACTTACGGGCGAGTCGAAGGAAAAGGCGCACTCGCTCTTGAAAACCCTGTCTCCAGTCCTGGGCACCCTGATGGTGGGCATGTACGGGACCAGCAGCTCTCCGAGGTCTGTAGCCATCTTCGCATTCCTGCTTCTCGCACCACAGTGCTGCGGAGCCAGCGGAGCAGCGCTGTCAGAGGAGAGGATGCTATTTTTAAAGCTCCCCGTCTCTACATTCCTGCAGCCAGCGGGATGTGACGCTGAAAAACATAAAAATAAAATGACAGACGGGTGGAGGCAAGGCTGGCTGCTGCTGCTGCTGCTGCTGCTGCACGGGCTGCAAAGCTGTAAGGCCACGAGTGTCGCTCTTTTTTTTGTTGTTTCTTCTTGTAAATAAAAACACACACACGGTTTGACCTGCGCAGATGTTACACGGCTGCTGTGGACTGTGGTGACGCTGTGTGCACACGTACAGAGATATTTTACCAGAAGGGCCCCTCCCACCTCTGAGGGTGATTCATAAAGCCACCCACACTTACTACAACATGCTCCCCCCACCTCCCTCCAGGAACCAGGAAAAGCAAGATTGTGAGGTTGAATAGCTGCTGATTTTATTATCCTGCAAGCCAGATAAATGAATCACATCACTCTGGGTTCATTTACAGGAGCTTGTGCTGTTCAAATACTAAGTAATCCACATAAAAATCTCTCAGTGGCATGTTTGCATCTATCAGAATGTAGAGTAACATAGAAGCACAGCAAGACAGGCTAATTCCGTGCACCTTACAATAAAGGAGCAATATGTTGTTTCTACACCCATGAGAAGGCCTTTTGTTCATCAGACAACAATCATCCTGTCTGCACAGCTCTGCCACCAGCTGGACACACATGGTAATTGCAAAAAATGTAAAATGCATGCAGTTAATTTGCCAGAATCGTAGCCACAACAAAAATTAATAATAATAATAATTCTCCCATGAAGTGTGTCCTTGTTGTTTAACTAATGTGTCTCCTGCTAACTTCCATGTTGCAAATACTCTTAAAGGCACATCTCAATTTGTAATCCCATTTTAAAGGGATACATAGTTTTGGAGAAGCAATTTTGTAATAACACAAACTCAGAAATATTTATTTTTTCCATACCTGAATAAACAAGCCGTTCTCAGAGGAAAATAAGATCCCCAGAACACTGTTTGAAGCCGGAAAGGTGGCAGGGTCCGCCAAATATATACAAAGTCAAACCGTATGAAACTGTGTTGTCCTTTAAGGTCAGTTTGTTTATTCAGTCATGAAAACAAAGAGTTTGTTTAATATTATCTACTCACTCCCATGTTGATGGAAGGTCAGGTGAACTTCGTGGTCCCAAAAACATTTGTGGAGCTTCGCAGAAAAAGAGCATTGCAGCATTCTCTTGTTTTAAAACGTAAAAAAAGAAACAACTAGAAGAAACAACTAAAAAGCACTGTTTTGTTGTGAAGCTCAAGAAATGTTTTGTGGACTATAAAACAAAAAAACACCATCAACATGTGGGTGAGTAGATAATGACTAAATTTGCATTTTTTGGGCGAACTTATCCTTTAACTTTTTTTCAGTCTGTATAAATGCAGTCTATTCATCATTTGTAGTATCCAGTCCTGCTTTGGTTGTTAAATTTAGATGAAAAAACAAAAAAAACAGAACAAATAATAACATACTGCACCCATAGCATATACCTGTGTATGAATTGTGCATGATGATAGTCTATGTGCATATACGTGTGTACAACCATCTGATCCCTTTCAAACTCAAAGTGTTGATTCAGTGCTTGGAGAGCAGTGGAACCCACCTATTATCTGCACCTTGTTAACTCTCACAGGGTGGAGACTGCCCTTCACATACTAGATGAGAGGCAGGTAACCTTTCTATCACAGGGCTGACACATCTAGATACACTAGCAATTAGGCAATCTCTAGTTCACCCATTGTGTACTGTATATAGTTGGACTGTCAGAGGACACACAAGCACTCAGAGGAAACCCATGCAGACTCTTAGCTAGCTCGTGGATTTAAACCTTGAACCATTTATATAGTTAGCATGCTCTACAGAGACCCACTGCTGCTCTGCAATGTAACTTTATCTACAAAGATTTTAAATAAATGTTCCCACTCATAGTAAAAACATTTTTGCAGAATAAAGCCAATAAAGACACTGGAGGACAAAAACAGAGTACATATAGATATTTTATTTACGCAGGCAGGGAAAAAATGTACAAACAGTGAGATTGATCGGCATGATGTCCTGACAGCAGACATTAATTGTCCGGTGTTGCCTTAGGGCTGTTGTCAATGAGCTCCTTGTTGAGGGTGGTCACCTGGAACCAGGGGCCGTCTCCCTTCTCCCTCATCTGTCGACGCACCTCCAGCTCCATCAGTCTGTCGATGGCAAACGGTCAGAGAATTAATAAATCACACAGTAAATGGAAAACAAGAGAAGTGCTACAACACCTTTCACTCACTTTTCACAAAGCCAGGAGAAAGAAAAAACATGACGTGTCTGTCCTCAGAAAAATCCACCATCCTTTATAGCTTGTTCAATGGTTCTCATCAACATCATTGTGTGATTTCTTAGCCCCAAACAGAAACCTGGCTTGAAACCATATATGTGTGACTGTGTTGTGTATTGTATGCCACTGATGCGCATAGTTATGTCAATCTTGCTTTGTGTTGAAGTGTCTATACACAGGATTTGAGGCATTATGTTAAATACATCGTCATGGTCCCACTTGAACCCAACATAAAGAATCACGAATGAGTTACATTTTCCAGTACGATAAAACTTGAGTTGGTCCCAACACGTTTATGGTTCTACATGGTCAAACATCAAATCCAACCCTGTGCCAATCTCATTAAAGTTCCCTTTGACCAAAGACAGCTTACATCTAGAGTTACATAGGTGCTTGATAGGATTCCTTTTTATCACATATCTATGTTCAGTCCTAATAACAATAAATATGCATGTTTTGTGTGGTTCTTTATTAATACTGCAATAATAAAATCAGTGTTATGACTGAACAAATGGCTTTGGCAGACAGCCACAGATAAAACTTCCTCCTCAACACCTTCAGTTAAGTGCAAAGTAGATTCCCTGACAAACAACAATCCTTTCGACAACAAGAAATCTGTTGTGTTGAGTCAGATATTAGCTGACTGAATGAAATTCAATCAAACATGCACAGGAATCTAGCTTAGAAGCAGTATGTTTATCCAATTGGAATCTGTTCATTTACACCTTCAAAAGAATCAATTTAATGTTTTCAAAAGAAATTTCACTGAATTATTAAACTGATCTTTTACAATGGATTCAGGCTCAAAGCAAATACACCACTGACTGTGATACATGAAGTACCAAACTACTAACTGTAGTGCAAATTGTGTTGCAAGATATGCAACACCAGCACTTGGTTGGCTGTTAAAAAACATCATGTTTTCACTGCTAACTTTAATACAAGGATATAAGATCTTTTTTCTAGATGCTAAAAATGAAATACAGAAGAATGTAGAAGTTTAAGATAGTTAGAAATGTTTTCTCTACCACTGTATCACAACTGCTTTCTGGCCATCACTAATGGCAGGATTAAGGTGACAGAAGTCAACATAACACACCAGTTCTAACACTCACCTCCAGTCTGCCTTTTCTTTTTCTATTTGGATTGCAGCCATCATCTTTTCATAGTCCTTCACTGGGGAATCGCATATGTTCCGCGAGATCCACCTGGTGATGGGGTGCTGCAATGACACACAAGACAGAACTATCTTAATGATAAACCAGATAAACATTTTTTTTCAGTTGAATTAAGGGATCAATTAGTAGAACCACTATTGTGACTACATTAGATATGATCATTTTACATTTCTCTAAATACTTAACATAACTGTACCCAGGCAAACACAGCTGTTTTGAAGGTTGGCAAGGACAGTTATGGCATGTCCATACTTTGATGCCCAATTCCATAATTTAATGCATGCAGCCCATCCTTCTCTGAATCAATGTTCAGATTAGTGACACAAAAAACACTCCTGAAAGAACTGATGAAATAAGATGCTAGCTACATACCTTGTAGTACTCCCAGTACTCTGGTTCGTAGCCCTCTGGGGTTTCAGCCAGCTCTGCCTCACCTTCACAACACAATCACACTCAAGTTCAACTCAAACTAACATCTACTCACTCACATTTACTCAATTAATTACACATTAAACTGATCAGATAAAAGCACTAAAACACACAAAATAACTTTGAGACATTTGCCTACTTACCAATGAAGAGATTTACACTTCCGACAATGATAGCCACAGGAATGCCCGTCAGCAGGATGTAATATTGCTGGGAAGAAAATGAGAAGATAAAATGAAATACTGAATATCTAATATTGTTCCGCATGAGGAGTTATTACAACTGGAGGCCTAACCAAGCCAAAAGGAATAATTGTTACTTCTATGCAAGCTGACATTTATTGCATGACTTTTTTCATCAGGATGTATCTCTATATCAGAGAACCTACAAGACATTTTGCCCTTTGGTCCACTGTGGGTTTGACACGTGTTACTGGCTCAATATAATGTTAGTATATCAACTAAATATTAATATGACATGAGCATCCACTTTTGTAGCTAGATTATACTAACGTAACATTGCAGGCTTTAAGTATCCTTGTTCTAACTTCAAATGAGCAGGTACAGCAGGGCTCGGCTTTAGTGTCTTGGTTATCAACACACAACTGTTTACAATGACTGTCCTGCTGCTGGTACTGACCATATTATCTACTCAATGACGCTCCCAAATTTTGGCTCAGATAACCCCTTAATTTCTCATGATAACAGGCAATGAGATGGTATTACAGTACTCACCAATAAGCGCAGAAATCTCCTGTCATAGAAGTCAGTGGGTTTGATGACAAACATTTTCTTGCCATGACCCCAACGAATGGCCACTGCAAAAAAAAGCATTGGATACTGTCATGACCATGTACTTCCCAATTTAAGTTGGTGCTTTACTGACATGGTATCAAGATCATGATATAGGACTGGACAGACTTGGTTTATGGTTGCTGTGTTGTAATGTAAATTCAATATTTCTTGATTTTAAAAGTTAAAGTCACTGTTCTGAACCTATTTGACTTTAGTATGAGTAAACTGAACAAACAGTGCCACATTATAGCCACGTTATTGATGATCATTACTTAAATGTGTCTTACATAAATCAGGGATGGGCAATATATGTATATATATATATAAAAAACACTATTATGATTATTGTCACAGCTATACCTTGGCATCAATATGTTATGATATTTAATAAGGTTTACAAAGGGTCATAATGTCTACTGTGCATCCCACCTAGTCAACTGTTTGTTTGCTTTTATATCTCTTTTGTAAATATACTCTTAAATCTTACAGATACTCATATCAGTGTACTGTATGTGTACGTACATTTTGACAGTGATAAGCGCCATAGGAAACATTTAATTATGTGGAGAAGTATTGTCATTCAAATGCTATAGCTAATAAAACAACAATTGCAACAGCTACCAAACACCTTTTATTCTATTAAACAATAAGGGCCGTTTATGAATGTCATTTGCTGACAAAGAAGAGTGATCAGCTACCTGTAACTATTAAAGTAACCAACTTCTTTACTTTTTGTTGACAGCAGGACAAACGCTACCTGTCCGCTAGCTAATGTTAGCATAAGCTAACAATCCCCGGCGCAAGGTCATAAGAAGAGACGGCCAACTTTAGGGTCAAACGTCTCACTTCTCAAACGACCAGGGTGTCTCTTACCTTTATCTGTCCGTGGGATTGTTCGGGTGAGTAAATTAACCGCATTATTTCCAGATTTCAGAGGACTCAGTCTGGCTGCAAAAGCAGCAGCAGACCTGAGAACACTCATCCCCACCATCGTTACTGTGGGACGACGGTTCAACAACACGATCTGTGATTGGTTGATGAAAGAGAGAAGCGGAAACCGCCATATTTGATAAGGGTAAATTTGTTGCTTTTTACTCTAGTTAAGTGGCATTTTTGTGTACGTGCAGTACATAAACTTACAACATAAATATATGATAAAAACTCTTAAAAGTCAAAAAAGAAAAATATATATTTGGTTTCGACAAATGCATGATGGGTAATGTGGGAGGGACTACGGCAAAGATGGCGGCGTCCTCATCAGCAGGACGCGTCTTGACTCTTTGCAAGCAGTTTCAAAATGTCTTGAGGATATCTTCAGCGATAAATACTCCGAACTGTGCTGCCAATTTGACCAAATACCAGCCTCATATTTACAGGTAAGCAGTTTTGCGGTGTGTAAAACTAAAACATAACTTAAGGCCGATGTTAACATCAACGTGTTGGTACCTAGCGCTGGCCCTGCTCCTCATTGACCAGCAGCATCAACGATTACATTTATAATGACACATTAATGACAGTGTTAGGTTTAAATTATTATGTTTTCAGTTACAGGTTGGTCTTTATCATGTTTCCAGTAAATTACGTTGTAGAAGGCTTTATTTATGTATTGTATTTAAAGACAGGAAGTCATCACAGGGTACAACTAGAAAACCAATCTGACAGTGTACTTAAAATATGTACAGCTTATTATGGACACCTTTTTGTAAAAGAAGACCTCGAAGTTGCTGTATTTCCCCCAGTATCGACTGTATCTTCAGCCTTATGTTAAGAACTTCAATTGGCCAAGTCAGGTTATTTTACAATCATCAATTTATTGTAGTTTTGGGTTAGCACAGTGCATTGCATGGTTGATGTCTGTAGTTATTTTGCTCCTATAAATAGCAACACAACAGGCCTCTTGTCTTGTCGACTGTTTTTTTCTGCAAAAAAATAAACAAATAAACCAACAAGCACTTAAATCAGTTCCTGGGTGAGAAAGGAAAGGTAGCCAAGGACATTTTAAGGGAAGCGTAATGCACTTGTTTTAGGATTTGCCCAAAACGAGGTGAAATTGCATGCAAAGTCAATTAAGGTGGATTATCCCTTTTAAGTTTTGGTATGTGAATTTATTTTGCACCCACCAGGGAAAAGTATCCACTTGCTGCCCTGTCCTGGTCAACTCCCACCCGCTCTTTGGGTCAGTGTCGAGCCCTGCACACAACCATCAGCAGAAGAGGGCTGGAAGAGTTCTTTGACCTCCCTGAGACCTGGGGAGAAACCTCTGTGAAGTCAGGTAAAACACTGAAGTATTATGTGTATTATGTTTACTGTGGCACCATTGTAGTGCAAATGTATCCACACCAGCTTTTCACACTTATTTGGTTTGTAATAATTTTGTAGGTGCACCATGGACTGCCAAACAACTGAGAACAAAGAGCAATGAAGATTTACACAAACTCTGGTAAGCACTGTTGAAATGTCACTGTTGCCTCACAGAGTGTAAACATTTATCAGCTGTGTGTAATGCTCTAATTCCATCTCAGGTATGTGCTCCTGAAAGAAAAGAACATGTTGCTCACACTCGAGCAGGAAGCAAGAAGGCAAAGGGTTCAGATGCCGAGTCCAGAAAGAATAAGGAAGGTTTGTATGATGCTTTAGATGACATCTTCTTCCATTACTGTAAAAATTGTGAATTACATTTGACAGATCAACTTGGCTCAGCCATTGACAGAGCTGAATTGGATGCAGGGTCGACTTGCGGTATTGTTGCTGTCATTTCTGTTAAAGTAGAAGCCCATGCGAAGGTCAATTTTGCTGTCTTTTTCCTCACAGGTTGAGCGGTCGATAATCAGATTAGAGACGGTGGTGAATGAGAGAGAGACTGCACTGCGTCTCCTGCAAACAGGACAGGAGAAAGGCAGACCAGGAGACTGGAGGAAGAACACATTTGGATACGCCTACTGGTGAGGGCAGAGACTCTGCATACATTATTTCACAAATACACACACAGAAATGTAGTACTCTTAATTATCACTTTAAAGGTTTTGACCCTTTGGTAGAGTTGTGCAGCTGTTTTTCTATGTGTGGGTCTCGGCTTATCTTGTGCACACACAAGGATGCGCTTGATGCCTGCATAAGACTGCAGGTGACATGATACACTTTCCTGTCAATGTTTTCACACTATACCTATACTATACCAGGTCGTTATGAAGGTTTCAGTGAATCTGACACGTGTACATCTTCAGAGTTCAGATCACCACAAACACCCTTTGTCCAGATGTTGTTTTGACAGATTTAATTCAAATTAATGTTAAAAAATTAAACCAAAATATAATTTTAGCAATTTTATGGATCCATATTAGGTTTACAGTCACAAAGATCGGTTTCTATTCACACCTGGTCTGGACTTTAACAGAATTTCTTAAAGCTGGAGTGCAGGGACCCATAAATGAATGTATAAATGAATGTGCATTACATTCAAGCCCTTGCCAAACAGATAAATCGCTCTGTATTATGCAGTATACTGGAGTAAATGTAAATGCGGCGACTTTCCTACACTGGTAGTGAAGCAGTTTACATCAACCAGCAATGAATTTGCCTCAGCAACCAAATGGACTACAGCAACTAGGGGTATGGTGGAGCCTATGGCCAAATAACCTAAGAAGCATCCAAGAAAAGTTTCTCAGGCTCGAGATTAAAAAAATGCCATTCAGAGGGAGAATTATAGTCAGAAATCAGAAAGTGATCAGCTGTAAGGTTTTATTATATCACATTTTCCAAGTGTTTGTGTGATTACACAAGAAGGGTGAGACAAACATTCTGCACTGCAGGTTTAATTGTAGGATACGGTTGCAACTAACCATTATTTTCATTGTCAATTATTCTGTTGATTATTTTGTCAATTAATAGATTACTTGTGTAGTTTGTGAAATGACTAAAATGAAAAATGTTATTAAGTGTTTCCCAAAGCCCAAGATGTCGTCCTCAAATGTCTTGTTTTGTCCAGAACCTAAAGATATTCAGTTTACTGTTAAAAAGAAACCAGAAAATATTCATATTTAAGAGGCTAGAATCAGATCATTTGACTGTTTATTCTTAAGAAATTGCTCAATCGATTATCAAAATAGTTGATTAATTTAATAGTTGACATTTCATAGATGAATTGAATAATTGCTTTAGTGTAGGCAAAGCTGATTTTAGACTTTCTGCAGTTGGTCTGTGATCTGGATGTTGCACCTCTTAAAGGGCTTTGGAAGGAAAATGTGGGAAATGGCATTACTCACATACATTCGTTCTCTTTCTGCTCAGGTATCGATTCAAGGAGTATGCCATTCCATGGTACATGAATAAGAGATACAAGCGAAAGAAGTTCTACACACCCAAGTTTGTCGAACCATACATCAGGTAAGATATGTCAGACATGCAATATTGTGCTGTTTTAGTTGATGTATAAGATGGATGTGTGTTCTTATGAAACTGTTGATTTCTTCTTTTTTTGTCTTGAAGGCTACGCATAGAGAAGCATCTTCGACAGAAGGCCAGGGAAGCCAGCTTAAAGAAGGAAACTCTGGCCAAACTTCAGGAAAAGTTTCCTAAAATGAAAGTTTCAGCACCGTGAAATGTCATGCTCAAATTTTACAGTTACATTTTGGGTTTGGAGAGATGTCAACATCTCATCTGCAGAGTTAAGTAGTCTGAATCAGCTCATGTCAAATAACTGAAGTCTGAATCTCTTGTTCTATGTAGGTTATAAGTGTATTTGTCCAGCTGTTATTTGATCCTATAAATTATGATACATCAACTTGAAATGTTTTGGTCACTGTTTTCATACTTAATTAATACACGCCATGTATTGAGTTGTCAAGTTTTCTAGTCCCTAACATGAATATTTAAGTTTGGAAATCATGTGACTCTGGAGAACTTAAGAATGTGTTTATGCACTATACAGTTACTTGATACTGTTACTTAAATATAAACCTGCTTCGTTCTTGGTCAAGACACCATGTCGGTAGACATAACAAGCTGTTAATTCCAAAAACCCTCAGAATTAAAATAACCTTGTGTATGTGAAAGTAGGTTTTATCTCAAACTCATTTAAAGAAATAATTTAAGAAAAGAGGACTTTATTTTTAAAAGACCAAATGTAGCCAATGACAAAGTGAAAATTAAATACAGGTTTATTTGAGTTGACACTCACAGCAATAAGCACAGGCAAGATCTGACCAGCCTTTGATGAGCTTACTTACTACACAAAACAGAAAGGCTTATGAACAAAAGACATTGACCCCAAACTGTGAGGTCATTCCTCCAAATACAAATCACCTAAATTTGAACTAGTCAGTTTTCTGCAGAAACCTTGGACTTGGTTTTTATCCAGTGTGATAATAAACTAACCTTGGACCATGTCAGAATAAAAGGCATGGATAACAGGTAGCAAGATCAGGTTTTGTCAGATTTCTTTTGTGGATGTAATGTTTCAATAAATCCCCAACAATCCTAAAGATAAGGCAACAGTTATGATATAAACAAAGGAACTTAAACCTCAGTTCATCATAGCGACACAGTTTACTTTGTAGATGTTTTTCTGATTTTCACAATAAATCCTAGACTGGCAGTATATGGACAAACAATTTTTTTTTTTAAAACAAATACAAAAGAAGTGATCATCCGCAGGTGTTCCTGAGTCCAGGGTCAGAGGTGAACGACTCACGATGTTGAGCTTGTGGCGAAGACAGTGACGAGGAGGGTGATTTTGGCCAGATGTAAAATTCAAGGGCACTTCCTGTCCACACACTGCTTTCCTCCCTCTTCATACTCTTGCTTGGAGATCCACATCTGCTGGAAGGTTCCCTGGCAGACAAAACATTTAGTTTGGTTACATTTGCACAAGAACATGATAGGCAGGAACACACACATAACTAAAGACAAAGCTGTCGAGCAAAATGTTAAACAGTTCTCACTCATTTTGCCACCACTTTTATCAAATTACAGCTAATAATGGGTTTTAAAGTTTAAAAATAAATAACGTGCACACTCCAAAAATGTTGCCCTTCTAAAAACGAAAGAAGAATTCATCCATGTAATATGACCACAGAGATAAAATACAAAATTCTCCTTTAAATCTATGGGTATGAATGCCATGGGACTCCTGTGCAGAACCCTATTTCCTGTTCTCAAAAACATCAACCAGGGGTAACCTGATGGTCCAAGAGTCAAGTCACCAGTCTGGAGTTGTTGCTTTAAATCCCATCAGCAGTCTCCCATCCCATGAGAGACTGCCATAAAAACAAATCTTGATATATTCTTCAATCAAAGTTTGAACCGCTTTGTGTCCTTACAAGTGAAGCGAGGATGGAGCCTCCTATCCAGGCACTGAACCGACGCTCCACTGTAGTGTTGTTGGCTATCAGCTTCAGCCTCATGCTCTGCAAAGCACAGACACACATGTCAAACTCTGGTGGGAAATAGGAGTGTTGTGTAAAAATAATGTTAATGTAAATATGTGAGGAAGTAGCGGCATTAACTTACCGGAGGGGTTTTCTGGGAGAGTTCTCTGTTCAGTCGGTCTGTGAAGCCCTGAATGAGTGTGTTTCCTCCAGTCACCACCACACTGCCGTACAGACCCTGAGACACAAGTCAAAAAAGGTCAGTAACTCAGAGTTTCTGGTTTTAACAACACTGAAGATTCAGCAGCAAAAACTTAAGTGCGACAAGCAGGCACCCTTAGCAACGCACTGCTTCTTATCAGATGCTGAACAAATTCTCTGATAACCTCACATTGTTGGATATCAGACAGTTGACTTTCAAGTGTTATTACTCACAAATTGTAATGTACATTTTTTTTGGTTATCCCTATCTGCCTCAACTTGCTTCATCTACGTCTAGTTCAGATAATATTTATATGTATGTGTTTACATTCAGCTACTATTGGCTGAATATCAAGACAGAACGAATACATGAAAATGCAAGGTAGTGCTGATTAGTGTTTAAGTGTTTTAAGCAGCATTTCAATTGAAGCTGCATGTTGGCCTAAAATTCCCCTTTCAGGATTCATCCACATTCCTTGAAAAATGTATTTTCAACGAAGAGTTTGAGCAAGACATCTTTACTTTATTCAGTAATTTGAATAATATTCAAATTGTTTAAAAATACTGGATAATCACCGGCCGGATGTCGATGTCACACATTCCCACGCTGGTCGTCACCACATGGCCAACTCCTAACATGGTGTTTCCAGACAGGCCCTGAAGTGATCACAACAGACAAAAAATAATAAACTTGTAAGACATATTAAGGAACACATTGGGAAAGTTTTTATTACAGAGCTTTCCTTATTTAGGGCAATACTCAGTGGAGTATGTTTTGCTATTTTTGCTTCCCCGTTACCTCCGTAATTAAACTAACAAAGCATTCTGAGTGTGAGTGCACACACCTTGGCGTTCGAGGGGTCAAATAGCCCCTCTGGGATCTTCAGCCTCTCAGCACCGAAGTCACAGTTGAAGCCATTGGGCAGCTCGTAGTGCACAGTGGGCATTTGTGCAGCGACCCTGATGAAAGTGAAGGGGGTTATCTGTTAGTTTGTTATTTAGGGAGGACATTTTTACTTTTCAGTTGATGTTGAGGTAAATAAGTAAAACATAATGTACATCAAGCTGGTAATTATTGCAAAATAAACCATGTATGCATTATACTACTGTATTCCTGGTGCATACAGAGGCAAGATAGTGGGCATCTGTTGAACTGGAGTGAGGCATGTCTCTACATAATGGACAGATTCATAGTATACTGCTAATAATGCTCTTACTGTTCATCATATGGCGAGTCTGACACCTGCAGCACAGATGCCTGGAAGTCCTGGATCACACACTGTCAACAGAAAAACAGGTTAGTCCACATTCAATAAAACATAATATATATCAACCAAATCATACCAGGAGTTAAGAGTTTGCTGCTTACATTACACATGTAGTTGTGCCATGAGCGGGTGACTTGAGGTAGTTTTTCCTTTTTCTTCCAGCTGGCTGGGGATCCCTCTCGCACTGAATCCTGTAAAGACAAACACAGTAGTCAATGCTGTCTGGTATGGAAATAGATGACAGCCAGTACCAATACAGGTGTAAGCACGCAATAAATACAGCCCCACAGTAAAGAGTTAAGTTGGATCCTCCTGGTCATATTTGTACATATTCAGGTCATATTTGGACCTGTCTGCTTCAGGCTGGTCATTATCAAGCGGTCTATTCTGTTTTACATATGCGAACCAAAGCGCTAACACAGCTAACATTGTCATCATCCTGTTTAAAAAAATGGATGTTAATATGCATTCATTTATTTATCCATCCATCCACCCATCCATCAACAGCCCATTAATCAAATTGACAGGAAAAAGACAGATCAGTAAAAACAGTGTTAACAGAGCAAAGCATTTCTAAATCACTGCATGGGTATTTTTAACACTCAAAACACAACTTCTGTGCAAACTGCATTAGTAAAAAAGGTGTATTTGTAAGACAAGATCTTCACCTTCCTCACCTTTGATGCAATCATGTACGGGGGAATTATTTCACAACTCAATTCCTGAAAAAGCTCCCTACACTGCATGCTCATGAAGTCTCCAGCCAGGGGAGATTTGACGATTCCTGTAAGAGAGATCACATGACAAATGAGTCAAAGGAGTGCAGTAAATCTCAACCATGTTTGCATATAACACAGCAACTACACGCTCTGTTTAAACTTGCTCAACTTGATACATCACTATGACCTTACTGTGCCCTTATTGACTACAAGTTCTTCAGATCAGCAATCCGCTGATTCACTCACCACCAAATAGCTTTGTATGTGTGAGCATTATAATACTGTTCTACAACATTAGTTTCATTCTGAGAAGTGATTTAAATCAGGTACCATTTACAGAGAGGGACTAACAAACCTGATGGCTAAATGAAAATCACTCTTGTCCAACAATAGTTCATTATAGTAGCAGAAGCTTGTAATAACTGAACATTTGTAGAAACAGCTGGCTTAATTGATGAGGCGGAGATGCAAGCTCCTACCAGCAGATGGCACCACAAAATCAAAGAGGATAAACACATTCATCAATGGAGGATTTAGGACTATAAAATTTACATGAATCCTCTGAGGTGTTGAATTTCCTCACTAGGCAGAGTCAAATCTGCAGATAGAT
This sequence comes from Pagrus major, assembly GCF_040436345.1. Lineage (NCBI taxonomy): Eukaryota > Metazoa > Chordata > Actinopteri > Spariformes > Sparidae > Pagrus > Pagrus major. The sequence continues at coordinate 17,573,502 of NC_133225.1, forward strand.
AGTCACCTCCTGATGATTTCGGACAAATGCTCACCTTGCTGCAGGACATAGCCATCATGCACTGGAATGGCTGTGGTGTGTGTGGCGCCGCTGTCCAGGACCAAGCCTGTGGACCGCCCATTGGCAAAGCTGAGGTACTCAGAGTAAAGGAAATGTGATGCAGTTCAACATACGACAGATACTTTACGCACAGGGGAGATTTGACGGAGATTTGGAATTTGAACTCTTGGTTGGACAACAGCAGCAATTTAAAGATGTCACTTTGGGCTCAGGGAAATTGTGATGAGCCTTTTTCACAATTTTCTAGCCTAAACGATTAATTGTGGAATCAATCAGCCGATTAATATTAAGATAATGATAATGAAAATAATTGTTTGTTGCAGCACTTTTTCTGGATGAAGGTAAACAGTAAAGGATACGCAGATAGCACAGCAGATTTGCAGAGGAAGAAGGCGGGAATGTTGTAATGTTCAAACATCAGCTCCGTTAGTTTCTCCCGTTTCGCTCGCGTGTTCCACTGCAGACACAAAACAGAAAACAGGATGTTTACTACTGATTATAGTCAGCAGAACACAAACTACTAAGTTCCCTCAAGAGGTGATGAGGACTGGCACAGGAAACAAACTCTCCTTGCCTCACAACAAAACAAAACAGCATCTCCAACGTGTCTCCGTCTACAGCTACTTACTATGAGATACAACTAACAAGTTTATATTTTAAGAAATAAAAAGACTTTTAAAACATTTTTTAGAGGACTGGAAAGTGCCAGCATTTTGCTGTTGGATGATAAATTCAGAATACATGAAGACATTCACAGATCAAGTATCCCAGCCTGTGTTGTTCAGATTCCAACTTGTAAAAATGCGAACTCACCGATGCCTCTGACATGAGCACTGGATGCAGGCTGGGTTCAGACTTGAAATGCATCTTGTAGGTGTGATCCAAAATGGCCTGGAAACTGTCCCAGTCCTCAACTGTAAACATCGAATAAAAGAAAACAAGGACATTAACAAGGACAGAGCTTGTTAAAAGTCAAATCACTTTCAAATTACTGATCATTTAATATTTTTGGCTATTGTACAGGTGAGAACAAAGAAGAAACAAAGTAGTTTAAATTCCTTGTTTAGTTTTAGGAAATGGTGTGCAGTTATTGGTGGGAACTTATATTAAATATGTGTTTTATACAGAGAACAATCCAAATATTTCATAAACAAACATCTACAGTTGTGGTCAAACATTTACATGCACTTGTAAAGCATATGTATATCATGGCAGTCTTCAGTCCCAGTGATTTCTTCAGCTCTCATTTTTCTGTGATGTAATGAGTGGAAAATGTACTACTTTGTCAGAAAAAAAACATTCATGAAGTTTGGGTCTATAATTAATTTATTAAAGGTCTTCTGAAAATGTGACAGAATCTGCCGTTTCAAAAATATACATACAGCAACTTAAACAATCAATTTTGATTTAAAAAAAGTTGTGTCAATCAAATTCTGAGTGATTACGATTAATAACAGCTGGTGACTGGACCCATTTTAATAGGGCTTGTTTGATACACCCATTAGACTCAGCCACAAACACTACAGAGCTCAGCATTGATCTGAAAGAGCACATTATTGATTTGTCAGGAAAGTCCCATGGAGCCATTTCAAAGCAGTTACAGGTCCCAAGATCAACTGTACAAACAACTGTTTGTGAGTATAAAATGCATGGCACAGTTATGTCACTGCCACAATCAGGAAGAAAACACAAACTATCACCTGCTGCTGAGAGAAAATTGGTCAGGATGGTCAAGAGTCAACCAAAAAGCACCAAAGGCAAGTCTGCAATGAATTAGAAGCTGCTGGAAGACAGGTGTCAGTGCCCATGGTCAAGTGTGTTTTGCATTGCCGTGAGCTGAGAGGCTGCCGTGCAAGAAAGAAGCCCTTGCTCCAGACGCGGCACCTTAAAGCTCGACTGAAGTTTGAAAAACTTTAGGAAAAACCTTCTGGAGGAACGTTCTGCGGTCGGATGAAACCAAAATGAAGTTGTTTAGTCACGATGAGCAGTATGTTTGGAGTCGAGAAGGTGAGGCCTTTCACCCCAACAACACCAGACCTACTGTCAAGCTTGGTGGTGGTAGTATTATGCTGTGGGGTTGAAATCACTGGAACTGAAGACTGCCATGATATACATGTTCTTTACAAGTGAATGTAAACTTGTGACCACGACTGTAAGTCCTGTACACAAAGACATATCTTGAGCACATAGCACCAGTGTTCTCAGTGTATGTCTGTACTTTATTCTTGGCTACAGGCCTACATAAAAATCAACGTCACAAAAAACATGTATCTTTCATCATCATCATCACTGCTGGGTCAGGTGGTGGAGAAAATAGAGCAATGATGAGCTTTTTTGGATAATAATTTGAGCGCCATGCGCCAATGTTCCAGGTCAGCCCTCTGAGGGAGCCTGTGGTCTCACGGTGCTGTTCTGCTGCAATTAAGATTGGTGTCACACTTGTCCCTAAATAGCCTCACAACCAAACTCCACTGGACCACATTCTGATGAGCATCATCAGCTAGGTCAGTGCACCAGAGCGCTCCTTTCATATCTGCTGTTGCTGATTCTCCAGACAGAAATCAGACCCACCTGTAGATGTGTATGTACATTTTCAGCTTGGCTTTAAATGTCTTAGACTGATGACTAACCTAATTGGTCAATATAATATCAATCAAAAGAAATTCATTGTCATCAATTATTAAGTTATTAATTAAGTTATTATTAAGTTAAGTTATTTGATAACCTCACTGTGGGCTCTGGGAAATTACAATGATTATGATTATAATATATTTTCTTTGACTTTTTATAAACTTAACAAAAAATTGATCAATCAAAAGAACAAGGAAAAGATTAGTTAATAGTTATAATAATCATCAGCTTCAACACTGTTTTGGATGAAAGTTGTCAAACTGAGAAACAATATAGTTTCAGCTAAATAACACTGAACAGATGTGAGAAAAGCACGGCAACATTAACAGATAATGGGGTAAAAAAAAATCAGGAAATCTGAGACTGAAACTGAGCTTCAGGACAAAGCTTTGGAAAATAATCCAAAATCAAACAGTGATTTATTTTGAGTTCAACTCTACATCAGCACCAAGGACAGCTCTGGAAATGCAACCCACATCTGGCTTTGGATGTTCAACACGACCACAATTTGACAAGAACCAATCAGGATGGGAAAATACGTCAGGCAGAGGTGGCGCTATACCAAAGACGGGCCTTCCATCAAAAGGCCGCTAGACGGTCTTCAAATAATCTCATTAATATTCATGATGAACAGCAGTCATCTATACGTCAGTCAGCGTTGTGACGAGTTCGTCTACAAAGTCGGTCGTCAGACCAAAACGGCCTAATTATGGATATGGATCAAGCAGACAGGAATATAAATATTCATTAGTGAATTTACGTCACAGACAACGACAGAAAAACACATATAACACATATACAAACACACAACACATATGTATTCGTGTGGGTTGTAAGTGATATACATGTCCACAAGCAAGAGGTGGCTGTTAAAAATCAGAATTCTTATTTTATTTCCATGAAAAAGAAAAAATTAATAAGTCATACGTCACGAGTTAACACTCACTCATGCCATTCTTGAGCGGAGACATGACCTCCATGTTCTCCCTGGGTACCCTCAGCTGGTTGGTATCAATATAGTAGGTGGTACCACTCTGCTTGCCCTTGTCACCATCTGTCTCCATGGGCGTGCTGCCATCCTCTCGGTCAAGGGTCACGCCGATCACCGTAGGGAAGTCCGCCTTAGACAAAACAAAAAACAGGTCAAGAAGATATTCTCACAACCTCTGACAATAATAATAATTTTAATAATATCTGATAAGAATGAAACAAATTCAATAAAACTGTTATCTGAAGATCAACCGCACCCCAAACAATGAATTACAAAACTTCCATTTTTGTGAAACTGTGAAGGTGAGGTAATGCTCGTCTGTCTTAAAAAGACAAAGATTACAATTGTTTTGAAATACTCAAAAGTACCTGATCTCATTGTGTAATGATTTGGCTCACACTGACTAATTCATCTTGCATAAACAATGTCTGCACAGAAAAACTGAAGTTGTCCAACTGGCGTTTTGTTCCCATCAGTATTTTGACTTGCCATAGTAGGAAAAGAAATAGGTGTTACACATAACATCAATGTTTAATTCAAGTGTCCCAGTAAGTCATGACAGTGTGACAGTGAGCGTGCATGCACAATAGCTGGACTCTGAAACTGATGTCACTAAATGGGATTCAGTGATCATTATTATTCATCATCATTATCCACACACTTTCTGGTTTGCACTAATTGGACAATTTTTAATACCCATATTTATTATTTATTGTTTGTAAATAACAATACCAAACTGTTCATATTATAAATACTATGTCATATTGTAAATACCAAGTTCATATTGTAAATACTATGTATGTACGAGGTAATTCTATTTCTTATCTCTTATTATATTTAGTTTATTTTTTACTTTTTATTATTGTTTAAGTGTGATACTGTCCTTTGGCTGCTGTGACTAAGGAATTTCCCCATTTGCGGGACAAATAAAGGAATTCTGATTCTGATTCTGATCCTACTGTGACTAGTGCGTTTGTTTCTAAATCATTCTAACAATATTTGAAACCATGTTCAATACCACAGAGAAAACACAACATTGAGAGCATTTTAGGCTCATAACAAGGCTTTTGTGTTAAGAACAAAAGCATCTAAATTAATTCACTTCTGGAGGAGGTGAAGCTATGTAGGTAGTGCAACATGCATGTGTCAACTTGCTGTCGGAGAGCAGAGCAAAAATATGCAGCTGGTACTGGTGTATCGATACTGAAAAAAAAAAAAGTACTGAAGCAGTTTTAAAAATTCAGAAGCGATCAAATCAGAGAGGAACATATGATATAACAATCAGATCTGAATTAGCAACTATCCAGGTAATTGATTTTCATAAAGTTTAACTACACATTGATGCACAATGGGTGACATTTTATTTTCAAAAGATTTTACATTACATGGCACAAATTGTAAAAGAGAATGGATTTTCACTACAGGTGGTGAACAGGGCAAACAACACTGGCATTTCTATGAGACCACTGTTACACTGATTAAAGGCACTATGTGGAAATTTCAGAAAATCAATGTTATTAACGACACCTTCGTATGTTAAATGAACTGCCATAAGCATCCTGTTGCTCAAGCTTGCATTGTGCCATAAGCCAAAACAATAACATGACATACAAAAGAGTGAACGTGATTGACTTGGCATCATGTTGATAGATTATGACTAACCCTACTGCTGGTCGTTTGTCGACGTGAGCAGAATCTATTTCTAAGCTAACGTTAACTAGTGTTGCACACTGTTAGCGCTGCAGGGAAGCTGAAGCACTCGGGAGGGTTCTTTAACGTCACCTTGGAAATCAGTCCAGCTGTTATAAGCAACCGAGAAAGTCAGGGCAAGAAAGGTCTAATTTTTCAAGTTACAATTCTTGTAAACATTTGCAATAAAAAGCAATCAATACATGTAAATTGCTTCACAGTACCTTTCATGAGAGTATGGCTAATCAGTGGCCATCCCTGACACTTCTCTTAACAAACTAATATTTACAAAACCAAGATCCCCACCTGAAGCACAGATAAATCAAACCAAGTGAGTACTCCAGAACGATCTGAAGTCAATTAATGCTTCAGTCTCCAGGGTGACAGCCCTCATTTCATGACATTGACGTACCCTCAGAGGGAAGATGAAGATGACAGAGGAAGAAAAGACAGATAGTTAATCAGGTCATGAGTGATCCACTTACCTTGGGACAGTCTTCTCCTGCGTAGCCAGCCCTCACAGAGTATGAGCCAATGTCGAACACCAGAGCTCCCACCTCATCTGCAGAAATGAGAAAAAGGGCTGTGAATTTAAAATGTAAATTCAAGAACACCTTACACAACAACTACAGCTAGGGATTCAATGATACACTATATGAACAAACTACTGATATCAGCCACTTTCAGTTATATTTGTGTTTGCTTTTACATGCTTTTATGTGAAAATATGATCCACCTCAGAGGAATGTCAGTGCGGTTTAAATCCTCCACAAAGACTCGGACTCAGGTCTCTCAAATGACAAAAGGCATTTTACTTTGTGCAATATATCTTTTCACTGAATTGAGTACATAAAGAGTAGTTCCTTAAAACCATACCCACACCATACACCACCACACAAGATGAAAACTGAACGCATCAGCTGTTTACACACTTTAAAAATCCCCTCTCTGCCACTTTATCTGCTAATGTCAGCTTGAGATTGCTGTTCTGGTAGTTTTTCAGTATCGTTCTTAAAACCATGTGTCGTTACTTTTTTTCAAATCTTTCCTGAGAGTACACTGCTTACCATAAATGACGAGCTAGGTATAGAATAAGTTACATATGTTTTACACAATTTGTACTTGTTCAATGCTTCACCAATTAAAACTTAGCAAAAAAAAAAAAAAAGGATAACTTGTAGAGCTGAATAAACCCCTGGCGGTAGAGGGGGTAGAGCTAGCGTCTTGTTATCGCAAGGTTGGTTGGATCGTTGGTTCGATTCCCCTGGTCTGCATGTCAAAGTGTCCTTGGGCAAGATACTGAATCCCAAACAACTCCTGATGTGCTGGTCGGCACCTTGCATGGCAGCCACCGCCATCAGTGTATGAATGTATGTATGAATTACTGTAAGTCGCTTTGGACAAAAGCGTCTGCTAAATGCCCTAAATGTAATCTAATGTAATTAGTAAAAGTAGATTAGACACAGAAAGTTGTGACTTAAATGATTCCTGTAGAAATTAGGTCTGTTACTAGTTACTTTGCAGATTCAGATTATTCAATGTTTATAGGCTATTATTTGTGATATGTTACCAATCAGATATTGTTGTGGACAAGACATTGTGTGAGAGGTTGTTGCATCAGAGCCAAAGTAGGACATTTTTGAATTAGTTTATTTTATCTGCAGTCTGACAGAAAAAAATACTGATATCGATAATCAGAACATGCTGAATATGCTAAATTTTTACCCCTAGTAGAACTACCAATATGCTGCTCAGTACTGGTGCAGATCACAAAGCTACCTACACATTTATTTATTCCTGACTTAAACTGTCATGCTCTTTGTGCAATATACATCTTAAAATAAAATGCATATCAAAATTAACTTCTCATCAACTCACTACACATGCTTTTCCTACTGGATTTTTGTCAGAACTGTTAACAAAAATTAATGTTACAATGTCATGATCAAACATAAAATATAAAGTATATTGTTGTTATGTTTTTGTTTGTTATTGTATTCCAATACTGAAGCAACTAAATGGCTACAATGTGATAATAATTTGTGTCAAATGTCTTTTTGTTTTCTTGTATTTTAATTAAATACCTTTTCTCACACCAGGATTTTGTATTATATTTGGATAACAAAAACATGCATCTGTAATCTGTTATTGTAAGATACTCTTTGATGTATTTGTGGCCATCTCTTATTGTCAATTAATACATTGTTAATCAGTTAAATTCTTAACGACGATTAATCCAGATCCACTTATTAAAGAAGTTATGTCGGTTATAGATGTAAAGTTCTCTCTTGGATATAATGTCAACAGAGGGGCAACAACTTAGCAGCCTAACCTCATTTTATATTTAAGGTACCCTGTGAGCTCAGTCACTATTCTGAGAAAGATATATTTAACGTTAAAGTTACACAAACAGACGGGATGTGTTCATGAGCTCGGCAAGCCCCCTTTCATTCATTTCCTTGCTCGCTAGCTACGCGGTACCGGGCTTTATTTACATGATTGTTGTGTACGGAAACAAACTAAAGCCGCTAAACGCCGCACTTAAAGAGTTAACAAGTTTATATATTCTTAAATTCGTGCCGATTAAAAATGCTAGCAAGAATGCAGCATTCATCTACCAAGGAGCTAGTTAAACGTTAGCACAGCTAGCATAGCTAGCTAACTCTAAAGCTGGCTAAAGCTACAGCACGGGAAAACGTGGACAGCAGTTTTGATATTATAGTCATAAAATCCCACTCACCGCCTCCATACACTCCGCCACTCATCGTCTAAGTTATCTCAACAGCAACTTTCCTGATATAAGTTATTACAGCAGAATCACAACCGCTAAACGGTTAATCACAACAAAGGAAATGTGTTAGCATGGATCCATCTAACAAAGCAGGCGCCAGTCTGCGTAGCGACATTGACCAATCAGAATGCAGCACAGCATCGGTACTTCCGCTTCTTCTTCTTCTTGTGTGTGACGGAAATATCAAGGGACCGCAAGCACTTCTTCCATGCTCTGGAGTGGACGTGGCCCACTGAACCTGACATCAACGTGAGTGAAAACTGACTATAAGTAGCATAAACTTACTTTTAATCGTTAAAAACTGACATTGCGACACTGTACGTGCAAGCTTTATAACACCAGGGTCGTGTTTTTGAGTGTTAGGTGCAGGACCTTGAGTCACGGTCGTTTAGACACAACAAGATTGACGCTGATCTCGGCGTCCATGTCACGTCAGCTGCAAAAGTAGCAACAGTGACATGCGGACATGCAGAATTTATCATTTCAAAATGCAAACTTGTAACTATCCTTTTGTTCTACATTCGGCGGCATTCTCGTTGTCTATTTCCGTGTCATAAATTAGTTCAGTTTTCCACAGCCTCGTGGGTGTCCAAAGTTGGATTATTGGCGCAGGCGCAGAGGGTGGACATGCTTGACTAACTTTTTGGTTATGGTTATATAACCCACGTAACAACTGTTGCAACCAGTGAGTTATTAACAGTGTCACATGTTATTGTTTAACTTGTTGGTTCGACTTCATTTGACTTTCTTTCTGCAGTTTTCTTTTTATACTGAGTTAATACCAGAATATAAGGCATTTTTGCACATGGTCTATTAAATATCAGAAAATAAGCAATAGGGAGCCCTAAATAAAATGATAAGCAATTAATAGATTAGCAAACTTGTTTCTGATGAATCTTGTGTCAATCAATTAATTGAGTATTCAACTTCATTTCATCTTAGAGTAAAATGTCTTGCACTGTATTTACGTTATGCATTCATAGAGAATGGATTTTTTTTATGACAAACGGCTCCTATTTTTATACCAGCTTCCCCTGGTCAACACCTGTTGACACTGTTTGCTCACATTCCCTGTAGCTCAAGTTCACTGTATCCTGCACTGGAATACAACACAGCTGATTTTAAGTGCTGTATTGTAGGCAACTGGACTTGTTTCAGCTTCTTGAAGACATTTCACCTCTCTTCCAAGAGAGGCCAAGGAGATTGTGATAAGCATTTTTTACCATTTTCTGCAATTATATCAAATAAACAGTTATTCCCTAGATAAAAATCTGCAGCCCAAGACAGAACAAGCTCATATTAACCTTGTGGTGAGATAGTTCTGTCAACAAATGTTCCTCAAACATATTTTAACAAGTAAAATTAATTTTGACTTGGTTTGCTTCCAGCATCCATGCAGCGCTGCCTGACTCTGACCCTTGCCCAGCACAGCCGGCTCCTCTTGAGAAATAAACTACCATCTGTCCGCTGCCAGCAGTCAGCCGCCATGTCAGGTCTCCTCATCAACCAGCCCAAATACTCCTGGCTGAAAGAGCTGGGCCTGTCAGAGGACAACCCTGGTGTTTACAATGGGAGCTGGGGAGGCAGTGGGGAAGTCATCACATCTTACTGCCCCGCCAACAATGAGCCGATTGCCAGGGTGACCCAGGCAACTCTGGCAGAGTATGAGGAAACTGTCCAGAAGACGAGGGAAGCTTGGAAGATGTGGGCAGATATTCCAGCTCCCAAAAGAGGGGAGATTGTGAGGCAGATTGGAGATGCGCTTAGGAAGAAGATCAAAGTCCTTGGGAGTCTGGTGTCTCTAGAAATGGGCAAGATCTACGTTGAGGGAGTTGGAGAAGTTCAGGAGTACGTTGATGTCTGTGATTATGCTGTCGGTCTGTCCAGAATGATTGGAGGGCCCATCCTGCCTTCAGAAAGACCAGGCCACGCTCTGATTGAGCAGTGGAACCCAGTTGGTCTTGTCGGCATCATCACTGCCTTTAACTTCCCTGTGGCTGTCTACGGCTGGAACAACGCCATCGCTCTGACCTGCGGCAACGTCTGCCTCTGGAAAGGAGCTCCAACCACACCTCTCACAAGTGTTGCAGTTACCAGGATTGTGGCTGAGGTGCTAGAGCAGAACAACTTGCCTGGTGCTATCTGCTCCATGACCTGCGGAGGCGCTGATATCGGCACAGCCATGGCGAAGGATGAGCGTGTGGATCTGGTGTCCTTCACTGGCAGCACCCACGTCGGCAAGATGGTGGCCATGATGGTGCAGGAAAGGTTCGGCCGTAAGCTGTTGGAGCTGGGTGGAAACAATGCAATCATTGTATTTGAGGATGCTGACCTCAATCTGGTGGTGCCCTCTGCTGTCTTTGCATCTGTGGGAACCGCTGGCCAACGCTGCACCACAACCAGACGGCTGATGTTGCACGAGAGCCTTCACGACGCAGTTGTCGAGAGGATAGCCAAGGCCTACAAACAAGTCCGCATCGGGGACCCCTGGGATCCCAGCACCTTGTATGGGCCTCTGCACACCAAACAAGCTGTGGATCAGTATCTGGCAGCTATTGAGCAGGCCAAGCAGCAGGGTGGCACTGTGATCTGCGGAGGAAAGGTGATGGACCGTCCTGGAAACTACGTGGAGCCCACCATCATCACAGGGCTGGCTCACGACGCTCCCATTGTCCATACCGAAACCTTCGTCCCTATACTGTACGTGCTCAAGTTCAAGACAGAAGAGGAGGCATTCACTTGGAACAACGAGGTCCAGCAGGGCCTCTCCAGCAGCATATTCACCAAAGATATGGGTCGGGTTTTCCGCTGGCTTGGGCCCAAAGGATCCGACTGCGGCATCGTGAATGTCAACATTCCTACAAGCGGAGCTGAAATCGGAGGAGCCTTTGGTGGAGAGAAACACACCGGAGGTGGAAGAGAGTCCGGCAGTGACTCGTGGAAGCAGTACATGAGGCGTTCAACCTGCACGATAAACTACAGCAAGGATCTCCCTCTGGCACAGGGAATCAAGTTCGAGTGAAGCCTTCAGGTGGTTTGTTCACGTTCGATGAGCCCAAAAGGACAACACTAAATGGTTTAGTGGCAGAGTTATGCCGAGCAAATGCTTAACATTTATCTTTGCATTCAGAAAGGTCAGTTTGAATTTTGAAATCTGGTGTAATTTTGGATCAGTTTCGGTGTCCTGTATCAGATCTATGTCTATGGTAGTTGCATTAGATATTAATCCTGGATTTGAACTAACAGTTTGAAAATGGTTTTGTGTGAGGGGTCAAGGTCAAGTTCTGTTCTTTTAAATGGGTGGTGTGCACTTTTCTATAAGCACTTAGAAAGTTGGTTTGAGTGCTAGATAACTGTACCAGATACTTTATACTGTATGAGAAAATAAATCTTAAATTTATTTTGGAAGAAAAACTGGAGTGGACATTATTACAGTGCAGATTAAATCATTGTAATACAATCAGGATTTCACCACAGACAATCTTGTCATCAAGTTTTTCAAGGTTCATAGAGGCTTTGAAATAGCTATTAAAAGTCAGCATTAATATACTGTGCTTTGCATCCAGCACACGTAAGAGACACACTGTGATTTCCTGGCAATAAAACAACAAATAATAAAAGACTCCATGTGGACTTGGCTGGACTTTTCTTTGTAAAATATTAAAGAGAATGTTAGAAGGAGCAGCACTAATCAAATAAATATATTTCTGAGTTTTTATTATTACCTTATTAAAATTATTAAGTATAATGTAGTGTTTGGTGTATTTGAGGAGAAGAAGAAAAGAATATTCCAAAATGATTGGCATTAAGAGTAAATGTCCAGTGCAGAGTGACTACAACTTGATGGTCTGGTAGGCAGGCACAGTCCTTAGGTTTGTACTGTTTCTGGTGCAAAGATTGAGTTATACATTATCGTAGGAACCATATTTGTCTTCCAAAACAAGTGTAACGTTGTAGTTTTAGATAATGGTTAATATTTGATTAACAGGTGGGAAAACATGCTTGTAGGCTTTTTCACAGCAGACATGTTTGTTATAGTGGGAAATGCACATGTTTTATAACAAACAAATCTGTTCTATTGAAGTGTCACAGTAAGTGTGCAGCTAAATGGAATTCGGCCATCATTAGTTTTATTATTTACACCTGTACTTTATCTAAGGCGTAATTGTTATAATGTCAAAATGTCTTCAACGAGAGGTACTTTTTAAATTCCTCTTTAAAGCGTGTTTGGAAAATTCTAGACTGACTTACTTATTTTGCATTTCTAAGCATTTCTTGTAAAAGACCTGCAGTTAATGTCATCTTGGATCCACCCTGTTTCTTGAATTCCACCCAGTGCATGCTGGGAATGGTCCAGCACAATGAATCTTCCTCAATATCAGAAATTCTTCTACCAAACCCTACCTAACAGCAGAGCTCTTCCCACTTTGTTAGATGTTACCATCACCATGAACCGATCCTGGAAGTCAGTAATACAACATGTTTGCCACAAATAACACAATTACTATAACTTATCATGTAGTGTCTTTAAGTACAGTATTGAAGAAATCAACTCTGTCCCTTTAATAGAAATACTACTCCATCTCCCATCCTCCATGCCCCCCATATGCTCACCCTCCCACTCAGCAGCTCTCCACCTCATACTCCGGCACCGTTTCTCTCTCTCCATTTACTGCTCCTCCCAGCAGCATCTACACTCGCAGCTGAAAGGAACCGAAACAACAGCGACTCATAATCCATGCCATTTAGGACGTATGCAGAAAACACCCACTTCCTCTGCTACTCCTCTGCACTGGAAAAAGGTAGAAAAGCTTTAATTGTTTTGTCTAAATTTAGAGTTTGTGCTGCGCGTTAGTGTGCACATTGTCCAGCGTTTCCTCTAGATTCATTCATCTGTGATTCACAGCAAAATCACTACAATCACTGCCAGCAGGGTGCATCTGAAATTGTAGATTTTGGCAAAATGTAAAGCACAAGATGCACTTTGACACAGTTTGGAATCATATTTTTATTCTAACAAAGCACCAGGAGAAGATCTGAAATCTGCACTCGAAGCCTAATTTGAATTAAACGAGAGATGGGTGTGGAGCCACCACTAACAGTTACTTCACCACTGCAGAATTAACAGAGGAAACACTGGTGACTGTGGTGTTCTGGTTGTGGGCTCATCAAACCGATCTGTAGTTCAGGCATCAAGGGTAGTGTTTGGTTTTTCAAGTCTTATCTCTTGTTATGGACCTGTGGTGCACCAAAATGTCAACTCAAAATAACTGAGGGCTGGTGGTAATAAATTAATGATCATCTGGTATCAAAGCGTTGCAGCTGTAACAGGAGCCATTTGAAATTTGGCATTAGCACATCAGGGTTGTTCCTCACTTCCTTTAATTTTTCCCCCCCAAACACCCGACTTGTGTGATTCACTTCTTTGGAAACTCAGAGCATGTTAGTTCATGCTTTGTGTTAGTAGTTGCACCCCTGATTTACGGAAGTGTCTGGGATTCCCCTGGACTTAAAATGCTCTCACTTCTTCTCTTTGCACATTTCCTCTGCAGCTTCTCCCTGAAACAAAAGCTACACACTTCAGGCCCACTCACTCTGGTGTTCATTGACTCCTTTTCTGTTCATTTTACACATGACACAGGTGCTTTTTTTGAAACAGCTTTTAATACAGATGTATGACAGGAGACACTTATGATGTTGCATTTTTAGGACATGAAATTTCAGTCTCAAAATAGTCTTTTGGGATATTTTTCATATTTTCAATATTTTCAAATGCATGTATGATAAACGGGCTCTGTGGGACTTCTGTGTCATGCTGAAAGCTGGCGTTGCATTATGTTTGCAGGCTCCATTTTCTAAACTAACATTAGCTACTGTTGCTCTCTGTAAGCGGAGCAGATAGAGGCACTGAGGCGAGGCACTCGAGAAGGTGCAGGAAATCACATCTGTTGGACTGTCACAGAAAATCCGACCTGAGTCCTTCACAAAGAAATCCACAGTCTAGCAGCATTCAACATCTTCTTATTTTTCAGGTCAAACTACAATCCACTTACATATGGCCAATAAAAAAGTGATTAATACATGAAATTCTACAAATTGTTCCATGGAGCCCCTTTAATATTATTTTTAACAAATTAATTCTTACTTATAAGAGCAGCCACAGATATTTTTTTTTTTATGTTTTATTGTTTTATTGTTATCACTTATCCTCTATTCCTATTATTTGTTCTGTTACATGTATGTTTTTACTGATTTTATGTGCATGAGTGAACGACCATTCCACAAAAAAGTTCTATTTTACTCTATTTTTTAATTGAGACAAATAGGAATTTTAAGTTTTTAATCACATGATATGAATACTTAATGTGATAGCATATAGACAATAAAGCATTTACAACTTAAAGGTGCTCTTTGTAAGAAAAGATTTTTGAGTCTCATGCCCAACTTGTCAAATAATGACGCTTTGGGATGGCAGCCGACCCGACCTACAATCCCAAAGCGTCAGTTTTTGACAAGTTGGGAATGAGACTCAAAAATCAACCTTAGAAATAGCACCTTCTAACAAAACAGCCAAGAGAAACGGGGAAGGTCTCATTTTTCCCAGCACATTAACTTGCACTCTGCTCACATATGGCCAATAAAAAGTGATTAATGCACGTAAATTGCTACAAATTGTTACATAGAGTGTAGCTAAATATGTATCACCTCTTCCCAAAACGGACACCATGTCAGTTCTTCATTGCATATGCATGTTTCTGTCCCCCTGCTGTATTCATTTGGATAGCAACAGTACTTGTCTTTTGCCATCAGTAAAACCTGACTCCACATTTGGTGGAGTCATTTGGCTGTCAAGGGTGTGACTCGAACACACCACGAGAGGCATTATCACAGAAATGATGAGGGCACTTCACCAAGCTGCTGCTGTGACTGTCTCTCATGGGCCAACAACAGCACTGAGATAAGACAAGAACCTGACACTGGGACAGAGCAAACTGCTGCTAGGTACACTCTGGACTTACACGTGAAATGAAGTGATCACTTCTGAGAACAAATGCATGAATGTAGCTGTGACCAACAAAGGATCTTTATTGGTATAGTAATATCTGATGTACCAGATCTCCCTTTCGTGGTTTTGATTGGGTAGGATGCAGTGCAGGTAGCCATACATTCTGATTTAAGTACCGTAGAAGAAGGGTTTTCTTTTTGAACATCTGCACTGTGTTCACATATAGGCACAGCAGCATAATCAATATTTACAAATGGCATTAAAATGATCCAGTATGGGGCAAAGGAACATAATGTGTCCTTTAAAGAGATAGTTCGTCAGCAGTGTTTGACTGGAGATGGATAATTTAAATTGAGCCAGTCAAGCCCAAGCTGTTCCAGTCAGCAAGTAAAACCCTGAAACTGTCAACATCTATTTTCCTCATCAGAGAGAGAGGGGGAGAGAAGTGGTGGTGAGCCCAGCGAGGCACGCATATTTTAAGTCACTTTGCACTCTTCAAGAGGGCCCTTTTTTCAATAATCCATTATGCATAGCAGCTCTGGCTCTCCCTGGTATTTCTCCTACCTTCTTGACGTCAGTTGCCATTTGTGAGGGTTACCCTGGCAACGGCCAGCCTCCCCGGGAGATGTCTGGTGGATAAGACGGCCCTGATAAAGCCTTTTAAGGTTCTACTGTTGCTGCACCTTTTAATTGCCTTTGATACAGTGGAAGTATAACATGGAGGTCGTCGGGCCGCGTCGCCACATGTGGGCAGAAAAAAAAATGTGAACATGCAGATAAAAATAGGCATTGAGGAGCTGCTTCAGATTGACGTCCCATTATCTCCACTTGATTCAATCACCCATGTATTGGGCTCGTTTTTGAGCCATCCTGTGAAACTGACTTGGACATGATGGATCTATTTGGCCACGTTGTGCTCTCCTCTTCCGTTATGCAAAAGACACATGTGTACGACCTATTTTAACAATGTGCCATTGTTGTAGTGATGAGATAATATGTAAAGGCTAGAAGCAGCACGCAGCCCATTGTGATGCCTTTGAACAATGTGATAATGGGATAATATGAAAAGATCAAATATCATCCAAGTTATCCTTGTAAGTCATAAAACCCTAAATCCCCCCTGGCATGCAAACATGTCCCTGTACATTATCGATTGTAACAGTAGATTCTTATTTAGAATTGCAGCAGACGCCTAAAACCACCCTCACATTCAAATGATTTAATTCATCTTCCTGACTGATACTGTACTTTGAGCTCCGTTACATGTGCAAAACGCACACTGAATTTGCATTGATGCAAAAATGTCACATTCGTAGGCAACAATACAGTTGAGTTACTGTATACGACACCCATTCCAGGCTCCAGGAGGCTATTTATAGCCACACCAACATGTATGTCTTTCTTTTTTTTTTTCAGACACCAGGCTATTGATGTGCTATTTTTACAGTGTCAATTCGCTCCCTCCCTCTCCTTTTGGTTGCCAAGCAATGGGCCAAAGGACCTGATTGGCCAAGGATGTGCTTTTGGACACCTTGACTCTGATTCTCAACTGGTTAATAAATTCTGTCTTTATGCTCACTATAGAGGCAGGGAGCTGAAGAGTTCATATTACAGTGATGAACTGACTTTTTATGACTAGTTGCATGATTTATATCTACATTTGAGCAACCATTTGTCATCATGCAAGGTATGACCAAAAACCTGCATTGTTTACCATCATGCTATGCATTTAACAATAAAAATGTCAAGGTGTCATGATTTTTGTGAGGATGGAAAGACTATTTTTCTCTAATTATATGCTAGTGTAGAGGAATTGATAAACTAGTACGTTTCTCATTTTCAATTGTCCAGAAACATATGAGTATTGCATTTTGAAAATTTCAGGATTTATTAATGTTTTACATTTGATAATATCTTATTTCCATGCTGTATTAATGACAAACCAACAACAACATATGTTTCTGCGATCATATTAATCCTAATCCTCATAATGTGTTTAGGGGGAAATTGGTCTGACACACCTAAACGACTGCTGTGTGAGTGAATTCAATTAGACTTAATCTGACCCCATGCCACTCCGAAAGGAAACCAAGGGCTGGGCAACTTTCATCTTCCCTCCATTGATTGTGGCTCGTGCAGAGATATGGAAAAGCCTATCCCACTGCTCCCTTTCATTGGCCCCATTAAAAATTCATCCTGTCCTAATGGAGAGAGATCCTTTTCAATGAGCCCACTGCAGGCCAACTGTGGTGTGCCGGGGTGAGACTTGGCACAGCTGTCTCCTGGCACAATCCAAACCTTACAGCTTTAAATTTTGGGTGCTTTTTTGGGGGTGAGAAAACTGATTTTATCTTCACTGTTCTGTATTTTAAGCTTTAATAGTCTAGCAACAGAAAAAAAAAACAAACATATTTCTCTAGTAAATTTCATTGTCTTCATGTCACTTGGTATAAATAAGATTACTGATTATAAGCAGATCATGCTTGCACCAAGTAAGTCATTTATTAATCTGATGACTATTTTTTTGATTTATGGAACAATCATTTGGCCTGAAATGCCAGAAAATGTGGAAATACTACATTTTCAAATGTTTATTTTGTCTGACAAACCAAAGATATTAAGATTACTATATCACAAGACAAAGAAAAGTGAATTTTTGCTTACAAAATGACATTATTGCTAATTAACTATCAAATATGCAGATATGTAATTTCCCAAAGCATTTAAGGGCTGACACTGACAATAAATATATTTTCTTTATTGATTAATGTGTTGATTAATGGTTTGGCTAACAGCATTTCTTTATAGAATAGTGAAAATGCCCATCACAATTTCACAGAGCCAAAGGTGGTATATTTGCCCACAGTCCAAAGCAAAAAAAACATGAAAATCTTCAAATCTGAGAAGCTGGAATCAGAAAATGTCTGGCATTTTAGATAGATAAATTAATCAAACTTTTAAAGGACCGAGGACATTACTGTTCCTTTACTTAATTCTCATAATAGGCTCCTCAATTGACAGATATCTTTGAGTAACTGCAATATTTCCAGATTTTTATGATCATGCACATATACTGTCGTTTGACATACGTATTTTGTACTTACACTCTGTTTTCATGTGCAAAATAAACAGAGAAAGGAAATAAATAACTTTACAATAATGCTCACAGGACACAAGCTAAAGTCACACTCACTAATAGATTACATTCATAGAAAAAACTAACAACATCTACACTTTTCTCACCTCAAGCATCAACACTAATACTGTAGATGCACGACTCTCCTGGTTTATTTGGTGTATTTGTATGTGAGCAAATCAAGGAGTTTTTGAAGTTTTGGCTTTGCAAACCTGAGGTGAAGTCCATTTGAATCACTACTACTACAGCCACTACTACTACTACAGGCTCTGTAGGTCTGATATTTGTTTCCTGTATCCCATTCGGTTCCTTTTTGTTGAGGGGGCTGACAGACGGTACCATTTCGCTCGTAGGTTACACTACCCATTTCAAACATTTTACCAAGCTTAACGAAAATGTTATTACTGATGGTTTAGGAGTGTTGGCTTCGATATAAATAGATTTGGTAAGGTTTTGATATTTTATAACGTGTTTCATTTGTTTCATTACACAAAATATCAATATATGCCGTACCGAGCACCCCTCAGCGTAGGCTGTTGCCATGTTCCCACTTTCATGGGTGTGGTGATTAGCTTGCTTGGTGAAAATTTTTAGTCTAATCCGCTCGCCCCTGCGCTGGCTTCTACCCCTTTAAACCGATTAAATTGTCTTAAAATTAACACGTCTGCCTTCACGATTTCTCTCACAGCTGGGACCATGGTTGTCGTGTGAAAACGGATCGGTGTGACTCGGATTGGAAGCACGGACAGAGCCAAAAAGCCTGTTTCAGGTAAGGACGTGTTAGTCTCCTCTTGGTATTTTGGTGGCTTTTCGGCTATTTCCTGCTTTGCTCGCGGCGGTTGTATTTTGTTTTACATTGCGGGTGAGAAGCAAGGTTGCCCGTGAGAATGAAGTATTGCCTGTGCTGTGAGCAGCTCTGTAACTCTTAACATGACTGTTCCCAGGCTAATAATGCCTCAATGCTATTTTTTTCCCCTCTGAAGCCAAGCTGTTGGAAATTCACTGATATCCAAACGCGGCCTTTTTACAGGCTGTCAAATGATTCCCAGGCGGAACTCGAGGGGCAAAACCATTCAACAGAAGGCACATATTCATCTGTTCCCATTTCATACATCAGTTTTCTCATTTGCGGTTGCACGACTCCCTGCGTAGCCCTTTTTTTTCCTCCTCTATTAAATATACATGGCAGTCCGCCTTCATCCGAGCGGCAACTGGTAGCGTGACGACTCAGGCAGTTTGTTGCTTGTGTCAGAAATGAATCTGGACTCAGATCAGCTGATAAAGATGGTTAATACATGTTAAATTCTCCATATGATGGAGTTGAAGGTTTCATGTATCGGCTGACCTGACGTATACACGGTCAGTGTATAAGTCAGGACAGTGGGAAACTGTTGATGTACAATATACTGTACAGTTTTTACAGTTTGTCAAGGTTGATCGTGTGTATTATCAATTTGCAGCTTTCTCAGGCCTGATTAGCCTGTTGCTCATATAACTGCACATTTAATAACATTTATACGTTGAGTATGGTGATAAATAAGAAACATAACTATATATATATATGTATATGTATAAGAAGATATATATATATATATATATATATATATATATATATATATATATATATATATATATAAGAAGATATATATGTGAGAGAGCAGACAAACATACACTTTTCATTTAGAATAGTTACATCACTTAACTCTAATACAACCTTTTAAAACTAGGTAAAGCTGAATCAAATTGATGAGTTGAGTAATTAATTGGTTGATTGTCTAAGTCAATTATCAAGGGGAAATGCCAAAAACTCTCTGATTTCAGCCTCTCAATTATATTTTGATTTTTTTTTTTTTTTTTTTTTACTTTTCTCAGTCTTATGCAGACTCCGATCGATAGATTGATCGGCCGATAATGTCCTATAGAGAGCAGAAACCCTTAAGGTTTCCCTCATGGGACCTTATTCCAGAAGAACTTTGTATGGAAGTGAATGAAAAGGGACAAATGATCTTTCGATCCCACTTTGACTTGTGCCATGAATTACACATATGTTGTTTGTCAATTTAAAAGATAATTTTTCAAGTAAATAAAGTCGCAGTTTGTCAAAAAACTAATAAAACAAAGACTGTGAAAATGCGTAATAAGAAAGACTACGCAGCCAACAGCGACGTCGTCTCGTTGAACGGTCACCAGAACCCATAACTTAAACCTTGTAGAGCTGGTTTTGTATATTAGCAGCTCACAGAACTGACGAAATGCCCTCACACGTAACTGCAGTTGACAATATGGCCAGATTTACTGTGATTTTCATCTCTTTTTTTAGTACCTTTTCTGTGCCGTGTTGGTGACGTGTCTTGAGAAAAACTATGTATGTCACTGAGCGGTTTAACACA
Source organism: Pagrus major (assembly GCF_040436345.1). Taxonomy (NCBI): domain Eukaryota; kingdom Metazoa; phylum Chordata; class Actinopteri; order Spariformes; family Sparidae; genus Pagrus; species Pagrus major. Next base: position 17,594,196 of record NC_133225.1, read on the forward strand.
AAACTAGATGGTATTTACTTATTTATGACAAACTGAGACTTTCCTGACTTGAGAATTATCTTTCCCATTATCAACCCCTGAGGTCCACTGGAAGGAGCATGACTTCGGCTCTCTTTTGCTTTTCTTTTGTTTTTTGGAGCTGGACTGATACGCAATTTTATACACAACTTTTTTGCAGTGATCCCTCAAACTCTTGTGACAAAAATATGTAACGGAGGCAGGGTATTTTACAGTTTAACAATAAATGTTTTGGTCTGAAATGACATCAGTGAACTTACCTCGAAATCTAATAATATTAAATCACCCAAAGCATCATTTTTCTGCCCTGTGTTCTAAAAGTTTCCGTATCAGCAGTACGATATATCTTTGATAAGCCAATATCGGCTGATAGTGCCGGCCAACTGATATACCGGTTGAGCTCACACTATTACACAGAAATGATGTTTGGAGTATAATATTTGTTGAATTCCCAGTGAAGTTTACTGTTTCAGTGCTGCAATTTAATTTAGGACAATAAAGTTTATTATTAAATTGTAAAATATCCTGCCTTTTATTACCTTTGTAACCTTTTTTACAAGTGTTGGAGAAACACATTTAAGGGATCATTACAAAACAATGTGTGTTTATGTTTGTATATACTCTGTGTATAAAAGAATAAGCCAAGAATTTTTTACTCCCTTATATATCAGTTTCAGCTTTGGCCCTAATAATCCAGTATCAGTCTGGCTCCATTCTTATGTGATTTATAAATTGAATATATGTGCATTTTTTGGGTTTTTGTTTTTTTTGCATTGTTGCTTAGACAGAACAAGCAATTTAATGATGTCATCTTAGGTTCTATAAAATTGTAACAGGCTTGTTCAATTATTTTCTGTCGCTCATCATCAACAGATGAATTCATAATGAAAACAGTTGTTAGTTGTATCCCTGCAGCCAGGAAAGGTCAACATTGGAACCATTTTACAGTAATGTGGAAAATAAAAGACAATAGATTATACAGTAATCTTACAATAATACTGATGTGTGTAGAGCTCATAGGGCTGGGCTGATAAAATATTCAGCATATCAATATTAGGTTGATCAACATTAATCTTACATTTTTATATTTTTTATATATATATATATATCTATATATATCTATATATATCTATATATCTATATATATATATATATCTATATATATATATATATATATATATATATATATATATATATATATATATATATATATATATAAACACATTTTAAGTGAAAATAATAAAGAGTTACATAAATTATATAAATACATTATTATAATACTGATTTTCGACTATACCTCCCAAGTGTACTGTATCTTGGGCTTTAACAAACTTTCACTACACCTCAGAGAAGCTAGCTATGGTAACAGCAACAAAACACTTGTATTTATAAATGGACCCATTGACAGGAAATCTTGTACCCTCATGTAAAAGGATCATGGTTCACTTCATGGTTTATGAATATGCCTATGAAACAGTCTTGTCCAAACATGACGCATCCAGTTGGATTCTTGTAGTTTTGATCAGGAATCATGTGTGACTGTATTATGTGTAATTCTGTAACTGCCTGGTGTAGGTGGAGTTGAAACCTACAATCAAAGTAGGTCATACACTCATCACACATTCATTCACTGTGTTCCCGTCAGCTCTGTGTAACAACAAGCAAAATCTAACTTGCTCTAATTTTACTGGGGACCAACCAAAACACCTCCATGGTGGTCCTGAGTGACTAATAGTGCGTTCTGTGATTTATTTTCCCTTTCAGATTTTCGGATTAAATTAAATTAAATTTAGGCCTTTATTAAATCCTGCTTGGGGAAATTATTGCACTGTGTTGTTAGTGTTTTCATTACACACATAGGCCTGAAATGCACACACAACCTATAGACATGCATTAGTAAAGAGATGTCAGAGTGACTGGGCTGCCACTTAGTCGGCCCTCCATGCAGTTAGGGATGTGGCGCCATGCTCAAGGGCACTTCAGCACCTCTCCTACTACCAAACTGTAGTTACTGCTGCAGGAGTCGAACCCATGCTACCTTGATTTAAAAACCAGGAATTCTAACATCTCAAAGATAAGTTTACCCAAAAATAAAAATGTGTTCATTATGTACTCACCCCCATGCGGATGGAGTCAGGTGAAGATCACAGCAAAACAATCTTGCATCATTCTCCTAAACAACTGAAGTATAATGTTTTTAAAATGTTAAGAACTACACAAAAAAAAGCTCAAACATGCATTGAGCGTGTAAATAACGTATTTTCAAATTATTTAGGAGACTGTTGCTTCGCTGTTTTGCTATGAAGCTCCAGAAATGTTTTGTGGACTACACAACTTCACCTGACCTTCCATTGACAGAGAGGGAATTCATTTTCATTTTTGGGAGAATTTATCCTTAAACAATAATCCTAATGAGATAATATGAACATGTATAAGATGACTAGAAGGAAGACGTGGTTTTTCACCTTACTTAAACCTCACCAGCTATTTCCTCCATTCTCTGGATGGAGGTACCCTGCTGCTCTTTTTCAGTGGGGCCCATTTAGTACACTCAAGGCTCCTGAAATTGGCTCTCAGAAATTGTCAGGGCAACATCAGCCAGAGGTGTATGTTTTTATTTATTTATTTATTTTTCAGGAAAAAGAAAAGAGCTTAGTATTGGTTGGACTAAAGCCTTTTAAAATGTACATTTACTGAAAGTTAAACACAGCATAACATTTGACATGAGTTTTGGCCTAGACAAAATGTGGTATAAAGGAGCATAATATCAATATATGTGCAGAAAGTCTTATACTTTTGCATTGGAAATTAGAATACATCTGTCCAACTTTCACAGTGTGATTAAGACAATGAAGTATCTCTTCAATATAGATGTTTTTTCTGTAAACACTGGTGCTCAGATGTTCAGATCTGGCTCTTCATAATGTTAATTCCTTTACTTCCTGACCATCTCATGTTGTTGGGCCCCTGTGGCTTTGGGTACAGCTGCACTGCCTGCACCTCCCGCCGATCTGTTCACCAGTATTTGTTCATGAATGAGGCAGGTGTGACTGACTTCCTACTTTACGTGACCCACAAGGAGCAGAATGTCTCATTGGCATATTTAAGTTGAATACAAAATATGCGAATGAGCGTTATGACACCATCATGTCTCAATCTGTTGTAAACCATCTCCAGGTTTCACTTTGACTCGCTTCTGGGCCTGACTCTTCCAGCAGTTACTGTCCTGTGGTTGTATATGAACTATCACTGAGTTAGCAGGGTCGTACACTGAAGGGACACTGTCTCCTGTAACAAATATATTGTGACCAAGCTTCATTATTGTAAACCAGAGACCATAGTGACTGACAATGACCTCACCATGGAGGAGTTAGGGAGATCTCTCTGTGCAGCTCTCCTCCTCCTTGTCTGTGAGTGAGATAAAAATGAAAGTGAAAGTTTGCATGCCAGCTTCTCATAGACCAAATCATTAACCTGGATTAATGGATCAATTATAAGCAGCAGCCAACAACATGTTGACAGCTGAACCAGATGTATAAACAATCATATGAAAAATCCCTTCACTTGTTTTTTTCAGAAAAAAACAAAAATATTCATTTTACTTTCAAGTAAAGGTTAAGATAGCCAGCGAATTAAAAAATTTAAGAAACTGGAAGCCATGATGTTTTGGGGGGCATTTTGCTCAAAAAAGTATGTTTATAATTGACAAATAATTTACTGTCACCTGACTAATGGATTAATCGGCTAGTAATTTGAGCTCTATTTCCACTGAATACCTATGTATGATTATTTCCATTATGGACATATAAAACAATATTTTCTGTTGTGTCAAATTTTCATTTCTCAGTTCTGTTTATTTATCCTAAATTGTGCATCACTTTTGTAAACTGTTTTTTGAGTGCTTTAGTCATTACTGATTACATTTCAGGTTTAATGATGATGCATAAGATTCCATTAATTGTTATTGTTTTCTTTTTTTAGATATACTATAGGTACTATAGATAAGCAGAGCCATGTTTAATTGTCATGTAAATGCTCCTCTGGCATTGTTGGCAATCATGAAGTGAAATAGTTTCTCTCCTTATTAACTCATTGGAGATGTATTCATGTCCGTTTCGGTCTTAAGGTGGCAAATGTACACACATTCTCTCCTCAAGTAGAAGTACTGACTCAACTTCTTTACTCAAGTAACAGTACAGGCTCTGAAATATACTCAGTACTTAGGAAAACGTATCCCTCTGAAGGACATTTCTACCGGCCAATTCTGTGCAAAGCTAACTGAAGCTCACGTCATATTAATATAATTCAAAGAGTATGAATCTTAAATGTAGAATCAGTCTGATTTGTCTGAGTGGTTTGTAAACTCACCAGAAAGATAGTTGATTCTTGAGTCTCGTTGCCACTGCCAGGATGTCAAATACTGACATTTTGGGTTGGTAAACCATTCCGAGCACTGCAAAATATTGAGACTGTAAGAAAATACAGGCAGAGGAAGATACAGGAAAATACGAGACACTAACACAACAAAGTAACAAAGTATTTGTACTTGTCTAACTAGTAGTGACTCAGATTTATAGAAAGGTGGGATGTGTGTGCACAGCCTCATGAGTGTGATGCAAATACTCAAGTACGTGTAGTAGCGATATGCCTATTTCTGCCTTTGTGCGTCTTTGTCTCGAACCTATCCAGTTTTATGCAGATGGCAGCTATTTGGTCCTACTTGAGACCAAGTGGTCTCCTGCTGGCTGCTGGGAGCTTCAGCATGAACCACGTTGGATGGGTGTTTGGTTGGTTGGTGTCAGAAGGGCAATGGCAGTAATGGCCTCCCATAGCCAGTCTCAGAGACCCAACTGTGTTGGTGCCAAGCAGCACTATCTACTGTAGCTGGCAGCCACATACCAAACAATAGGCAGCTCTAACACAGCTCTCCCTTTGTCGCCCCTGATATTGTGCCATCCTCTGGGCCTGCGTTGGCCCGGCTGGCTGCATGCCTCCAGTCACACAAGTGGAGAAAAGGCACACGAGTGCTCAGTGAGGTTTACGACTTTAAATTGTTAAAGGTAAACTTTGTAGGGACTGCAGTACACTATCTGTGTGACAGCTTCTTTTGGTTGCGGTTGATATGTGGTAACTTACTACAGTGTTAATGAGTGGCCTGTTTTTGGTTTCTAAATGACTAATATTAAGCATCCACGCGTGAACAAGAGTTCATTTTGCAAATCACTGCCATGACGTGCCTAAAATCAGAGCCAACTGTAGAGAAAGTACCTCGACACGTCACCTTCCTCAGCGTCATCCTCCATCATACCTGCATTATTTTCCAACTCACCTCTCTTTGCACGCTCAGTTGCCTTATGCGTCACAAGCCTCAGGCTGAAAACATCGATTGAAAATATTTATCAAGGTGTAGAATGTCAGATTGGGTGTTTTGGTAGTCTACAACGCTCTGTGTGACGTGGCATATTTCAGAGGCATAAGCAGAATGGATCCATGGCAGTCAGAGCAGTACCACATCACAGACGAGCTGACGCTGAGAGCCTCTCTTCAGTGGGATTGCGTCAGCTGAAGGAGAGAGTGACGTCACTCCTGGGCAGCTGAAAGCATTGCAACGCTCACTGTCCCTGATGCCTCGTTACTGTCAAAGGCCTCTTTGGCTGAGACAAGGGTCCACGATGAGCAGTCCAAGGCATCCTCTCCTGTGTTAGCAGAGCGGATGTACAATGGCCAAAACTTAATGAACCCAGAGTGTAAACGAATAGCTTTTCTCACACTTGCAGTATATTGTAAGGAGATCTTAGCAGCATGGACATCAAATTGTCTTAGTTACGTATATGCCATTTGTGTAATGATGTGGTTTTATTTTGTGGCCCCACTGGTTTTAAAGCTTCTGCAAAGCTAAAGCACCAACAACCTTTCCTGTGGAGAGGAAGGGCTGGACTCAGTCTAATTGTTGAATTATAGAAAATGGAACTGAAAATTTAATCTCGGAGGGTTTGACTTCTGGACAGCAGACTGTAAAACAGCCCGGAAAATGGGGGGCGGGGTTGTTGTGAGCCGTGGTCCAAACATTTCTGAGGAGTGTTTAAGTGCTTTGTGACCCACATTCACGCTCCCCAAGGTAAAGGAAGTGGCAACTCACACACGCACACACACACGCACATGCACGCACACAAATGCATGTACAAACAGATGCTCAGTCTGACACACTTAATACAGACACACATTTAAATAAATAATCACATAATGTATACACACAGATAAATGTATGCACAAATGTTCTCATTTGGACATTGTCTGATAAACCATCCAGATCTGCCCACGCTACACAATTTTCACACACACACACACGTTTGGGGCTCTTTGGGGCGGGCCAAACAAACAGCGCAATGCAACAACACAAAAGACTGATTGAGTCAGGAAAGGTCAGAGCCTGGCTCAGATGGCCTTTTGAACCAGACTGGGGGTGTTTGAAGAGCCAGGCCACCCTCTAGGCCTCCACCCAGCCCCACCCTTTGCAGCAGCCTCCTTTGGTCTGAACTAGGGATGCACGATATGGATTTTTTCAGCCAATACCGAGAACCAATAATAATTTCGCATTTTTGTATTTAAAAAATAAGTTCATAACCTGTAGTTTATGCAGCCCTGAGGGTAAAATGGCTAAGCTGTAGCAGACAAAGATGGATGATTTCTTATTCATAGCTCTAATAAGATTTATTGTGTTCAACTTATAGACTTTTTTTCCTCCTCTGAACACTTGCGGAACACGTATTGCAAGTTACAATTATGTTGTCTTCGTCTGAACCTGAAAAACAAAGCCCACTCCAGTGACAACATCTGTGGCTCTTGTCTTCATTGCGTGGCTCTACACAGGTGCAGCAGCTCTATGTCATGAACGCGACAGCAGCGTTGTTGTTGTTGTTGTTGTTGTTGTTCTTCTTCTTCTTCTTCTTCTTCTCCGTTTTAATTGGCGGCTTGCAAACCAAAGGTACATACCGCCACATACTGTGTGTAAATGCTGCACTTGTTAAGTCAACTTTGGCTTTGTATTATCGGTTCTATTCATCGGCTATAATTTCATTATCTGCCAATAACCAATAATGTAAATTTTCCATTATCATAACTGATAATTCATCGGCCCGATGTATATTGTGCATCCCTAGTCTGAACCCATACAGGATGCCCATGTTTGTCTGATGGAAGTTCCCATCCTTGCTCTCCGTCTGCCTGTTACACTCATAGTATTTCTGTCTCTCTGTCTTGCAGGTGTCAGCTGGTGAAGTGTGTGTGAGTGTGTGGGTGTGTGAGAGCGTGTGTGTGTGTGTGTGTGCGTGCAGGCACGTGTGTTTTCCCAGCCCTGGTCAGTATTTGAAGCAGAGTGTGGCCTGAACGAATCAGAGGGACAATGAGCGAGCTGGAACAGTTGCGGCAGGAAGCCGAGCAACTACGCAATCAGATCCGGGTACGGCAACGTTTTGTGTGCACGTGTTTGTTTATGTTGACGTGTGTGAGTTGTGCTTGTGTTTGTACCTCACACGTGTGCCACTGTCTGTTTACTGCAAACTGTGACTCACACGGTTTCAGATGAGACAGTGACGCCAAACTTATCAATCAGCTGCTTCCATTCTCGTGCAGAAATTGGAAATTGATCTGTAAATGTCACTTACTGCTGTGTGACGACTCTGTGACCACTGAGATATTAAGTGTCTGTGATTGGCAATAACTTCTGGCACATGTTCTAACACTTATTTAGAAGCAATTTATGTATTTTTCATGATTTGTTCTTACATTAATCGTGTTTGTTTATGCAGAAATCACTTGTTACATTTAGTGATGCAGCAGCTGAAAAAGATGAAAACTGTTGTTGGTCAACATTATTATCGCGGTTTTTGTTGTGTTGCAGGATGCCAGAAAAGCCTGCAGTGACTCCACTCTGTCACAGGTAAGACTTCCTCTCCACATATAGAATACAGTGTGAACAATTAGTGTTTTATTTTCCTGTCTTTATAACACATTGAGGTTGGAGATTTTCACAAGGCAAAGCATTTTGGTGAGCTTACTAAATATACCAATTAATTAGTAATATAGTCTGTTCTCAATTCTAACACCTTTTTTGTTTGTTTTTCTAAAAAAAAAAGTAACTGTTTTTGACAATTTCTTTTCGGTTTCCATTATGGGTTACTGTTGTTTGTGCATAGGTATACACGGATCCGGTGGAGCAATTTCGACTGACCTGTAACATCAGTTGACATTTTGTTGCCAGGTGCATTATGAAATAATCTTGAATATGAATATAAATATATATAAAAACAAAAAAATACATATTCAATTTTTTTTCTATTATTTTTTTATTAATGTAACTGGTCTGTAATAATTAAATGCAGTTTTTGATTAATTATGCGAGCTGGTACAGTAAAACATTACTATATTACACATTATTTCACTCATCACTTGAAAAGTATCATAGTAGCGAGTATTTTTCTCTATTTCTCGATTGTATATTGTGGCTGTCGCTTTAACCAATGTCTAATATACAACATCTAGTTAGACAGTGACCCCTATATGGATGTATAGGGGTCACTGTCTAACATCTTTAATCCAACTACCCGTGCTGCTGTTACTGTCAGCAGGCAGCAGCAGACCCTGAATTGCCACCGCAGTAATGATGCCGACCCTAGATGGCGTAACACACAAATCACTCGCCGAATTTGTCTATGCAATTATGCGTGTTGTTTTATGGTTTTTGTGGTTATGTTTATAAGAACCCCAAGGAAACTAGCAATCACTTTGTGGAAGCTAATGGGAATTCAATTAAGATTAAAGAACACCTGCAAAAGATACAGATAACAACAATCTACTAAATGCCTTCAGTGTAGGTCAGCTAATCAAAGTGTCATAACTTGATGGTGGAAATTTTGCTTGGCCAGCCCTCAGCCTGTCAATTTACACACACAAATATTCAACAGAACCAATATAAGCCCCACTATTATTCAGCATCGTCCATTGTTGAGTGATGCTGGGCTGTTTTTGCCGTCTCAGCTAGAGTCCACTGACCAGTGGTGTGTGTGTGTGTGTGTGTATGTGTATGTGTGTGGGCGAGCGCCTCAAGTGTCACTGCTAACACTTCTTCCTGTGTTTTGGCAGATCACAGCTGGTCTGGACTCAGTGGGCCGGATACAGATGCGGACGCGGCGCACTCTCAGGGGCCACCTGGCCAAGATCTATGCAATGCACTGGGGCAGCGACTCCAGGTAGTGTATATGTGCTACAGGCAACATAATTATGCAATTATTAGTTAAGAGCTGGAGAGGGAATTAACCTTTTTATTCAAATATGTTTGTTTTTTGTCTTTGTCTGATTTGTCTTGCGTTTTATTTTTTAGGGGCATTTCTGTTACTTGGCAGACAGAGAATCTGTTCTTTAAGATACCATTTAACAGTTTTGTCAGACTTTACAGAAAAGAGTGCTGCAGTTTTACACTCTAAGTTCATTGTCAACTTATTTTAAAGATTTCTAAGCGTTATAGTTTTGCAGTAGTGGTTGGTGCAGGTTTGGTGTTTTCTTCTATTGCTGCTTTAAGTTGTTTACTTGGTTATTTCAATTTAAAAGAGACATTTTTTTAATCACTGGTCACACTGGAGCAAAACTATTCGTTCTCTGTAATTAACATGAATTATCTATGGTGGCCCGCAGGGGGCAAAAGTGACAAAAAAAATGCAACAGCTTGAAAAGCATCAAGTTTAGCCCATTATCTTTTCTCATTTTATCAGAATGGTTTGAACTTTGAAGGTCATTTTTCCCCGGAGTTGCTGCTGTTAAACTTCTAGACTGTCAGCGACTGTGACCATGGTGACTTTTGCATCTACAAGACTAAACTTATAACTGTCAAGATCTACAGTATGCCAGGGATGGGCAATAAAGTGCCTCCAAGGGCTAACAGTCTGCAGGTGTCTATTTCAACCAAACATGGACACATGTTCAGCCACAGTGCAGGAATTTCCCAATAAAATCACCACTCTGCAATTGGCTTAGTCTCTGTCTTGGAAACTTGATGTTAACTCTTAAATTCTCATATTAATAGCAATACCTAAATAATACCACCAGTGTGACTGTCAATATGTAGGCTATGCATTGTAGCATATATTATATAATATAAACTGGTACAGTCAACTAAAAGAGTAGTTATCAGCGGCTTGAGTCACTGCTATGAAACAAATCTTTCTGTGTTTAATATGTCTGTGTCACTGTTTATCTTTTTCTCTGTCCATCTGTCTCCCAATGCAATGCACTGGGGCAGTGACGGCAGTCCCAGGTGTGGGGCTATACTACTACCAGTACCACTACTATTATTTTTACTACTTCTACTACTATTCTACTAATATGACTAATACCACCATAGTAGACTGTCACTGCTGCCACCTCCACTACTACTGTACATTTAAGTGCTAGTGCTGTTTTACACCCTCACTATGAGCACAGTAATGCTATTCACTGAGCACAGAGACAGACAGCTTATTTGATATTTCCTTAAAGATGCAGTTTGTAAGATCTAAACCTTTTGATAGTTTCTGAAATAATTAAAATTTTCAGTGAGGAACGTTCCTCTGTGTCCAGATTGGACTAAAACTGTGGATGCACGCATTGATTTGTCCCTAAATTAAAACTTCCAAACTGCTTTTTTAACTGTTTGCTGTGAACATGAGCACCAAGAAATTATCAGTCAAGAATAGTATGTATGTATGCATGCATTTCACTGATCTTTATCCATAGGAAATGAACTGGGAAAAGATGTAGCCAAGTAGTAGTTCTGTATGTCTAGTAGAATTTTGTATATTTTATAAAACATGGATTACTCACTTCTGTTCTGTTTGAGCAAATGAGTCTCTTTTTTGTTTTTATTACTAAAACCTGTGTTCAAAATCGAAATACTGGAATTACCTCCAGCTGATGATGCTTAGGCTGTTCAGTGGTGATTTGTGTGTGTGTGTGCGCGTGTGCGTCTAGCACCCTCTGACCGACCGACCCTGCAGGAGGCCAGTGTTTATTTTGTATACAGCCACTGACATTTCAGTGTGATGACTCTCCTCTTGATTGTAGCATAGCACCGTCAAACTACTTCCTGTCCCCGGAGAGATGGAAACCCCCGGTCAGGATGGGAGGGGAGGGATTCCAGCTGTTTGTAGATCTGCACCACCTATAACTCTCAGTCTTTACTGACTGTTTCTACTTCATCTTCCTCCCAGTCTCCATCTTTTTGCTGTCCCGTCTTGCTGCCCCACCCCGGCTTCTTTCTAGTTCTTTCCCAACCCCTCAGGCTTCTACCTCCCACCTGACAGTAGGGACTTTTACATAACTGGCATAATGAATATTAGATGGGGTGGGACATTAAAAGTGGCTTCCCTGGATGAGGAGACTTTCACGAAGAGGGAGGGAAATGGGGATGTTGAGAGAGGAGTAGGGAGCTCACACTGAATGCTGTTTGACAGAAAACCTTATCTTAGCACAGTAGACTGCAAGGCGGCTGGCTCTCATTGCTTTTAATGATGCATGTACCTTAGATTATGTGGGTTTCTTTTGTGAGCTTAGTCTCATGCTGGTGTTTTTAACTTGTTTCTAGGTTACTTGTTAGTGCCTCGCAAGATGGAAAGCTAATCATCTGGGACAGCTACACAACAAATAAGGTGAGATTATTGATAATCAATGATGGAATGTAGTGCATAATATGTAAAATAACAGTTGTATTAAAATCCACTCAAGTTATATGACAAGTTATAGTTTATCTCCTTTGACACTTGGATTAGAGAGATTGTTTGACAGATGAACCTTTTAAGCCCTATCCGCACAGGACAAGTATTGCCTGAGGTCCTCTAGTAATTTGTATTAATTGCGGTGGATGTTTGTGATCTTAATCCCGTGTGGATCTGTCCGTAATTTGTAAAAGTAAAAATTCCACCATATATCACCCATCATATGTCGCCAAACACAGAGGTCATGTGATAATATTAGTGATTTGGGCTCATATTTCTTTTTAAACACCTGTTTGTCATCTGTTGTCAGACAACTTAACAAGTAAGAAATTTGAACGTGGCTCATAATGTTTAACTTGATGTTTTACAGTGATGACAAACGAGGTTACTGAGCAACACAAGGTTATCATGTTCAAGTACAGCCACAAAGCATATTTTACTTGATCCAAATGAGCTGCAAATGTGTTTCGGTTTGTAACCCTTGCTGAAAGCGAGCAAAACTACTCAAAAGTATTTTTATAATGTGGTTGCTGAAGAACAGATGCGTACTGAACATTGATGTTGAACAGAGCCGTGACATCATACTGTATCTTGAAGATAATGTCGGTAAATATGAGTAAAATACAGACTTTGCTTATCCTGTGTGAATGCGCCGCATGAAACACAAACGTGGGGAGGTAATTTCTAAATCACCTGAGGTCTCTGGGTAATACTAGTCCCGTGCGAAAAGGACTTCAAAGTATAGGCTATAATCTATGGATCCGCTAAACACTATTGTGTTGTAAATACTGTATGTTGGTGTTGTGCTCACATCACACGAGGCACCATTATGTAGTGCTTCATGCAACAGTAATAGGGGGTTTTGGGTTAAATTTGGCTATCAATAATAATTAATGATTATCAGGGATGGTGTGTGTGGGCCAGGTTATAGAAGATGGTTACCGTAGTTGCATGCAAAGGCCCTGAGTCTGTGTGAAGCATAATTCAACTAACGTCAAATTAACCGTGTAGCAAAGCAAACTATCAATAACCTGACCTGACATCACAATAACACCAAACAGTGAACAAACACACAGATTGAACAGATGTGCATTACATCAACCAGAGTTAAAAGTCCTGTGCTTAGCCTTGCTATGCTATGCTATCTAGGCCCAGTTCAACGTTACCAGTCTTTGAAGAAAAGGTGCTGGTGGTTCCTTGGCTGATGAGCCATGCAGGAGAAGGTTGGGATTCCAATGTTGAACAATGCTGTTCTGCTGGCTTGGTGTTCCTCAGATTGTGGAGTTAGCTGGCAAGCTTTATGTCGCAGCTGCTGGTGCTAACTGATCTGGAATACTAGCAGGACCTCATGTCGCTGCAGTGAGGAGAAGTTCTTTGGGCCTGCTGGGAATGTAGCTTGCAGCTCTCAGCAGCTGTTAGACCCAGAAGAATCCAGAAGAAGAGAACTTGAGGGCAGGCAGCCCCATGGGGAGAGAAGTGGAAAAGCACTTGGAGAAGAGTGAAGAGAAGAAGAGAGAAGAGAGCGAACAAAGGAAGGAGCTGGAGTTTTGACCATCTGGTCAGAGGGGGGTCTGTCACCCTGACTAATAGTAGCTCAAAGCTGAATTTGCACCTAGGTGTGAAGACTGGGGAATTCTGGGAAACTGAGTTCAGTTCAGAGCCCATTTTGAAATCCACAGTGAACGACTTCATCTGTTGGTCCCAACATTGGGAACTGCGACAAACCACTTTCCAAATGGCAGCTACTCTATGTGGTTGCCTGAAGGTTGTTTATTTATTAAAAAATGAATCTGTGTGGTGAAAGAGTGAAAATAACTCTGTATTCAGTAGCGCCCAAAGAGAATCACTCAGCCTCATTGCTAAGAAATTTTTCATATCATCCAAAAACAATGGAATTTTTCACTGAAAACAAAATCTGTTGCCATTAGCAACACAAGCGACAGTTCACCTCTTATTTTTCATTCATCAATAATACCATTTGAACTTCCACACCTATTCGGTATGGAGATGCTGCTCATACCGATGTACACATTGACCTTAACCTTAAAGCTCAACAACCCTTCCTTTTATCACATTTTATAAAGAAATGCTTCTCTTCGTCCTCAGATGCATGCCATCCCGCTGCGCTCTTCCTGGGTGATGACGTGCGCCTACGCCCCCTCTGGGAACTATGTGGCCTGTGGAGGCCTGGACAACATCTGCTCCATATACAGCCTGAAGACCCGCGAGGGCAACGTGCGCGTCACCAGAGAGCTGCCTGGACACACAGGTAGGCACAGGGCCAAACAAAGAAATAATTACATAACAACAATATTGCTTGTTATTTCTACACTGACTTTGATGTTGTAACGTTTTTTATCATATCCTGATCTGAGTGCAGCAATCAAGTCACCCTGTTTTGTCTCACCATCCTTTTCAGATATTACATTTTGTTGACTGGCTTATTTACAGTATGTTTTCTGCAAAACATCTACTTGAAGAGTTGATTTTAATGACCTAGATATGTGTGTTGGTTTTGTCAACAATGTAAGCACGAAATAGTGTTTTCTACCCCAGGGCTACAGTGCTGGATGAACATGCTTTAACTTTAACCAATACTATGTCCAAAATGCCAAATTTTCAGCTTGTTTATTTTCAAAGGACAGGATATGGATTAAAGGTGGGCTCAGCTACCTAGGCACAACCAAAATGAGTGGGATTGCGCATTTGTGTCTCCCTGACACACAGCAACATTGTGGAGAACTATTAGCGTAGCAGTAAAAAAATCAGGCAGGGCATAGCTCTAGTTATCTGATGCTGAACCTCTCTTTATCTTCAGGTTATTTGTCCTGCTGTCGTTTCCTGGATGACAACCAGATACTGACCAGCTCCGGAGACACCACCTGGTGAGAGACAACCCTGCTTGCAACTGCACAGTTTTAAGAATCAAGCTTGTTACATGACAAAAATATTGTCTTGATATAATTGTTTGCATATTATGTAGTAGACTGAAGATGCTTCTCCACATTATATAAAAAGTTTCTCTCCAATATCCATCCTCTGTCTCTCGTTATCTTGCTCTTACTTTTGAAAGCCCTTTATGTGTATTTGACAAAAGCACTTTGGTCTGTGCTCTTCATCTATAGCTCTAATAAGTTAGAGTAGATGCTCATGGCAGACTAGCCATTGTCCGTTAACAGGGTCAGATGAAAAGGTGAAAAAGATACATGCGGAAAAAAAACAACTTTATTAATGGCACTAAAGTTGTAATAATCCCCCTGGATAAGAAAACTCTTCTATTAATTCTGTAAAGTGACACACAACCTTCCTGTGCTGCATACTTTCCCACCTGTGCCTTGATACTAACTTGGGGGTCACTTTGGTTACTTATCCTTAACTGCTGCCTCCTTTCTTGCAGTGCATTGTGGGACATAGAGACAGGTCAGCAGGCCACCAGCTTCTCTGGCCACACAGGGGATGTGATGAGTTTGTCTCTAAGCCCAGACTACAAGACCTTCGTGTCAGGAGCTTGTGACGCCACCTCCAAGCTGTGGGACATCCGCGATGGCATGTGCAGGCAATCCTTCACCGGCCATGTGTCCGACATCAACGCTGTCACCGTGAGTTTACACAAACACACACAGACACTGCAGGAAGGAAGAGTGTAAAGTAGGGATGCACAATATGGATTTTTGTATTTTTAAAAAGATCATACCCTGTAGTTTTTACATAGTATCACATGTGTCATAGAGCACCTTTTTAAAAGCAGGTCACCATGTAAGTTTATTGTCCTGGATGGTCTGTGAGGTTCTGAGTAAAACAAGATGTCCTCTCAACCCTGTACTTGAAAAAACATGATGTGATAATTTAAAAACACTTTACTTACTTCTGCTTGTTTTTTTACTCCTGCAGTTTTTCCCCAACGGGAATGCCTTTGGCACAGGCTCAGATGACGCCACCTGCAGGTTGTTTGACCTGCGTGCTGACCAGGAGCTGATGGTGTACAGCCACGACAACATCATCTGCGGCATCACC
This sequence comes from Pagrus major, assembly GCF_040436345.1. Classification (NCBI taxonomy): domain Eukaryota; kingdom Metazoa; phylum Chordata; class Actinopteri; order Spariformes; family Sparidae; genus Pagrus; species Pagrus major. Next base: position 17,609,972 of record NC_133225.1, read on the forward strand.
TCCGTGGCTTTCTCCAAGAGTGGCCGACTGCTCCTGGCCGGCTACGATGACTTCAACTGCAACGTCTGGGACACTCTGAAAGGCGAGCGTGCAGGTAAGAGACTTATGAAGTCAAGTCATTTTCATTTTTTTGTGTGTTTGTTCTTTCTGTGTCAGTTGAGAAGACCGTCCTAAAAAAATGTTTTTATTTACTTTTCTATGTATTGCATTAAAGTAAATTGAATATTTTTGCGTTTTGGACAGTTTTTTAAAAATTTTTTTACGATTAACCAATTATCAAAATAGTTGCCAGTTATTTTTCTGTTGATTGACTCGATCAGTCAACTAATTGATTCAGCTATAATATCAAAACATAAATTACACCCTAGGATAGATATGAACGATCATCATAAGAAATTAGAAGTAAGCAGCAAGCTGAAATTTAACACAAAGGCCTACAGTATAGTAAATAAGAAAGTAAGACTTTTCAGTGATTTCTGACTAATTAAGGCTTTAATGTTTGGATTTTAGTCATCTTTGACTCTGGTTTAACTTATTTGACCTCCAGGTGTGCTAGCGGGCCACGACAACAGAGTGAGCTGCTTAGGGGTGACGGAAGACGGCATGGCTGTGGCCACTGGCTCCTGGGACAGTTTCCTCCGGATCTGGAACTAAACAAACCTTGTCCCTGCTGTACTCAATCACTGCCCACCAACTTCCACCTCCCTGAAACCCCACCTTACATATCCCAACTCATCTGCTGGGCTGGAACCTGCGGGGTGCACACTGTGTCAGCCAAAACCTTCTTTAAGTCATCCCCGGTTCTCCTCTCTGCTGGTGACCTGCCCACCTGTGAGAACGTACCCACTCTTTCTACCTTTTGACGTTTTTTCACCCAGCTATTACACAAAAATAAGAACCTTTCAGTGTAGTTGTCTAATCAAAAATTTAAACAGAGATGAGCTATGAAAAACTGAAGGAAAAAATAGAAGATTTCGCCCTTAAACCAATTCTCTAGAAGGCGATAAAGAGCGTCTGTCACCATGACTAACAACAAGCAAGATGAGCGTCAGTGTGTAATATGTAAATGTATATATAAAGACAGTATATATGTATAGCATTATGTGTGTATATATGCATCATATATGCATATATAATGTGTATGTATATATTTTTGTAGTTAATTTCCCACCCTTGCGTTGTTTTTGTTTTTTATGATTTTTGGGGTTTTTTATGTTTTATTTCAAATGTACATATTCACATTACTACACGACATAATGCCAGAAACACTTATTTTGTCTTGTGTGAGTACCAGATTGAACGTCAGACAATTTAGATACAGCAGTGCATCATAATTTTAGATCAAAATTCAAATTTTAATGTCTAAAATTTCTGGTACTTGCTGGTTTAGTCGAGCCAAAAGAGGAGCAAGTAAACAAGACAGTTTGCAGAATTACAATTTGACCCAACGAAACTCACATTCCCCATTTGTGTGTGTGTGTATTATGGTTACAGGCAGTGGGCATAACTCATACATCCTATATCTGCAAACGTTCAGGTGAATGATAGCTGTGATGGTATTTTTTCTTTTAAGAACACGACCCCTGGCATTCCTCACGCAGTGTTTTAAGTTTTTAGTCTGGATTCAGCTTCAGCTCCAAAGTGAACCAGTGAATTTTAGGCTACTTTCAAAAAAGCAACCTTATTTTACTTGAGGCTGTGCCTTTGCCTCTACCCGCATGGATTGTGGTTTCAAATCATCGGATGCTGAATATCTGAATGTCACATCCATTTCATGCAAATTAACAGCTGTGTGATACGATCAATGGCCTAATAATGGTCCTAAACAGAGGTTTGCCCCATCATATCCCTGTCTCCTGTGGCCTATAGAATCTACTCTTTTCCTTAAAGTCAAAACGAGCATCTCCAGTTGCTCGTAAAATGATGGAGAGAAGGGCATCACATCCCTGAGCAGAAGCCGTTCTCTACCTTGTGATGCCTGCATGGACAAATGGTAGAGCGGCCAGTCGTTATGTGAGGATATAAAAGGACCATAAAGGAGAGCAGTGACTCTGTCAGCGACCTCTGAGGACTAGACATGAAGAGAAAGAGAGAAATATGTCTGTCAGAGCTCGCCATGTCATTTTTATCCCTTTTTTTTTTTTTTTCGAAATGAAGGATCAATGAGTCCTTTTTGTCGTCGGCAAGGTGCAAACTGAGCGACTGCATGGAACTGAAATCATGTTAGCCACTCCAAAATCACACCGGTGCCACCACAAGCCTGTAAAAAAAAAAAAAAAAAAAAAAAAAGAGAGAGGAAAAAAAGATTTTTTTTTTTTAAGGGTTTAACACTTTCAACGATTTTTCTTTTCCTCACCAAAAAACATGTTATGAACTGTTAAATATTGCTAGTGAAGAAAGTACACTTGGTAGACAGAAATGTACACTTAGTAGAGAGCTAGAAACGCACTCACAAGCTATAGTACAAATGTAAACCATCGAGCACATGTGACTTATTTACCCATAGAAGAAGTGGTATCTCTGATTTTGAGTATTTTCTCATCACCCATCTTACATGATTTTGGTTCCTCTAAAGACTTAATAAAAAAAAAGAATTAATACACATTATGTATGTGAGTTGGACCTATCCATCAGCTGTCTCAGGTGCCTATCTCTGAATATAAACATTTGACCCGCACGGGCTGGATAAAGGAGGGTTTGTGCTCCTGTGAGATGTGGCACTTCTGTCTCTCCATTCTGCCTTACGATGCCATTCATGATAGACGGTAATGCTAGCATCGACTACAGTAATGTTTTCCTCTTTTTACACTCTGATCAATAAGAAAGATTGCTGATTATTTTTCTTTTCCTGATTAGAAGCACATTCTGATACTAGTGAACACTAAAAAGCATGCTTACAGAAAAACCCACCACATGCAGCTCCATACTGCTTCTTAAAGCGAGTGTTTTACACCACTTTTTATACAACTCTGCTTTCTTCTACTTCTACTACTACTACTACCGTACAGTTTGTAGTATTTATTTAGGTTCAGTCAGCTATCAATGAGACCCCTCTTTGGCATATCGTGATTCTAGTGACCTTTTTTTCTTCACGTTTTAGCTGCTTCTACCTGGCTTTGCATTAATGAGTCCATTTTGAGAGAATGTTAAAAATAACAGTTATAGTTTTTAGCCTGAGAATAACTTTGAGGTGTGTAGGATGTGATATGTATTGCATATCAGTGTTGAGGTGTGTATGGGAGGGGAGGGCTGGGATGGGAAGGAACGGGAAGGGAGGGTGGGTGGCTTGCTGATGTATGTGGATAACATATAGATCTAAGTGTTACTTCCTCATTTGTGCCAATGTTATCCACAGACCCTGAGCTGTGAACTGAAAACTACTCAATGTGACAAAAAAAAAACATGTTTGCTCACTTTACTCAAGTGCCAGCCTTCTCCATATCCATCAGTTAGTCATGTCAGTATCTGATTTTTATACCCAATCTGTTGTCTGATCAGACAGGTGGACTTGTATCTGATGATGGGCTTTTGTATCCCAAAGTGTTATCAAGTTGACGGCACTTATCAGGCTAAATTTTCTGTTTCAGACATTCATGTCCCCAGATAAAGATGACAAAATTTATTTTTAGAAAAAGTTTGATATTTTGGGAAAGGTTCGTTTCCTGGCGGTTAGCTGAGTACACTTCAGTATTTGCACATTAAATAAGATATATGTTAATTGGAAGCTCTACAGATGATGATGGGCCATCATTTTTACCGTTTGACAGAGCCAGGCTTGCCGTTTCCTGACATTGTGCTAAGCTTAGCTAGCTGGCAGGTGGCTGTACTTGTTAACAGGCCTGTCACAACAGCTACTTTTTCTTAACCATTTATTTTAAAACTAGCAGCCTGTTAGCTTGGCTTAGCTTAGCACACAGCTGAAAACAAGGAGACAGATAGCCAGGTTCCGTTGAAAGGTTTTAAAAATCTGCTCATTAACACATATCTTATTTGTTTAGCAAAAATGAATGTATAAAATCAACATTCGTCGGACTATTTCTTGGCTAGTAGCAGTAACTTCCTTGAGCGACATAGTCTCTCATCATATTTACACTTCATGGCTTGCCATGTCCTGTCTCTGTACTTAGCTAAGCTAGCTGGCAGCTAGCGGTAGCCCTCTAAGGTATTTGCATATAGGCCTGTCACGATAGCTATGTTTTGTTAACCAATTTATTACCCCAGAAATAAATGTAATTAAAAATATTTTTGTCTTTTAGGAACCATTTTTGCCACTGATGTAATGATATCATATTTAGACACTGGAATTGGAATGTGGAAAAAATGACAAGCCTAAAAGAAGCATAAATTAAATAAAACCACACAACCAAAACAATATATAAAATGTGAAAAACTGTGAAAACCTTTCGGAACTGTCAGAAAAACCCTGCCGGTTATTTTGGCATCATGTTGGTGACATTCTCATGTAAACCATATCAAGGTCAACAACAACTATTGAGGTCATGTACATGGATAGATAAGTCAATAAGAAGTCGATAATGTAATCATTGTGACAGGTCTATGTATCGGACAAACATGAGTGGTATCTTCTCTAACCCTCCTGCAGAAAGCGAATAAGTGTTTCCCAAAATGCCAAACTCTTCCCTTAAACTCTCCCTGTTCTTTCATTCAGCAACGAGCTGTGTGAAATCTGAAAAAAACAAACACCATAGCCCTTAACAGGTGAATAGAGGGTTGTGTGTATTACTAACGGCGACAGGTATCCATTTCCTCACTCTGTGTGTAAATCAGCAGTATTAGCAGCTGGAACCTGGACTAGTAACACTTCTACGTGCCTGTGCAGTTCATTCATCTATGTAGTGCAGTAGACTCATTAATCAAAAAGGTGCTTGACTACATTTACTTTCACATTATTGTTGTATTTACCTGAAGTCTCCTCCAGTGTATTCTCTTAACTACACAACTGATATGGAGCTGTTGAATCAGCTGATTTCACGTTACAGAAATGTCAACATGATGCATTTACAGTGTTGTCTGAGGTACCAAACTCGCAGAAACTGAATCTTTGAATAGTTGGAGTGGTTTGTTTTTTTGGCAGTGAAAGTTGCCATTCTCACATACTGTGCCAACGTCTTAACTTCAAAGAGCAGATGTGAAAATGTCTGATGCACAAGTTCAGGCAGTATTTGAGGACTGTATTTGCACGACTGTCCAGTTTAGTATATGTGAATATGACGAGTTTTAAGTTTCAACAGAGGAGGATTAAAAAAAAAAATCAATGACACCCCACCACTTGAATTGGTCACATGATCACCACCACAGCACCATCACAGAATAAATGCACTGCCCTGTGACTCTACAACCTACTGTTCTGACAATTTGTTTTTGTTTTGATTTTATTTATTGTTTTATGTTTTAAGCCAGTAAAGACCAGGGACTTGGTGCCATGATAATTCTCTTACAGTGCTATTGTGTGAAATTATAATCACTTGTTATTGAATAATTTTTATAGTCTTTTTCACACCAGACCTTTTTTTTGTATTTGTACAGTGGCTTGGTGATACTGATATGTTGCCATGAGTTATTGTAACCAATAAAAAGCTTCTAACCAAGAATACACATCCTGGCTCACTTCCTTTGGAAAACATCAGACTGGACAGAAGTCCAAGTTTTGTGTTTTTTTTTTTTGGTCTTGCATTTCACTGTTAAATGAGTCATTCAAAAACGAGCATTTGAGAAGAAAACGGACCCACTTTTCATTAATGGAAAGCACTGAAACGGTTTAGTTAGCTCTTTAAACTTTAACTGTAAACCTGGCAAACAGATGTACCTATTTGTTGCTTCTTGGCAGAGTAGTCAGCTCTGGACAGAAACTATTTTTACAGTTAATTGACACACACTTTGACAGCAAAGTGTCTTTGTCATACATGTTCGTAAAGGGACAAAATTAAAAACAAACAATAAAACATGAACATCTGGTGTTTGTCTTTAAATCAAAAGCTGAACTGAATTTATATTTGAGTATTTAATATCTACTGATGTTCCATTTTATGTATGATTTTAACTGGTAGAACAAATCATGTGGAAATGGAAATAGAGAAAAGGAAAACAAGTAGATGTTAAATGTTAGGATTGCAGCAGCATTTACTTTGCTTGTACATCATGGCTGTACTATTGAGCTACTTTCCCATAGGCAGGCCAGCCTGAAAGATACAAGAACTGGAAAAAACACGTCCTTGTAGACAATCTGCAGTCATTTAAATTATGAGCTTGAGTTGTTCAGCAAGCAGATGAGGTGCCATTCATCTATTCAAGAAACATTTACATTGTGAGACTGACGCACACTTTTTTTTTTTTATTAATGAAATGATCTGTACACTTGACATTGTTTTCCAGTTTTCTGATGCAGCATTTAAGATGGTTCAAAAGTCAAAAGATAAGTTCACCCAAAAATGAAAATTCATTATCTTCTCACCCCCATGCAGAAGTCCACAAAACACATTTCTGGAGCTTCACAGCAAAACAGTGTTGCAGCGTTCTCCTCAACTGAAGTAGATGGAGACAAACTGAAGCCAAAGATGTTATTTACACCCTCGAAGCACCCACTTCATACGCTTTTAGCTCATCAGTAAAGAGATCGGGTAAAAAATAAATAACTCAGCGGACATGGTAACATTTTTTTCATTTTACAACAAGTCTCCCATCTTCTTCAGTTGTTTAGGGGAGTGCTGCAACAGCAACCTGATGATGAGTAGATAATGACTGAATTTTCATCAGTAAACACTAAAAAGTGGCCCTGTGGAGGTTATCTGTAAACAACAGTCTGAACTCATGTTGACACTCAGTGACTTTCAAGTAACACAAAGAGTCAGTTTTAAATTGTGGCAGATTTAATACAATTGGGCAAATCTGGAGGTATTTCACATTCAAGAAAAAAAAAGCGTTTTTTTTTTGTTTTTTTTTACAAGTGTAGACTGGTGTAATTGTCATTACAAGTCTAACGGGTATAAATAAAACAGGATATTATAAAATATATGAGGATTTCCAAAGCCTTTACTCTATACAGTTACAGGATTTGTAGAAAATAGAACATGAACCTACATTGATTTAAAGACATGCTTTCCCTTTCTACTCAGTAATTCCTCCCAGTGAATTAACGCTAATTAGGTCCTTATAATTCAGAAAAACAGATCTCTTTTATTCTTAAATATATCCATGGTTTGGTGCTAACATACAGCAGATCAAGTGCCTGGACAGATACATACACATAAAACTTCATTTGCTCCACAAAAGTTAGTCAAAAAAGGCATATTCACAGTTAGTGTCAAGTTAGTGTCAGAACATAGCACCCGACCGAGATCAGATCGCCACCCTACGGAGCATCTCTGCACATCGTGAGTCCATTTGTTTGTTGTACAGGCAGTTTTGTTTTACAGTTTTACTGCAGTGTCTCAGGCACCTGAAGCACCTGAGGGCTGAGGAGGAGAAGAGGGGGAAATACTGTCTGGGCCTTCACACTCCTCTGTCCACTAAGAGCGAAACTACAGATTTTTTTTTTGTCATAATTAATTACTGATTATCTTTTTCTTTAAGAAACCGATTAATGCAGAATGTCAAAAAATTAAGGCTTACCGAAAACTGTCAAATAGACTATTTGGTGTGACAAAAGGAAAAAAGTTTTTTTTTTTTTTTTACAAATGACACAAAAGGACCAAATCTTCCTATTTGAGAGGCTGCAGAAGTTTGGTATTCTTGCCCGATAAATGACAAACATTTCATTGATTATCAAAATATCTATAGATTTCTTTTCGGCTTATAGACCAAATCCACGTATCTTTGCAGCTCGACTGTCCACAGAGAAACTGAGCAGTAGTTTAGGTGAAGGGGATCGGGCGCTCTGAGGCGGCTCCTGGCTGAGGAATGACTGGCTCCACAAGAACCAAACTGTGGGCTCACTGCTGAAGCTGCAGGTACTGGTTTGTGAAAGCCTCCAACTGTTTCTCCAGCGCTGTCGCTTTATGTCTGCGGAGGTAACAAACAGATTTGAGTCAGATTTGGACCAACTTCATCTAAAAACACTTCTTGGAATGTAATTTATTTGTTATATCACATTTTCAGAGATTTTCTGTAACATTTAAATTCTGTAGAAAGGGCAGTCAAATGGATATAATGACCAGAACAGATGAGTCATTTTTTGGCAAACATGTAAGGTTACAAATCTTTCAGGAACAAGAAAAAAAACAAAACAGCTAGGATTGACATTTCTGCTGTTCCTGTCGCATCATTCAAATCATCTAGGATCATTTTCCCTAAATTCCAAAACATTCATCTACTCCACATCTCTACCCTTCATGCTGCCCCCAAAGAGAGAAGACGCCGAACTGACCGCAGGGTCTTGGATTGGCTCTGGACAGTCTCCAGCTGATCTATCTTGGCTGTCAGTTGGCAGATTTCAGCCTCCAGCTCTTTCTGCGTCTGGTCCACCTGCTGACAGAGCCGAGCAAAGGTCGTCGCCATCTCCCTGGCAACACAGAGGGCACAGCGTCTCAGTGCTTATTTATTTAGCCCCGTTACAGAGGGGAAGGCAGGGTGTGTGTGAATGAGAAACATTACGAGGAGTCTTTGTCAGTAGGTTAAATACCTCTGACAGAAATTGAGGAAATGGTGATGAACACTTTGATGTCAGACTGAATATGCTACCCTGTAATACACTGGAAGTTATCAATTTCTGATATTCAATCCATTAGTAATATTTTAATGATGAATCTAGTAATGTCACATTTTATACTTTTTATCTGTATTTCATGGTAAACAACAACAAAACTGAACAAGGAATACAAAGTAGAACTGCAGTCGAATGGCAGAAAATTAACTATTCTAAAAAATTGTTACAGTAATTTTTTATTCAATAATGGCAGAAAATGCTGTTTTTTCAGCCTCTCAAATATGGAGATTTCCTGCTTTTCTCTGTTATACATCATATTAAATTGTGATGTATATGTAATGTGTATAAATTTGGTTTTTGGACTGTCAAAACAAGACATCAACTCGGACTCTGAGAAACTGGGATGGACTTTTTCACTATTTTCTGACATATTACTCTTAAAAGTAATTATGACATTAACTGATAATGAAATAATCATTAGTTGCGGCCCTTATATATAACAAAATATATCACAACTGGCTTAAAGTGGAGTATTTCAGGGTGAATTTCACCTTTAACACATCAAAGACAAATTTGGCAGAAAACAAACTTTTCAATAGTTTAATACTTTATAGCATCAAATGACATATAGAGCAATAATTAAATCACTTTCCTGGACTAGCTGTATTGATGAAAATGACTATAAGTCCTGTTCACTTCAACACAGACTGAACAAACTACCAGAAAGCCATGTTAAATTGGACCAAGGTTACCATGAGCACATTTCATGACTGCTCTTTTTAGTTGGGCTGCAACTAAATATTATTTTTATTGTTGATTAATCTTTTGATCGTTTTCATGATTAACTGATTGATCATTCATCCCAGAGCCCAAAGTGATGTCATCTAATTGCCTCCTTTTTTCCACCCAACAGTCCAAAGACTCTTTGTTTACTATAAAAAAAGACAAATAAAAGCAGATTTACATTTAAGAAGCTAGAACCAGCATGTTTGACATTTTTGCCTTCAAAATTACAACAATCAATTTTCGAAATATTCTGCAATTATTTTTCTATCGATCGACTACTCAATTAATCGTTGTAGCTCTACTGTCTAGTTTGTTCTACTATCAAATGAGAGAAATTCTACTGTTTCAGGAGCAAACTCACTGTTGGACCTGGTGGCTACAGTTTGCACTCGTAAAGCTGATGATAAGCTGCAGCTTCTCTGTGGCGTAGTCCACAAACTGCCGCTTCAGACTCCGCTCCTTTGCCTTCGTGGTCCAGGTGAGTCTCTCGTACAGGTACAGCAGGCCGTACAGTGAGGCTGACAGGGCGATCAACCTCCAGCCGACTGCTCGGTACACCTTAAAAAATAAATATATAAACAGAAGCTGAGTAAGCACCCTGACCAGAGCCTGAGAGAGAAATACTTTCAGTAACAGGGACAGTCTGCAGTGACATGAACAGTTTCTTTTGGGTTTGGAATTTGAAGCAGAACGTGACACGGAAATGAGGGAAAACTCATATTGTTAAGGAAAATCATCCCTGAAAAAAACAATATTTTGAAGAGACACTCAATTTCGGAAAACAACATACCACTCCTCCAACGATGACAACGCTCATTGAAGTGCGGGAGGTGAGGGATGCCACGTTGGTTGCCATGGCTACCATCAGGTCCTCCTGGGTCATGAGAGCTGTCTCGTTGTTGGGCGGGGCTATCGTAGAGGGGGGTCCAGAGGATGGTGTACGGGCGACGGGCAACGCTGGTCGAGAGGTCTGAGTGAAAACAGCAGAGTATTAAAAAACTGACCTACTTGACTATATTGTTTGTTTATATGAAAATGATTATCATAATTATGGACATTAAGGACGATATTGCACCTGGAAGTTCTGGTCCACCAGTTTGAGCGCTCTCTGTGCGTTGACAGATCCCAGGAAGCGATGGACTAACGATGTCCAGCCCAAAGTAAACTGAAACTCGATGTTCTCCTGGAAGTCGTTGCAAAGTGTGGCGCAGTTCAGGTCGTAACTCAGGTCAAACTTCCTGCTGGGCACCAGCATGTGGACTTGGCTCTGGAGCGTGGAGGGAAGCAGAGGGAGCATACTCTCTGGAGAGCGAGAAAAAAACATGGAGTGAGAGAATTACAAGAGGGATGGACAGCAGTCAACATAAGTCATGGGATCATCTGTAGCCAAGTTTGTCTTGTAAACAATGTTGTTGAACACTTTAAGGGACCATTTGTCAAAATAAGCACCTATTACTTATGTGTATTTAACAGCTGTTAATCTTTTTTGGGCACTAGAGGGCAGAAAATAACACAAGAATACAGAAACAAAATCAACACATTATCATTGTGGTTTGTGAAGAAAAAAAAGGTAATTTAATTTGAATATTCCTGCTTTATGAAACACCAAAATTTCATAACAGCACTTAAGGGCACATTAACACCTTTCCAACATCAGTCACTGAGCTCAGCTTGCAAGACACAGTGACGTATTTTGTAGCATAATGGGGCACGGGATGATGGCATTCAGTGGGGAGGCTAAATATAGCGCTGGGTGGTGCAGACTGTTGCCAGTGTACACAATAGGACTTGACTAAGTTTAGCAACGCTCTCTAAATGAGCAAAACAATTTTGAGGACTGAAAATGTGAGCTGAGGTCATTTTTTATGAAAACAGGATTTCTTTCTTGGCCTTTAGAGCATGTAAAGGTTGTAAGGAAGTTATAATTTTTGACAACCAACCACTCATATTTAGCTTTTAAGACCTTTTTAAGAGCCTTATAAATGCAATTTGAGACATTTTAATGTCAATTCTAGCAAAAAATTGACCCTGGAGGTCGGTTACCGGAGTTCCAAGCGTTTATTTATCCGGCCCCAGCACGACCCACTCGTGGGTCACCTTTGGTGATGCTCCCGATGTTCCCATGTGACAAGGTGCGACAGCCTTCAAATTCATTATTTTAAATGCACCATTTTCGAGCCAGATCAAAGCATTCACTGAACAGATTTGTTCTTGCCAACTCTTGAAGCAACGATTCAATTCAGTGCTAAGGTGATCTACTTATGTTGTACACATTATGTCTGCAGTTTAGGTACCTATCATGTATTTCTGAGAAGACTGGACAGAAGCGAAGACAGCGTCAGAGCAGCGGTAGGCCAGGTTCTTGCCCATCCCCTCCTCCACGTGAGTCAGCAGCTCCTGCCAACAACAACAGGAGTAAGAGGTCATACAGAATGCAGTTATAAAAAAAGAGGGACCAGATGTGTCACTCTGGCTTCTAGTTTAAGAGCATTAAGCTGGTAAGACTGTTTGGTAATCACCAAAGCACCTCAGATTGCTGCCCTGGAAGGTTTTGCCCTGGAAAGTTTTGATGATGAGGAAATATTCTGCGCCTCGACTTACAGCTTTGTAGATCTTGAGGACGTGTGGCGAGGGGTGGAAGTCAGTGTGGAACTCGTCGACGATGACGTGGAGGCGGCAGATCTCCTCTTCCATGGCGCTGGATACCTGGACAAAACACAACCAGAGTTTTCAGTCAGCTATAGTACAGCAGAACAGGAGTAGGCAGGATTGCTGTGTCATTAGAAGAGCGTCTTTTGTTTTTTTCTGATGGAAAACCACTGCACCCAGCTGTAGTATCAGAGGTAGTTATATGGTAGACATTAAGGTGAAGCTCTTTCAGAATCGAGCTCAGACGAAAAGCTGATTAACTGATTTGTCCATTAATAAAAAAACTAAGAAAATTGATTAATAGTTTAAAAAAAGCAAAATGCCTAAAATGAGCTGGTTGCATTCTATCCAAAGGAGATCTTAAACAGGACATGAAATAGTCCTTCCACCGGTTGTCGACTACATTACCTTTGTCGCTACATCTTCACTGATGGACTTGATCTTTTTCTTGATATCATCAATCAGCAAGTTGAGCTGATTCTTGACAAACTCCAGCCGGTCCATCTGATACTCTCTGTCCTCTAGGGCCGCCACTCTGAAGCAGCCAACAGGAAATAAAGTCACTAATGCAAAGTATAGACGCACTATGGAAAGGAGAACTTCTGAGAAATCCACTAATATTTACAGCATTTACTACTTCATTTATCTCTCCATTATTACACAAAGTGCCATTGATATTACTTTCTCAGAGGTTTCATATATTACCTCGATAAGCCCTTCATGGTGCTGACAAAAGGAGATGACATCACTCTGACAATATCAAACTTTAATCTCTATCAATACACTTCCGCTAACGGAGTAGTCTGGGGAACAAAAAGTACGGAGCAAGATACTCACCTCTTCTCCGCCGCCTCGATGTTGATGGCGTCCATGATGCTCTTGACTTTTTCTGTGATCTGCTTGGCCCTGATAGTGTGCTGCTCAAACTTTGTTTTCACTGCTGACTGCGAGATACACTCCTGCGAGGCCATAACACACAAGTTACTGTGACAGCTACAGGGGCTGCTGCTGGATAGGGTGCGTGAATTCGCACGCTACCAGGGACGAACAGAGGACAAGATACACACCTGCTACTTTAACTTAGGAGAAGGAAAGAAATGGAAACACAGGTGTGAGAATGACAGCAGCAGAGTGTGTATCTTGTGTCCCACAGCCTTCATATTTGAAAGTCACAGCAATGTGTTGATGAAGCCTCAGCAAAATTATAAAAAACATATCAAGTTTGTACAATCAAGAATGCAGTGAAAGAAACAAAACAATGCTGTAACATGTAAAAGAAGGAATTGTGTGTCATTTTGGGATAAATTATATTATCGCGTGTTCGATGACTTAACGTTTTTATCTGATAGATGCTGTTCTTTGAATTTAAACAGTGGCGTCATGATTTCAGAGACAAACTCATGACTACCCTCTCATGACAGCGTATCAGAGGTGTTTTAAGTTACTGCTAACGCAAACTGAACGTTCCCTACTGCTGCTGCTGCTTCACATTAAAGCAGCAGCAGCAGCAGCAGCAGCAGGAAACATGATATCACTATCCACAATATTTAAATCAAAAATGCATCTACAAAACATGACAGTGGTCACTTTAAGCGTTTTTTGTCAGCAAAAAAGTTTGGATGTTTCAAAGGCACTTAAGGAACAAGCTGTGACCGACTTCACACCTTCAACTTATCAGCAAGTTAACCTACTTTACTGTGTGCTGCTGTAATGAGGAAAAGTACTTGAGCTGTATGCAGCCTGAAATCAGGTTGCTAATGACATGATGGAAAAGGTAAATTCTCCTTTTAAAAATAAGAGTTTGTTTTACTTGCACTGTAAACAGATACACCTGTTGCTCTTCTGTTGTAAGTCTGATAAAGTAGCTGCTCAACAACTGCTCGCTGCTCTAAGAATTATGGGACGTGTAGTATTAGACCAAACTTTCTGTTACCACGGTAATCACAGGTGTTGCAAAATCAACCAGGATTGAAATCTTGAGGATTAAAATAATAATTTCCTCCCAGGATGAACACAATTCACTTCCTGCTAGTTAACAGGATGCAACAAAACACACAAACACATAGAAAACTCAACAATCAAAATTGTTAGGACAAAACAAAACCAACGCAGAATGAAAACAAATGGATGCCCTCGCCTAAGTGAATCTAGACTTCAGCAATGAAGACGCAGGTTGATGGGAAAGGCACAGTGATTGGTCTAGAATGCCCTGAGGGGCCGCCAGCTTCACGTGCATGGTTGGTGGCGAAACCTGTTCACTAAGTCAGGCTTGACAAGGTGGCTGCTCATGTTAACCGTTACTGTTAGCAGAGGGACTTTGGTTGCTTCTCCTTTTATTCAGTTTCTTTTACCATGCAATAATCTCAAACAGACTCTTTCACAAACATGCACACACACGCAGGCAATTTAATTTCTCAGAGTAGTATTTCTCAAAAGCTGGAACAATCAAGTTAGCTCTGGTTCACAGCCTGATAAAGCAGCCGCTGTCTGTATTTCTGAAAACGATAACTGAAAACGATTTCCTCACTTCTCATACAGGGTTCCTTCACATTTTCAATCGCAAAATCTTTTCCATGTTGTGGAGGAACCCTGCCCACAACAGTGATTCTCTCTCCAGCTGTAACCAGTGGCAGCCAGGCAACGTCAACAAGATTTGCTTAGCTCTTCCAACCGCAGCAGTGTTTATCAGCTTTATCAGCCTCCTGTAGTTTTTGCCTTGACACTGATTTCACCTCAGAGTTACAATATGACTGTTGAGATGTCTTTTGGCAGCAAATATATCAGTCTAATCACATGTGTGCCAAAATATATGAAAACGGCTTGATTCTTTTGAAAATGTGTCCCTCTGGTTTCAGACACAAGATAGATTTTGCCTTGAGAAGTGGGAATAAAAACATTTGAAGATATGGAGAGTACTCTGACACAAGCACACACAAACCGACCTCAAACCTCCTCTCAAAGCTCTGGAACTCCTTCAGTCTCTCCTGGAAGCCCTCAGCCAGAGCTCCACCTGTTGGATGAAATAATCACATTGCGAGTAAAATGAAAAATTCTTTAACGACTTGCATCAGCACAGACTTAAGACACACTTAAGTTCTGACAATGACCCTAAAAATGTGTTGATCCCCAGTATCCAAATGTAATGTAAACATTCAAGATTCAAGTTGATTGCAATATGGTTTGATAAACAGCATATACGCTGGTTGTGAATGATTAAAAACAAGTGAACACTGTTTCTCCATCCTCCATAAATACAGCCTTATCAGCGGTAATGTGAAGCCTCACCTGTTTCAGGCATGCCCTGTGCACGCTGCATGCGGGAGTTTAGCACCTCTTTGGCGGACACAAAGAAAATGCGGTTGGGTGCCTGATCGCGGTCCACAACCTTCAGCTCCTCTACCAGGAAGTTCACACAGCGGTCTGTGTGCTGCTTTCTCACCTGGAGGAAGACGTGTCGCATTATATGATGCGCTGTTTTTTGTGATTTTATATTAACAAAATAATAGTGAAAAATATATATAATATGGATAATTGGCTATAATCAGTTCATAAAATACCATCTTAAAAGGTTATGAGATCAGAAGCAATAAAGACAGTTTACTCACATCCTCCATGTATTCTGGTTCGTTTGCTGAGGCGTCCCAGCGGTTGTTGAGGATGAAGATGTTGGGCTTTGACAGACGTTCGTTCACTTTGTGGAAGAAGTGCTTTTCCTAGATGATGACGGGTGGAGAGTGATCGAGTGATGTTTAAGTTCTCTCAAATCTTATGAAATAAACAAAATATACATTTAATATGTTCTCTTTTTCTCTCAAATAACTGAAAAGACTTCTTATTTTCTAGAAAGCTGCCAAAAAAACACCATGTTATTTGTAATGTTAGTTTTGACACAATACAAATGAAAGGACTCTTAACTTCTTGTTGATTCATATTCAGTGCCTATATCAAATGTATTTACTGTACATCCCGTGGCTGGCTCTATCCATGAACACAGACTTTAATTTTGTTTTTGTCCACTTCATTTTCAGCAAGACAGCAGAGTCGGTGTTGTAACATGGATACAAATGTTCAGGGTTTGCACAACCAGATTTGGCAGGACACATTTTTCCTACTTGATAATCTTATAATATTTACATAAAGCCTGGGTTCATTTCCATTGAATAGCCCAGAGAGGGGAATTTGTGTTTGCTTTCCCTTTAAGAGCTGCTGCCGGGTTAAGGAGCTCTGTGATTGACTGTGTCCAGCTTCACATTGCATGAATGCCTGAGCTGAGAGAAACAAAAGTGGGGCCTCTGTGGCTAGATACAAACACAGGCAGCCACATCCTCCACTCTGTAATCAGCTCTGCAGAGAAAACATCAACACTGACCCTTTGAGTACACTTAAGTGGCTGACACAACAGAAAACTTACGTTGTTTGTTATTGTGGTGTGTTATTACTAGTTTAGACAATATCAATGAGTGATGCAAAGCTTTTTTTCAAGTTATGATTCCTGGCTCACCCTGCAGGGGAAATTTCAGCATCGCCAATTAATCCCTGATGTAAAATACAAAATTTGTCAAACCTAACTACCAACATATAATAAATTCCACAGGATATTGGCCTGACGTGAGATTCATGTGGATCAGAGGCATTACCGTGTTCATCAGTGTGGATTCAGAGTTGGCCACCAGCACAAAGACGTCGGCATCCAGACAAAACTTGTCAATCCAGCTGTCCAGTTGTGATGTGACGTCTGTTCCTGGGCTACAGCGGAGTAGAGGAGTCAAGAAAAACATATTAAACATAATAAGAAAATGTCCATTTGAGCTGATTCTTTGGAAATCACTGGCTTTATCTGTGTTAACCCCACTAGAAAAACTGCGACATTGATATTTACAAACTTGTCCAGATTGTTTACATGTGTTTAGAGGATCCTGTTACCTGTCTACAAGCACCAGGTCGTCTCGAAGGAGAGCGCACTTGGTCTTTGGCCAAAACACACGGACGAGACAGCCGGCGTCCAGACTCTCATCCATGTGGAGAGCATGAGCCAGCTGGTTTACAGTCTGCAGAAGAGACATAAACAGACTGACGTTATGTTGTCCACGTAATAACTTGTCTTCAATGTAAAACCACCTTGCAGCTATAAGAGTTATCGTCCTGTTAACTTTATGAATTTACAATAAAGTAAATATTACCTACCGATATATTTTGATAAGATTTTCCCTTTAATTGTAATAATCATGACTTTTCTTAAGTCCTCAGGTTGTATGTGATTGAGCCCAGGAGAAAATATTTTATTACTTTTTAGTGAGAAGTATTTTTACTACGCTGAAAGGAAGACTTCAGTACTGGAAAGTATAGCTTACAGTATCAACCAATAAGGTAATAATGTTTAACGGTGAAATGTTATTAGGTATTTTCTATTAGAAATGTATTACACTACCAGGATTTGTATACTATCAGCTAAAATTAACCTTGTCGTCCAAACATTAACAGCTATTAGAGTTCTTTCCACAAGAAAACCTACATGCACATCTGACACTCCAGACAGTCAAGTCAAGAACACATTTAAAAACAACAAACATTGATTAAGTGCTTTACAAGGAGATTACATAAAACACTTGAATTTCCAAATTCGAAATTCCGTGTTAATTGCCAGACACGACAATGGAAAGGCACAGGAACAGCTTCATTCAGTTCAGTTGGTTAAAGTTCAGAGAGAGTGAAGTCTCTCACATCAGGCTTTCAGTTCAGACACCTGACACCACTGCTAATATCCTGCATACCTGTGTCTGTTAACACGGCCGCAGGCTCATGTGGCATTTACGTGATTTAGGTTTGGAAAATTAACACAAACTAACAGCCGAATGGAAACACAGAGCTGACATGCATCCCTTTATTTTACTGTTGACATAACACTATTACAAACTTGAAAAAGATGTATTTATTATTGATTTAGATAAATAAACTACTTCTGACAGAACTATAAATACAACCTGTAGAAAAGTCAGTATAAAGATACAAGCTTGGCTCTGTTATTAGGGTGAGGAATTAACCTTATCAGCTTGTACACTCAACAGCGTGACCCATTTGAGTAAAACAACACTTCCACAACAACAACAACAAAAGATCTCATCATTCTGGCTGCACTCAGTCCAACACCAGCAAACAGAGAAATGTGAGAAATGCAACTTGACTTCCTAGATTTCAAAACAGTCATTATCAGTGTATTGAGTGACAACTGATTAAAGGCAACAGATGGTCTGATTAGTGAACAATGGCAGATTCTGGTGTGTGTGTGTGTTTGTTCAACCTTATCATCCTTTGCTCTAGCAGAAGTACAAAGTATTCTTCAATAGTTGAGAACAAGCTGCCCAGAGCAGATCCCAGACATCAAAATGTGTAAATATATGAACGGAAGACAGACGAATGCTCATACAAAAACAAACAGTGTGAACCAAACCCTTCTTGTAAAGTGGTTATTCAAATAAAATTTACCTTGATGCTCTTCTCCTCATCAGAGCCCTCCGTCTTGAGGTAGGCCTTGTCCTCATCAGTGCCCTCCACACTCAGGAAGCAGTTAGTTGTGTGACCAATCCCGCTGGGCAGCACACGGTCCCTCAGCATGGCGTTGACCACTGTGCTTTTACCATTACTGGTCCTAGAACCGGACAAAACAGACACTGGCTGAATGTGGAACCAAATCATTTGCTCATAATTCAAATTACTCTCAAAACGGACACATGTCAAGACCTAAGATGATGCATCCACAAATATCGCTTGCACGTGGGTCAAACTGAGTCACTTCCTAGTTGCCTGCGACAGGAAACGTTATCAGTGTGAAAGGTTCAAGAGACTTATGTGAAACTCTAGCTTGCTGCTGAATCGGGCAGTTTTCTCCGACACGTCCTTCTATTGCGTTTTGGATTTTAAACCTATAATTAGCGTCAGCACAGAGGACAACCTGATTCAACTAGTTTGAAATCAATTACACAGGATGACTGGGTTGACTGAACAACGTCACTTCAATGACACAGGTCAAATTGATGACAGAAAACAAAAGTGAAAGCAAAGCTGCCACATGAATAATGAGGGGAAGGACTCATGTAACTCACACATCACTACAATTATGTCAGTAAAGTGTTGATAACGATGTTCTTTAGAGGATTACGTAGAAGTCTGGTGCTTTTATAAATGATGATAAATTTACCTGCCAAAAAAGGCCACTTTCATGTGTCTGCGTGCCAGCACCTCCTTAATGACAGCAAGTTTATCAGCATAGGACTGAATCTCCAGCTTCTGATCCTGGCTAGAGATGTTCTCCAAAGCTTTATTCCCACAGGTTTCTGTCCCAAACAACACAGACACCATGAGCCAGAGAGAGATGACTGACAGATGGTAAATAAACAAGATGCTCACGTGAAAAGGAGCATTGCCTTACCAGAGGTGAACAGAGCCAACCAAAACACCTCACCTTCTACAAAGTCTGACGTCTCTTTCACATAGTTGAGGAGTTGTTCAAACACATCGCTTATGGTCTTCTTGGCAACAACAAAGTGCTTGAGAGGGGAAAACTCCCCCCGAGCTGAATCCGTCCGTGTGAGTGGAGGGGCAGCAGCCATGGTGTTCAATCTAAACACACAGAGGGGTCAAAAAGGGCAAACACATAAATAAGACAGTTGGTCATAAATCATTCTGTTTGGATCAAGCTAGATGACTTATTTTAACCATACACTGTTCTTATTTTCAGGCAGGTTAGGTTAAGTAATAACCTGCATGCAAGCAGCTGAAACACGTTAGCTAACATTCAGTTATGGAACTGCAAGTGAAGACACAAGTTAGCAGTGACATCGTGCAACTTCATTAAGTCAACTTAAACAACATGACACATGAGAGTGACGTACTTTGTCTATACAGATAACGGTGTATACATGTGTTAACCTGTTCCCTGACTACTTATTATTAACGTTTGAAAATCTTATGTTAAACGAGCGGACACATGCGGCTGCCAAACAAGCTAACAGATTAACTGAGCTATGTTAGCTAACGTTACTAGCGGCGGCAAATTAGCATTAGCACAGCTAACTAGCGGGGTTTTTTCTCACCAGTCTTTCGACAGACAGTGTCCTCTTCTCATAACATAAACAATATTGATCGCTACACTCAAATCCCTTCCCTCGCTGATAGATTACTTGCTGTCAGTCTGGCTAACCTTCTGTTTGTATCCCGTAATGGCACCGCTGTCAAGTTAGCGATAGCAGCCAAAAGGCTTCCGGGATACATTTCAAAATAAAGGTCCGATTGCCCTGAGTTGCTGCGTTTGACATTGTGCCACGAAGGCGAGGATTTGAATGTGGCTGGATGAGATTCTATCGTAGTTTCTGCTGACTTGCATATGTTTTAAATAGCCGTGGAGGTTATCTGTAAAACTCAACTGATTCACCCTTGCTTGTAGTTTTGATTTGTCCCTGTATCTATAATTTGTAAGGTACCACTACTCAAAATCTGTGAGGGATATTGGTATATTTCATTGTTTCTATTGATTGTTTTTTGAATGTGTTTTGCAATTTCGAGTTACAACAGGCTTTTATATTTAGTCTATAAATGATTATGCGAACACTTTGGAATGAAAGGAAACAACATAAACAACAACAAACATCAAAAAAGGTATTTTCTACCAACAAGGCAGTACAATAGAAAATAATACATAGACCAAAAAAGTGTCAGGCTGAAGTTACAGCTTATTGCTGATTTTTATATAAATACACAGTTTATTGAATGTCAGTAGTACAATCAAAGAATTATTTTACACACATACACAACATACACACAATAGTTGTTCATTTAATATTATTAAACAGTGTTTTTATACTTACAAAGCCTGCTACACAAGATCATTTTCATCCCTGTCCCTCTGACACACTGTACTATCATTGTTTTTATTTTCCCGGTCTATTTGATTTTGCAACTAAAAGCATCTTACTTCCTGCTCTGTTCAGATTCCCTGACGTCAGCTTGACGCTGCTGCTTCCAGCTGCCCTTTACGAAGTGGGGGCGGAGACAAGTGACGTCAGCGTGGCTGGCAGCAGCCAATCATTGTGCAAAGAATGCATCCAACCCCTGAGATCTCCTTTAATGCAGCTGGCGCTCAAGTCCAGTTTATAACACCAAGGGCGTATTTAATTACATACAGGACAGATTTACTGCCTGGTAAGCATAACAGATAATAATACTCTCATATTATGCAACTAAGTACATTTACTCAGCACTGTACAAGTACAATACAAAATAGTACAGTACAATTTTGAGGTACTTTTGAGTATTTCTATTTTCTGCTACCAACTTCTTCAGAGCCAACATAGGGCATTTTTAGATTAATTTGTTTTATAGTCAATGAGATTTAAAAACAAAACAACACTGATGCAACACTGAAAAATGCAGAATACTGGCTCTGATCATCGACCAGGCCGATTATAAGTCAACCCACGTTATGCAGTATATACAGTACATACATGAAAATATATGGATGATTTACTTTTATTTACACTTATGATACTTAAGTACATTTATTGCCAGAAAATGACTTTAAGTGCATTTAATATCATATGCTTTAAGGCTTTTACCCAAGTACTACTCTTATGCTTGACTTTCCCTTTTTACCAAAGTGATATTATAACATGGTATTTTTACTTTTACTCAAGTATGACATTTGGGAACTTTTCATATCACTAAATATTACATATAATTATTATGCAGAATAGAAAAAGAAGAAAAGTCTGTTTCCTCTCCATTAAAATCTTCCATAACTGTCCCTACCATACAAGAGTACTGTCCACCTATCCATCAATTTATCTAGACGTGTTTTTTTTCAGGGTTTGCAAGGGACTGGAGTCTATCACATGGACAGTTACTTTAGACATTTTCCATCAGGCTTGATGGGAGAGCTTTACTTTCTCTAGCTCTCTTTTAAAAAACATTTCTTTCATACATTCAATTTTGAAGAAATAACAGACACATTACAGGCTGTTTTAATGAATAAATGAACGTGCACATGGGCTGCTACACTAAAGTCACCTCTCCAAGCAAAGAGACCACACACCATTCAAATGAAACCAGTCATGTACGTGCTGCCTTTACAAACCCCACAATAACTCTTATTCAGGATAGCAGCCTGTGAATGGGACAATACCAGAGAGGAAACGCCTCTCTGTGTGTATGTGCGTGTGTGACCTTAGCAACTCTTGCAAACTGTCATCATCAGTCAGAGCAGCGGACACTGAAATACCTCCACTGGGACCTCCAGCGTCTGGTTTGGGATATTTGGCAACCTTTTGTCATCTCAGAAAACTCAGAATCGATCTCTTTCTGTTTCTCTATTCTTGCTGGATTTTTTTTTTTAATGGTTATGTGCGGATTTATGATGGAGAATTAAAATGGTGAGGAAGAAAAAGCTGCTGGTGTTTGAGTAAGTATCACACTTGTATGCATTTGTGTTGACTGTTTGAGCCTCTGACATGAAGGCTTCTCACCGCTTCAATAAAATCACATTAATAATGCTCTAGCGAGAGACTTTAAAGGTGTTTATGACACCTAATATTGAAGTTTTATGTGGTATTCCTAGAGAATGTTTTGTATTCACAGTAACAAGTCTACACAATGTAGACAAAATACATAATATAGATATATTAGAGTACGTTTTTATGTTATAGTGCTGATGGAGTTTTGGATTGGTAAAATAATATGTGGCTTTCTTTTCTCAGCGTGGCTTCAGTGTCATACATTAATGATGAGATGGATATACTCATTGCTCTCCTGGGCAGATATAGATTTCATCCCATACATGTGTGATCCAAACTAAACCCCTGTCTCGGTGGAATAAACGCAAAATCTTGCCATTTTAACCTTTTGAATCATTATCTGAGGCGATCCAAAGATGTTGTGGAAGCGATACAAGTTCACGTTTTGGGGGCTGATCGTTTCTATGTGAAATCACCTGGGCACAAACTATTTTTCTGTCAGCTTCCCCATTGTGTCGATGCCATTGTGGCAGCACAGGTGACACAAGAGCTTGTGTGTGTATTGTCTGTGTGTGAGCTGGTGTTTTGTCTGTGTGCGTATGTATGGGCACCCTTTACATTGAACCATCCCATCTAGCATTCTCTCTCTCTCTGGGAATTTAGTTTTGACTCTTGTCTTACCACAAAGTAAGTTGGAAAAATGTACAAAATATATATATATATATTTCAGAGTTCTTAGATAGACATTCAGTGATCTGTCAGTGGGTTCAAAGCAGTTTTGTTGTTTGTTTTTCCCGTCTGTGTTTTCTTTTCTTTTTAGAATTTGTGGAAGCATGATGTGGGATGGATAAACAACAACAAAACTCTACTGTAAGTTGGCAGAACGGCTGTTAGTATGATTTAACGGTGTGTGTTTTTATGACGGGCTAACGTGGATATCTAATGATGGAAAATGAATGACCCTGTTGATCTCCCCTTTGAAAAGAGGAATGTGTGTAAGACAGCGGTCGTTTCAAGAGTCTAACTAAAGCTATGTTTCCATAATTTAGTAAGTAATCCAGCATTTGTAGCTGGTTTTAAAAGGCTTTATAGAAAAGTAAGATTTTCATTTTTTATAAATGTATTCAAGTTTGTAATCACATTGCATCAGATGTTTCATGACAACAGTAGGAAATAATTTGGTGTAACTTTTAATTACAATCATGCCATCGTGTAAACATCCTCATCTTAGAACCAAATGTCTTTTTTTTTATAACAGGCACATTCAAGGTGTGCATGTTTTTCATGACAGCAATTCATGTGTGAGAAATGTACTTTTATCTACCATATCTGTGTGTGTTTGTGTGCAGATGGCCTCTAATGACCCTGAGCTTCCTGACCCCTATGCTGACCCCCAGCCTGGTGACCTCATTGAGATCTTCAGACCGGCCTATCAGCACTGGGCTCTCTACCTGGGAGATGGTTACATCATCAACTTGACTCCTGTCGGTCAGTAGGAGCCTCCAAGAGACGAGTTAAACCGGCAGAGCTAAGTTAAACGAAAACAAAGCCGTACCTCTGACAACACGGGCTGATTCTGACACACTTCGACTCGAATGGTGCAATTAATGAGTCTGCAAATTAAAACTCAGTAAACAAGAAACTAGCTGCTCTCATCCAGCTGTTTTTACCTTCCTATCCCCGACAGGTCACATGCTTAAAGTCCCACTCCACCCAAAAAATGTGTCTTATGTGCAGATTTTCACATTCATTGCTTAAAGTGCACATTTTCTCTGTGTTCATTGAAAGCCTGATTTTAAGAGGCGGGCCTATGAGCATGATCTGTGACATCACAAATAGTTTGGAAGCCAATCCTGATCCAGTATTCAGCAAACACAAGCGTTGATGTGGAAACTTGATGCCACACAGACTGAGAATGAACTTTACAGTGAAGTAGGAGTAGGGACGGGAAACATTTTATGGTGGACCATGACAAACAAAACATACAATTAGTTGATCATGCTGATTTTTAATATGGGGATAATCCAAATAGCTTGAAAAAGCTGTCCATCTCGCTGACGTCCAGTGCTTTATTGGTCCCCTGATTAATTATTTTATTTTGCACATTGCATCTCCCACAAAAACAAGTTAATTACTACAGATTCCAAACTAAAGAATGACATGGAGGTGAAGTTACCACCATTTATTTATCTTTATTCGTGCATGAAGACCTTGTGATTTATGATGACTTTAAGATTCTTAAGATTTTTTAAGATTGTTTGTTTTTCTGTAATGCCATACAAATATTTGCTCCCGAACAAAATGTAAGGTTAAAGTGATTCCAGTATGTTTTGAGTGCAATTTTAGTTTTTATTTTAAAGTTTTTAAGAATATTTTGAAGACTAGCGGATACTATCGTGAATTGCGCTCATGTTGAACAGGATAATCGTGGCATGAAATTTTCATATCGTCCCATATCTAAGTACGAGACATTTGTGTCCAGCAGTTAATAAGGAAGAAGCAATAGCTGCCATTTTAAAGATTTCAATGTAGTTATTATTCTTTCTTTTCTAGAAAAAACATGACCAATGCTGTTGTACACGTGTGGAGGGGATCTACGGTAGTTTAGACACCAGCAGTCAGATGTAGATTGATTTGAAGCACTTTCCTCCTGCAGCCTGTTTAAAGATATTTAAAGTCACAACCCCATCGCAGGAAAAACACCCCTTTAAACAGGATTATGGCTTGGCAGTGGCGAAAAGTAACTAAGTACATTTACTCAGGCTTCAGTTGGGAACCTTTGTCATCACCTCCCTTTCTCCTTGTGTTTCCTGTCTGTATCTCTACTATCTCTAATGCAACATGTTAATAATATTATTTTTGGAGGAAAAATGCAGTATCTTGAATGAAGGACCTTTACTTTAGTTTAACTTTAATTTTAGATTGTTGTATATACATTTACTGATGAAAAGGACCTCAACACTTATTCCACCAATGTGGTTTGGTTTGAATCTCCTGAAAACTTGGGTATTATTCTATAACATGAACAATTTGTGACTAAAATAGCAAAGCTAAGCATTCTTAGATATATAGTTTATAGTTTTTTTAGTTTTACGCTAAAAAAAACTCAACATGTCTTCTGTCAACTGTCTTCATTTTCTGAATATTTCCAATTCTGAATTGTCCTAAAGCCCTCAGTGTATTACAGATTTAGGTAAAAACACTGATCCATTTTTGATAAAATGATGATTAAGCTGTCTGCAGAGGACAAAGGATAATCAATCAACTCTTGTCCTTTCTGTCAATTTGGATTATATAATATCTGAGTTGCAAAAACAACTGTCCAAGTGGCAAGGATCCAAAAATGACTTTGGGATCTGTTAGTTGTCTCCTCATCACATTCCTTACACAGTATCTCATCTTGGCTATATTTTCCTTAACCTGCAAGATTCTTTTGGGAAACACTTCATCCAAGATAATCTTGTGACTCTCATCACACTTAGTCTCTCCTCTTCTCCAGATGAGAGTGCGGCAGCCGCCATGTCCAGCGTGAAGTCCGTCTTCAGCCGGAAGGCAGTGGTGCGCATGCAGCTGCTGAAGGAGGTGGTGGGAAGCGACTCGTACCGTGTCAACAACAAGTACGACCACAACCACACGCCCCTGCCCATCTGTGAAATCATCCAGCGATCGCAACTCCTCATTGGCCAGGAGGTGTCCTATGACCTGCTGGGGAACAACTGCGAGCACTTTGTTACCCTCCTGCGCTACGGGGAGGGGGTGTCCGAGCAGGTCTCTCACTGTTTATTTTGTTTCTGTCTCTTGTGTCACCAAGGCAAAATACTAACCTTTCACTCAGCGTACCACAGCGAACGATGAGTCCCAAACTACCGTCATATTACTTTAGAAGAGACTTTGTTTGACACAGCGGCAGATTAAAGTAAACCTTACCTTAAAATAAATCTAACATTTACTTTGTAATGCACTGTGTTACTTTCTGGACTGCTTCTCTGTGGAAATTTCAGCTCTCTCTGCGTTGTTCTCAGGTCAACATGACTGACCTCTGTTGGTCTGCAGTGGTTTGATGGAAAAATAGTGTACTAACCCTTTAAATGAGTGTCGCCAGAACTTTTCCCTTGCAGGTTCAAAACTGAGGCTTAAAAGTGGGCCCCGGGCCAAAGGCAAACACCTGTTGTATTGTAAAGTACTGTTGAGGAAGAATTTGCCACCTGGCACTAAGATACCAAGTTCCCTTCCTTGACTGACTTCTGGTGCCCAGATTATGAAAAAACAATTAATAACTAGGTACCCTATTTTAAGATCATTTTTACCTCAAGAAATAAAATGAATCCTCCTTGTCTCCACAGGCCACACGGGCCATTGGGGCCATCAGTTTGGTGACGGCTGCAGCCAGTGCCTTCTCTGTCCTGGGACTGATCAACACACGATCCAGAAACAGGCCTTTCTGACAGCTGTGTTCTTCACTGAAGGGTGTTGTCTCCCGACATTCATGCAGCTGTGATTTCAAAAGAATTAAATAAACTATTAATGAAAATGCAAATGAATCTGTTCCTTGTTTATTAACTAGCCTCACAAGAATATCACATACTAAACAAATAAAGTAATAATAATCATTTTGATGTTTGGTCCCTGTTAAAGTGTGAACTTATTGATAGATGTCTTAAAACCTGCAGGAGTAAAAAATTAAAATATCTGCATGGCTACAACTGGGTAAGAGAGAGTCGGCTTGTGTTTTTGTGATTTCGGATGAAGCAGCCCTTAACTGCACCATCATGTATCATTTAGTACCGTCAGCTGTGATGTAACTAAGTGGTTTACTCAAGTACTGTATTCAAAGGTGCACTATATGAAGTTTTGGTGGAAGGAATATTTCTCCGAGAAGTGTTTATTCAGTTATGGTAATAGGATCAAATAAATATCTTCAGAAAAACAAAAAAAACAACTAACTAGATAAACTAACTTTCTTCATTTTCATGACTAAATAATCAAAATAAACAAACTGACCTTAAAGGACAACACAATCTCATACTGTTTTACTTTGTTTATATGTGGCGGACCCTGGCACCTTTCTAGCTTCAAACAGTGTGCTGGGGCCCTTTTTTTCCTCTGTGAACAGCTTGTTTATTCAGTTATGGAAAAAATAAATATTTCTGAGGTTGTTTTTTTTAAATTACCTCATTAATACTGTAAATATCAAAATTCTGAGTTTGAATTTCTTCTCCAAAACTACACAGTGTCAGTTTAAGTACATTAATTTCCAGAAAATGTTACATTTGCAGTACATTTCATATTACATACTTTTAAAATGTTGCCAAATTAAAGTGGTGTTTCCATTGATTGCAGCAGGTGGCGGAAGTGTTCCACAAACACCGGAAATAAATCAGCAGAAGAAGAAACACTTGCTGAGTGACGTTGAATATGTGCGCCGGTACAGCCACACGTGTTGTTTCCATGGACGTTTGAGTGCTTTAAGTTGAGAGAGTGTGTGATATTTCTGTGTTAGAGTAAAGTGTAAACCCGCAGCGACAAACATGGGGAAGAAACTCAAAGTTGGAAAGACCAGAAAAGACAAATTCTACCATCTGGCCAAAGAAACAGGTAGCGTACCAACCTTAGAAAAGACAACTGTGAGACTGTTTGCATTGAGGAAGATGTTAGCATTAGCAGGACTGCTAGCTAACTCGCTAACACCAAAAGGAGCGTACTGGATGGGGATTTTATAATGTCAGATGTCTAATAACATCTTGTCTTTTCAGGTTATCGGTCTCGTTCATCCTTCAAACTCATCCAGCTCAATCGTAAATTTCAGTTTCTACAGAAAGCCAGAGCTGTGGTCGACCTGTGTGCTGCTCCTGGTGGATGGTGAGCTGCCTGTCAACACCCCATCAGATGATGATTACATGTCAAGGGTTGAAAGCAGGGGTGCCCAAACTGTAAACCATAGAGGGACACACAGTAACCCTGATTTGTAAACCTGGTATTAGACCAAAATGGCCCTCAGCACCTCTTTTAATCTAAACAATTGTTTATACACTTGTACCTCATGGGATACTGGAGTATGTATTTGTGACTCTGCACCTCATGAATAATTTGGTTACATAGCTGCTTCTATATAAACCTTCAGCAGCAGGCTGGATCTTTTTTGTGATGTCTTCTTCTTTCTGCCTGGACTGATAAAAATAAATAAATGTTGGTTTTGCACGACAAACCTTTTATCATCTTGGACACACAGCATACATCACGAAATTACCTTTGAAGATGCAACTTTCTGCCTATTAACTGGTTAAAAAATACAAAAACTTAGGAATGTACAGAGTGTGGAGGTCACAAACCAGACTTGGTATGCTCTTCCTATAGAGATGGATGATTGAAATATGTGTTGTGGAATGAAAACACTCATGATTCAAGATCTCCTTTCAGGTTGCAGGTGGCGTCCAAGTTTATGCCGGTATCAAGTCTCATTATTGGTGAGTTTAATGTCATCAATATGATTATTTGATAATAAATTTAATTAAATAGGCTTTTCAGGGCTTCCAGGGTGCAACTATTTTGGTTGCACATTCAACCAAAAATCTGTCAAAGTCTGTCAAAGTGTGACTAAACTTTTTCACTGGTCGCACAATTTTCAAATGCATCTACTCTTGATGGCTGAAGTACTGTGAGAAAAGTTTTTAAAGGAGTGCTTACTACTGTCCTGTCAGGTGTTGACCTGGTGCCCATCAAGCCCATCCCCAACGTGGTGACGCTGCAAGAAGACATCACCACTGACAAATGCAAAACGGTGAGGCACCTGCTGGAGAGTTCAGCGCCACGCTGAAAGAAAACAGACCTCAGTGTCCTTGCTGCAGAATAACTGATATGATGGTCTCTAAAATGACAGATAGTAAGATGGAGCTTATCAAGGATTTGTTACTTACTTTCTGTCTCATATGCAGGCTTTGCGAAAGGAACTGCAGACTTGGAAGGTCGACGTTGTGTTAAATGACGGAGCCCCAAATGTGGGAGCCAACTGGCAACATGATGCCTTCTCACAAGGTGGGTGCCACTGAAGTAAAAGTTTCTAAACAAAATTTAAAGCACACACGTCCCTGTGTAGTTTATTAGAGGAACAACCACCTGTCATGATGTCCCACCGTCTCACTTTGTTTCCTGCTTCACCTCCAGCTCATTTGACCCTCATGGCCCTGAAGTTGGCCTGTGACTTTCTGAACAAAGGTGGCACTTTTGTCACCAAGGTCTTCCGCTCCAAAGACTACCAGCCACTGCTCTGGATCTTCCAGCAGTTCTTCAAGAAGGTGCAGGCCACCAAGCCGCAGGCATCCAGGAATGAGTCTGCCGAGATCTTCGTCGTCTGTCAGGGTCAGTGGTAGCGACAGACTGCTGTGTGTGATGAGAAGAAAAACGTTAAATCTTCATACCTCTGAACCAGATTTGTTTTTTTTTTGTTTTTTTAATTAGGCTTCCTTGCCCCCGACAAAATCGACAATAAGTTCTTTGACCCTAAACATGCGTTCAAAGAGGTGGAGGTGCAGGCGAAAACTGTGAGGGACCTGATGCCTGTCAAGAAAGCAAAGGCACGTACACTGTATGATTTTAAATATTAGTTGAGCTGTATGGAGTTAACATTTGACTCCAGATATATTATGCGTCATTGACCGAGCTGCTGCTATCTTGTCACAGGCGGAGGGATACACGGATGGTGACCTGACGCTTTACCACAGCTTCACAGTGACGACCTTTCTGAAAGCCGACAACGCTGTTGACTTCCTGGGCAAAGCCAGCGCGGTGAGATCTCTGTGATATTTAACTTGTCTAAGATGGATGCTGGAAGTTTGCACATTTTTTACCATTTCATAAAGTTAGATAGAAATTGCAGCTGCAGGAGAAGGATGCTGAGGAATTACAGGGTCACAGTCCACTGTACAGTGTACAAATATCAAGCTGTGGAAAAGCTGTCCTGTATTGCTCTCACTCTCTTTTCTTCATTTAGATCACCTTTGACAACGATGATCTGGAGTCTCACCCGGCCACCAGTGATGAGATTAAGGAGTGCTGTCGTGACATCAAAGTATTGGGCCGCAAAGAGCTCCGGTAAGTGTTTTCTATTGCTCACTGCCAAGGTTTGTACATCAGTAAATAAATGTTAGCACTGGTAATAAATAGTGTACAGTATTAGTGACTCAGGAATGTGTGTTCTTCTTTCCTCCATCACATTTGCAGCCTGCTGCTGAGCTGGAGATCCAAGCTGAGGAAGTATCTTGCCAAAAAATTAAAGACGGAGGCCAAACAGCTTGACAATGACATCAAGTAAGCTCTAAATACATTTATATAAAAAAAGCAACTGAAATGTTCTTTTTAGTTTTTTTGCCAGGCAGTGGATTATAGATGTTGTTTTTGTTTTTTAGTTTAAGTTCTGATGAAGAAGCAGGTGATGTAGAGGAAGATCCGGACAAGAAGAAAAAGGCGGAGGAGGAAGAGGAGGACGAGGAGGCAGAGATGGAGAAGAAACTGGCCGAGCTGAAAGCTGAGGAGGTGGCTGAGCTCAAACGGTACGACACAGGATTACTGTTTTCTTTCTACTCAGGATTTTATAAAATTTTTTGAAGTAACGTGCTGCCGCTATTTGTTGCTTTCGTTATAATGCCTACTAAATTCCAAAGATTACAGATTTGCCTATTTTTTTTCCTACTTCATCCTGAATTTCCTTGAACACTTCTGCATGGGCATGTTGAAGAATATCAGTGTAGTTTCTTATCAACAGACGAGGTTAAGTATTGTTGCTGATTGAAGGAGCCTCTTGTCAACTTGTTGCCTTTGATGTGGCTTTTGTGGAAAAATATGAACTTGGAACTGTCCTTTTGACATTTCTTAAGTAACCAAAGTTTGTTTAACTGTTGTGCTCCATCAGGAAGAAGAGGAAGCTGCTGAAGGAACGGAGGAAGCAGAGAGAGAGGGTGGAGCTGAAGATGGACCTGCCTGGGGTCTCCATTGCAGATACCAACGACTCATCCATGTTCTCCCTCAGCACCATCAATAAGCAAAAGGTGAAAATCGTAGAAACACTTGGGCTGGTTTGATAAAATCTTTATATATAGACATATCTCTGTTTTTGTGCAGATATTGTCAG
Source organism: Pagrus major (assembly GCF_040436345.1). Classification (NCBI taxonomy): domain Eukaryota; kingdom Metazoa; phylum Chordata; class Actinopteri; order Spariformes; family Sparidae; genus Pagrus; species Pagrus major. The sequence goes on from NC_133225.1 coordinate 17,641,695, forward strand.
CTGAACCTTTTACCAGTCTCAATTTACTGTTCCTCTCTCCATCAGGCGCTGGCTGATATATCCAAGGGTGACATGCAATTAGCGGACGACCTGGTTGAAGGAGACGATGACCTCCACCTGTCCGAGGAAGAGGATGATGAGGCGGATAAAATGTCCCTTGCTTCTGATTTGGATGACGATGACATGGAGGAGGTGGAGCAAAGGCAGAAAGAGCTGGAGAAGAAAGCACCAAAGAAGAAGTAAGTGGCTGTTAAGACCAAATACATCCCTGCATTTCATACCCTCAATAATTTACTGTTCACTTATTCAGGTTTTAATTTGTCTAATGATTTGTTTTCCAGAGTAAAGTTTGCTGAAGAAGAGGAGGAGGAGGATGAAGGGCAGGGAAGTGGCCTGCTGGTGGAACTAGAGGGAAAGGATGTGAAGAAGGAACGAGAGACGAACCTGTGGTTCAGCAAGGTTTGTCCACTTGTGCTCCCTTTATGTAATATCTACACGTTTCATTCACGTCATCACTGATCCTCCCTCATGGGTCGAACCTGCAGATGAGTTGATATCTGTGCAACCTCTGACCTTTAACCCCGCTGTCCTTCGGCTCTGCAGGGCATCTTCTCTGAGATCGACCTGGAAGGAGACGCAGAGTGCGAGCTCCAACAGACAGAGTGGCTTCAGACCAAACAAACAGGTAAATATTCTTCTGTTTCTCATCCATTTATTCACACAAAATAGATTTCCTTGATTCACTATGATGAACAAGTGTAAAAGATCACTTTTAAAATGGCATAGTAGCTCTTGTGAATCTGACAAAATAATGACAAATGTGGATGTTTTTATAGGAAAAGGTAAAAAGAGGAAAGCTGAAGAGGAGGCGCAGGAGGAGGAGGAGGCTGCTCCACCAGAGGAAGAAAAGGCGAGACCTTCCCAGGAAGCTATAGAGGAGGGTGACAGCGACTCTGACGACAGCAGCGATGATGAGAAGTAAAACCTAATTTACTGTGGCTTTCTTTGCTGTTTTTGATCAAAATATTATATAATGCATCCAGTTGTATTCATACTATTGACAGCTAAACTATAAATAATCAATATTTTGCTGCTTGTTTCAGGGAGATCACCAGGATGAAGCAGGCCAAGGGGATTGGTGGGATGTCAGGAGCTACCAATGACGATGAAAACCTCCAAGTTGTTCCTGTAGAAAGCACAAGTGAGTATGAGAAACAGTTATATTTCAGGTGTTAAGCTGGTGATCTCCAACCTGCACAAATCCTAACTGTTGAAAGCTGCTAAACATAAAACACAAGAGAATGAATGAATTGTATTATGATTATGCAGTGATGTTTTATAGCTTCTTCTCACTGTAGCAGAGAAGAGTAAACACAAACATGGATAAATAAAAGTTGTACTTAAGGAAGCATAGTATTTGGGATGAGTAAAGATAAAAAAATAAATTTAAAAAAAAGTATTGTGGTTGAAAGGTGATCAGTCTTTGTACAGTATTTATAACTTGTGTCTGAGGAACCAAGCATCTCAAATGCATTTGTAATTGGAAAATAAACTTATCTGGGCGAATTTATCAGTGCAAACTAGGTTACATAAGTAACCAAGATGAGAATAAACTGTTGCAGCCAGTTAAAGTGCTTCAGCTTTATGTTTTTGTGTGACTTTGTGGATGTTTGTTGGTTCTGTGCTCCTCAGGTAAGAAAGCCAGGATCCTGGATGCAGAAGGCCTGGCCCTGGGCTGTGAGATCGCCACGTCTAAGAAGAGAGCCAGGGACCTGATGGACGGCTCCTTCCACAGGTGTGTGTTTGTCTGTGTGTCCCAATTTCTAACTTGTTTAAAAGTTTCACAAAGCTTAAAGTAATTGGAGTATAAGGTCGGTGATAATCTTTTTTTTTTTTCTTTTTTTTTTACTGTCAACAAATCGAGTGATGCATGTGTTTTTTCTTTTTTTTAGTGTTTCATGTGAATTAGTTTAAGTTGCACTAGATCGCCCTCAGTGTTCTAAATTTCAAAACAGCAGATGGTCAGTGACAAAGTATTTAGTCAATGTGATCTCTGTCAGGTACAGAATTAGTTTTGTAAACCCCACATTATTTAGTAACTATATTATTTACGCCTCTGCAGGTTTGCTAGCTCAGAGGAGGCGTGGGAGGTACCGGAGTGGTTCCTGGACGACGAACGGAAACACAGGAAGAAGCCGGTGCCGGTCACCAAGGAGATGGTGGAGGAGTACAAACAAAAATGGAAGGAGATCGACGCCCGACCCATTAAACGAGTCGCTGAGGCCAAGGCCAGGAAGAAGAGGAGGGTAAGATCAGGGGAGAGTGCACTGGTGCAACTGTTGATGGAAGAAAGTTGGAGATGCGATTGAAATCATTAGATCTGTTCGATTTCTGTAGATCTTAATCTGTTAGTTTCTCTGTGACTTCTCCAGATGCTGAAAAAGATGGAGCAGGCTAAGAAGAAAGCAGAAGCTGTTGTCAATACAGTGGACATCTCTGAGAGAGAGAAGATGGCCCAGTTGAAGAAGTATGACATCACACCCCACATCAGATTATGACTCCATGAAAACTAAAGCCATTGCATCATTCTGGCATTTGTTTTTTTCATTTCAATCATTTCGTCTTGTCTTTTTTCCTCTGTCTTGTCAGTATCTACAAGAAAGCAGGCATTGGGAAGGAGAAGAGAGAAGTAACATACGTTGTGAGCAAAAAGGGAGCCGGCAAGAAGGTGAGACGTCCCGCCGGCGTCAAGGGAACCTTCAAAGTGGTGGACGGTCGCATGAAGAAAGACATGCGGGGAATGCAGAGGAAAGAACAACGCACTAAAGGAAAAGGTGGCAAAGGAAAGGGAGGAAAGTCAAGGGGTGGCAAAGGAGGGATGAAGAGTGGTAAAGGACGGAAATGAAGACAAATTTGAACCAGCCCCGCCTTTCTAACATTGCCTGGTCTCTTTTTCCAGTTATGGAGCTTTGTGAGCTCAGTTTCCTGCCACAATTTGGGCTCCTTAATCATGTACAGAGGCCGGAATGAACTTTCAAATGGATGCCCTCTTTTTTGCAACCTTTGCTGAGGTTCCTTCAGCTCCTGGACACTTGAGATATAGGGGTATTTAAATGCTGGTGTTCAGTGCACGTCTTTCTGAAGATGTAGATTATTTGCCTTGAGAATCGATGAAAGGAGCAACCTCACTGAACTGTGAATCGCAGTAAAGCAAGTTAAACATAATAACAAAAAATGTATTCTTCGGAATTGTTGGTATTGATATTGTAAATATTATATACACATCTTTGCAATAAATGTTTTGTTTAAACGAGTTGTTGAATTATCAATTCTGTTTTTAGTTTTTCTGATGCTTAATTTCCTGACAGATGATTTTGACTTTGACTTTTTAATTTGGTCTGTGCTGGTAGTAGCTGGTCAGTATGAGTCAAAGGACATCACTGAACTACGTATGAACCGCCTTCAGTGTCCAGATGCAGACTGTCCTTTCACCTTGTCAGGTTGCAGAATAATTTGTATCATGAATTCAATTGCATCGGGTCTAAAAACTATTTCAATTTTGTAAACTCGTACCAGTATGAGGGCCATGGTTGTTTATGATGATCTTGGAATACAAAAATGGGATTGTGTCTTTGTTGAATTTAAATTTAGGTAAAGAAAAGAAAACCAACTAACTGAAGGAGAAAGGGACATCCCTGATCCATGCACCGTAAATGTAAAGCAGCCTTCACATGATATATTACATGATTTTCTCATCTTGTTATTTGAGGTGCATCAATAGGCTTATGTCTAAATTATGTGACAGTTTATGAATCAATGAGCATAACCTCATAGTTTAACTGTCTGTCACTTCAATGTCCTTGTCTAATAAGTACTGTAGTCAGTCATTTTGTACCATCAGTTCACTTTACTGTGGTATGCAAACTTAATACCAGTGGTGGCATTCTACTTTGTACTTTATTTGTATATTTTCATTGTGTGCTATTTGTTACTCTTGCATTATTTTACTACAATTATTTGACAGCTATAGTTAGTACTTATTTACAGATTAAATGTCCACAATGTAGTTTTAGAGAAGAATTCATCAGAAGAGAAAAATCTTCATTATTGATGGTGTTTACTTGGTTTATATTTGCAGGACTCTTCTAAGCAGCCACCTTTCTGGTTTCAAACAGCATTCTGTGGACCATATTCCCCTGTGAGGACGACGTGTTTATTCAGTCAAGGAAATATTTAAAATAAATATAACTGAGTTTGTATTTTTACCTTATTAATATTGTGTTTGTGGTCCGATATGCACCGGTATTCTTCTTTTTTGAAAACAAAACAAAAAACAACAATTGTTTGTAGTTTAACTGTAAAAAAGCATGCCTCTGTGCTACGTTTGACAACCACGTTTGAGAGATAATTGCAAAAAATTATTCTGAGATTGAATTTCCATTCCAAAACTACTTAATGCACCTTTAAAAATTTAACATAGCCCACAAAACACATAATAATTGTAAATATTAGATTGGCCTTATTCAACATTAAAATGTTAGTTACACTGTAACAAATCAGCTGAAATAATATAATAAAAACACTGACAGAAGTGATTCTTCTTTGCCATCTAAATACTTACTTCATTACGTTGGTACTACGGAAGCCCTAAAGGGCCATGCATTCATACATTTTATTTCCTCCGTTTTCCCTTGATAATGAGTTAATTTCATTTGTTTTCTCGAGATCTCGAGTCATTATCTCGAAATAACAGCTGCCGTTTTCCTGAGATAACGGGATAATTTTCTTGAGATCTCGAAATAACGAAACTTTGTTTTCCCGAGATAACGATATAATTAATTCGAGATCTCGAGATAATGACTAGGATATGATAGGCCTGAGATTATGGAGACGCCTGGGACCTCGTAGCTGGTCAGCTATGTAGTTAACGACGACATCAGGCTCACTTAGATTGCGCCGCCGATATAGCTGAGGCCTTGCTAACTGTCTTTTTAGATTACGCACACTAATGTGTATATTATCTGTGATAGCAAGGCCTAATGCTATTTCAGCCTGTGTCAGGCCTTGATTGAAAAGATATGTGACGCAGTGATTGATATGCTCCTGCTCCTCTGACATTGCTACACTGAATGATGTTTCCTGCAATGATTTAATGTACTACACTATCATTTTGTTTTCTCAAGATCTCGAGAAAATTATCCCGTTATCTCGGGAAAACAGCAGTTGTTATTTCGAGATAATAACTCGAGATCTCGAGAAAACAAATGAAATTAACTCGTTATCACGGGAAAACGGAGGAAATAAAATGTTTGAATGCATGGCCCTTTAGGGCTTCCGTAGGTAACAAATTCACTTTAAATACTTTTTAATTGAATTTTGTACCTCTGTACTTTAACTCATTTTTACGGAAGCCCTAAAGGGCCATGCATTCATACATTTTATTTCCTCCGTTTTCCCGAGATAACGGGATAATTTTCTCGAGATCTCGAGATAACGAAACTTTGTTTTCCCGAGATAACGACATAATTAATTCGAGATCTCATCGTTAACTACGTAGCTGGTCAGCTACGTAGTTAACGACGACATCAGGCTCACTTAGATTGCGCCGCCGATATAGCTGAGGCCTTGCTAACTGTCTTTTTAGATTACGCACACTAATGTGTATATTATCTGTAATAGCAAGGCATAATGCTATTTCAGCCTGTGTCAGGCCTTGATTGAAAAGATACGTGACGCGGTGATCGATATGCTCCTGCTCCTCTGACATTGCTACACTGAATGATGTTTCCTGCAATGATTTAATATACTACACTATTGTTTTGTTTTCACAAGATCTCAAATTAATTATATCGTTATCTTGGGAAAACAAAGTTTCGTTATCTCGAGATCTCGAGAAAATTATCTCGTTATCTCGGGAAAACGGCAGTTGTTATTTTGAGATAATAACTCGAGATCTCGAGAAAACAAATGAAATTAACTCGTTATCACGGGAAAACGGAGGAAATAAAATGTATGAATGCATGGCCCTTTAGGGCTTCCATACAAATTCACTTTAAATACTTTTTAATTAAATTTTGTACCTCTGTACTTTAACTCATTTTGAATGCTTAGACTTGCTTGTCACAATTTTACTTTTATATTTATTATTTATTTTATCAATTTATAATAAGATAGTAGCTCTTCTACAATAAATCATTCTTAAAATAGGTAAAAGTTCAATCTAAACTGAATTTGCAGCGTTGAGTACTTTCTCTAAATAACGACATTTCCCGTGAGCCTTTGCGACGTACGTAAAATGGTTGCGTCAAAGAGTATCGGAAGTGGCTCGCTTTTGTGCTAACTTGATGTACTGCAGAGCTATTCCGTGTATTTTGAGTATAGAGTTTGTTTTATTCGTCGTATTTGTTGTAGCATTAACGTATTGAGATATCTACAGGACCAGCTCTGAGTCAGCGTGCCTGAGATGATCATAGAAGTTACCATTAGCTGTTTATTTAACATTATTTAGTTAACTTGGTCAACTTCGCTAAAACTATCGTTAGCCACCTGAACCTGCTTTCGCTTTCCTGTTGGGAATCTACCACTCCTGCTAGCTACAGCTAGCTTGAACACTGGACGGTGAAGTACCCTCCTCTCTGTGTCAGGATGCTCCTCATTGTCTTGGTATGCAGTCTGTCAGTGGCAGCCATGGGGCAGCAGGTAGAAGACGACTGGATAGACCCTTATGATATGCTCAACTACGACCAAAGCACCAAAACGATGAGGAAACCTGCAGAGGTTGGGTGATGTTCAATGTCTTTTTTTGTTGTTGCTTTTGCTAACATTGCTATTGCCTTGACTTCCCTGAAGCCATGTTGCTGCTTCTGTTGTGACAGTTAATATGTGTTTGTGGTTTCCTTGCAGCCAACAAACTATAAAAATGTGCCAACCAAAAGAAGAGAGTATGCTGAGGACTCCAACCAGCAGACACTGTGTGACCAGAAAGTGGTGTCTCTACTGAAGCAGGTCAGCAGTCAAAGGGTTTATGAACCCTTTATTTTAAGTCTTTCTGTGGAGAGCAATCACAGGAATGCAGTGTATGTGGAGCTATACCACAGTATTTTTTGGGAGAGATGTCACACTGAATTGACTGTCCTGTCTTTAACAACTGTTGTTATATTGACAGTTTTTTCTGTGTTAGTCATTTTGCTGCAGACATTTAACACTCTATTTAGGACATTTTTCTGTTCAAACATCAGAGAAGCATAGCATCAAATAAGAACAGTGGGCCACACTCGAAAAGACTAAGGGAACGAAATGCACAACCTTTAGTAAACATAAAATCCATTAGAACTGTTTTAAAAATTCAACATCTATGACGACACAAACAAAATGCTACCGGTCACTACATGCTCACATCTCCGTCCCAATCTCGTTTGGTCTGGAGCCTAACTTGATCAGAAACTGTAAGACACCTCAAAATAAGTAAATGCAATGAGAAAACCTGCTTCCATGAAACAATATTAAAGTATTGTGCTTTTCTTTCATTCAGATTGAAGAACTAGAGAAGAAAATCAAGCTCGCTTCACAGCAGCCTACATGCACTCCAGTGTTCAGGCGATTCCTGAGCAGACTCCTGAAGGAAATACAGAGAGTTGGTGTGGTATGTTGTCATTTCACATGTGTTATGTGGCTTTGAATATGTCAAGTTTTCAAGCTCTATTTAAACTTATTCAAACATAATTCTGGTTCAGTATCAAGCCAGTTCTCAGGTGCACTTAGCACAATACAGTAGAAAAGAAGGTATTACCATTTAAACACGTCCCCTTTTCTCCCCAGCCCACTGACTCCACAGACGTCCTCTATGATGCCAAAATCAAGGTGTCCAGACAATCCATGACTGAGATTGAGATGATTCTGGAGGGTGAAGAGAGCTGTAGAACAGGAGCTGTGGACAATGCCATCAGTCAGATACTGGTGGATCTCAGACCACATGATTATGAGGCATGGAAGTGGCGTTTTGAAGACACCTTTGGCGTGGAGCTTGACGTCGTGTTGAAAGTAAGCTGAAAACGCATACTTAAAGATACTTCAGTCATGTGCCTAAAATTACTTAAAGATTCAGCTGAAAACTAGCTTGTCGGTGCATCAACAGAAACAAAAATGTCTACAAAAGAAACCTGTTTTATGTGTGACTGTTTAGGTTTTAAACAATACATTTACAATCTAACTGGCTATCCACTTCTAACCAAGTTTTTAAAAAAAAATGCATTTGGTGTTTATTTTGTGTTACAGTCTGTTTTCCATCTCAAGCAACCGGTCAAGTTGTACTCTGTTCTCTCTGTTTGTGTTCCAGGTTGGGATGTGTGTTCTGATCATCGTGGCCATCATATGCACTGAGCTGTGGTCAAAGGCGTCCTGGTTCTTGCAGTTTGGTAGACTGTTTGGTGCATGCTTCTTTGTCAGTATTATCTGGAACTGGGTCTACCTGTACAAGGTAAAGAAAAGTAGATCTGTTGCTCATGTTTTGCTGTTCAGTTTTTTTGTCTTAGATAAGTTTGTAATACTATTACTTTTTTTTTTTTCAGACTGCCTTTGCCGATCACCAAAACAAAATGGCGAAGATGGATGGCATTGGTGAAAAATGCAGTGGACTGAAACAATATGATTGGACTGATAGCTTGAAGGGTGAGACAGTTTGAATGTATAAAACATATCATCAAATTCGTACACTTGGCATGAACAGGAAAATTGGCTCTAGAGACCAAAACAGTTTTTGTACCAAGCTGTAAACATGGTTATTTCTGTTGTAGTGTTTAGCATTTTGATATAGGGGTCTGTGAGGATTGACCTGCTTTTGGAGCCAGCCTCAAGTGGCCATTCGAGAAACTAACATTTTTGGTACTTTGGCATTGGCTTAATTTTTTGATTCAGTTGCTTTCTTGGCTACATCTACAGTGTTTGGTTCTTTTCTCGCAGAGTTTTTTAGAAGCACCGTTAGTCTTCAAGATGATCCTTGTAAGAAATACTATGAAGCCATCTTTGTCAACCCGGTCCTGTTGGTACCTCCAACCAAGGTAGGTTATTACTAGGACTGCGACTATGACTATGACTGTACTGCTTTGTTTTTTTGTGTTGAGCATATAGAATGAAGCATTTCACTCTATCATGTTAATTTTTTCCTGTTCACCGTCAACACTCTTCCTGTGTTGAAAGTGGTATTAGTCTTGAATGTCTGTGGGATTGGACTTTGCACAAACAAAGTTACATTTTAATCGACCTTCTCTGTTTAGGCTCTCTCGGTTACCATCGTAACCTTCCTCACAGAGCCGCTGAAGCACATCGGTGAGGGAATCAGTGATTTTCTTCGAGCCCTCCTCAAAGATCTACCAGTTACCTGGCAGATCCCAGTTTTCCTCACAATAATGCTCATGCTTGTGGTAAGGAGCCTTGATAAAAATTCCACACATGCAAATAAATAAAATCAGACAGTTTCTCTATACTAATATATTTATTTGACTCCTCTACAGGTAACCATGTACGGAGGTGTGCAGGCGGTCTTCCAACATGGCATCATGGCTCCTTTCCGCCGCCCTCAAAGGGATCCACCTCCTCCACAGCTGCAGCCTCCGAACCTTCAGGCGATCGAGGACTTTAACCACCTGGCAGCAGGGGACGCACCGCAGCAGTCGCCAAGGCCCAGAGTCATTGCAGACCGATTATACAGGAACCAGGTTCGTCAGAGGCGGCCCAAGAAACCCAGGGAGCAGCAAGCCAAGGTGGTTGTAGAGACACTGCACACTGCGGAGGCTCCTTACAGTGGGGATGAGACGGATGCTCGGCAGCGTGAGGCAGAGCAGAATCTCTCTGCCGAGTCAGCAGAAGCAAGTGCTAGCAGTGTTGATGCTAACTCAGCCCAGTCACAAACTAAACCCCCTGCATCAGATTCATCTCCATCAGAGACTAAACCTCCAAAAGAAAAGGAAAACCTTTCTAAAGATGAACTCAGCAGAGACTGTGCAGAATCCAAATCTCAGCCAGCAGAAAGGCAGCCTTCACAAACAGACGTTCAGGTGAGTTCTTTTTAAAAAACATGAACACTAAAACTACTTAAAAATACTTAAAATAGTGCTTCTTAACTGTGATTAACCCTTTAAAGTATCCTGTTTATGTTTTAATGCTTCAGCTTGCCACAAGCAATAATGGGATGATGGATATTCACATAAATTGGTAAATAAGTATTAAATAATTAGTTTGATTTGTCCAGTGTTTTTACTTGCTTGTGAGTGTGTAAAGCCACTTACCTGTGGATACATTTTGAAACTGTATGTATTTCATGTATGCATGCGTATATATCTCAATGATGAGAAAAAGTGTTAGTTTTAGCCCTATATATGAATCACACTAATTAACTAAAGTGCAGTGAATTTCAAGTTTAATGATGAAATTGATCTTTGATTTGAAATACATTTTAGCTACCATATTTATCCTGTCTCTAACCACAAATAATTGTCTTTTTTCCAGTGGTGTCTGGTCATGGTTATTAATGTGACATTTGTGAACAACTGATACTTAGATTTCCCTCAAAATCAAGTTGTGTCACAACAATAAGGAAGTTTAATTCCACAGCATATGAGTGGATTTAGGTCATGTATTTTATTGCCATTTGAAGGTTTGTAGCAGCTCTCTCTTTTTATAATGTAATGCGTCAGGGATTTAATGTCACAGTTTTGGGATATAACACAGACATTATCTTAATTCCTAAATCCATTTTTATTATGTCAGTTATTCAGATGACATGTAGTTGGTAATGTTTTATTGCTTCTGATGTACACCTCCTCACTGCAGGACCTGCCAGCCTCAGCAGAAGACGAGACAGAAGTGGAAACTATCGGAGTTCCCGTTCAGGAATCATCTGCAGTGTCGGTGGAGTAGATGACTTCTACATCTGTCAAAGCAGGAAGAAAAGCCTCATCTTTGTTAGGGTTAGGCTTTTTGTTGGACTATGGAGACAATGATGCTAAAGTAGTTAAAAGTGTTTCCAACTATCTTGCTGCTGCACGGTCAGCCGGTACTGTTTTGTTTTCATGCTGATTTCAGCTCAGTCAGCTGCACAGCGGCCATACTGAAACAGGTGTCAGTGAAACTTGAAACGTATATGTTAAAAACGGCATTGTTTACCTGATCTGGTGTGTCCTAATCATGGGCTTATAAACTAGGTTTGCCTAGTTTTAATCTAATAACACTATGTGAATGTTTTATCATAATGGGCTAATAATGACTTGTTTCAATTTTAAATGAAATATACATTTGGATTTTGTAATTTACAAGGGATAAAAAACATTTTCTTTATTCTGTTTTTTCACAATAAAATATTTTTGTAGCTATTAGTGGTTGGTATGTAGAGGCCTGGATGTATTGACGCTAAAGTCAGTATTCTTGAATGGCAGTGTCACTTCTTTTCTTTGTTTTTTGGAAGGAGAAAACCTCTTGTACAAAGCTTGACAGGATTGCTGACAGTATTGTTTTGGCACAGTGGAAAGAGAGAGTAATAAGTGAATTTCATAAAATTCACAAACCAATCTTTACATTACAAAATCATTGATTTGAAGTCCTGAATCAATAAAAAAGTGAAGTAAGAATATTCTATCACAGAAGTGCAGACACATATGAAGATAATGGACTTTCATTGGAGTTTTTCTTCATCCGGTGGCCAGAAACATGACTTCAAATTAATATAATGTTGCTTCATGCCTGCTGGATGTGTAAATAGGACACGGTTTGCTAAAAGTGTTTGCTATATCAACTTTATATGGTGGTCATAAGCAACCTCTTCAACCAAAGTACCTCTTAGTCCCAGGGACTACTTTTCAGGGCTCCTTCAGTCCATTTTACTTTATTTTTTTGCACACATCCGTACAACAACATTGACTTTTGATGTTAGTCCACCTACTGTGTACTTTCTCCTGTAACACAATGATGATGTGTTGAAGCACAGTGAAGAAAAAAAAAAAAAACTGGTTTGCAGCTGCAGATTCTTAAAAATGGCTAAAATGAAATTTTGTGAGTACTGAACCAAATCGAAAGGGGGCTGGGGTAAAATAATGTCCCCTGAATGTAATCTAGACCCTGGTCTCAGCAAAGTTCCAGCATTGGAAACACGGCTTTACAGTGTATCCGTGTTGTGTATTTTTGTGTAAATCTTATTTTCACTGCCTCCAAATGGCAAAATATGTGTTTATTACAGTTTTAATGCAAACGTTCTGACAGGTTTGCTGGGAACTAAACATTAAGTGACCTCTGGGAGCGAATTATATTTTGTCAAAGTAATTCTGTGTAATTCTTAATGGGAAATAAAATTTTGTCATAATGAATTTGTTGTTCCCTGACCAGCATGAAGCTTCTCAGCAACTTTGCTCTGAATGCCCTGCTTTCTCTGAACACCAGGAGGAAGACAGACACCATGATTTAAAAGAAGCATTGATGTCTAATGAGACTGCATGTTTTAACAGGCACAACCTGAAGAATATCCATGTATCGTAATCCAGAATTATAACTGTATGAAGTGTACCACCAAGACTCTCAGTGACAACGTTCAATGTTTTGGCATTACATTTCACAGCCACGTGCATGCACACTAAGGCAAAACGTATTTATATAACCAACAGAGTCTTCAGGAAGTGTTGTCCGTGACCAGGATGAAAACTGTTTGAGAAAAGGATAAGGAGATTGAATGAAAGCCATAACCTGTATTATTAATGACAGAAGTGAATGATTTGTAGGTTTGAGGTTGCTCGCTCTAAAACGATCTCTTGTTTTTTGTTGAATCATCAGGGTTTTTGTTTGTTAAATATGCAACTGGACTGTGTCAGTGGTGTTACAAACAGAGCACTTCATATTGCAGACAGGGCTGTAGCTACCACTGAAGACACTGAGGTCATTTCCTTTGGTATTTTGTGTATGTGGGAGTTTTCGCTAACACGGGGGAGTTTACATTCCACAATTAAAAACAAACTCTTGGTGGACATATCACAGGCTGATTCCAGTATTTCTGAGACTATTAAAACATTACTACTTTTTTTGCCAAGGTTATGAAAGTGTACATCCTAAATTACGGAGGCCATGAGAGGCAAGTGAGAAAAACAATCTGCTGATCCATTTTCTAAGTCTTATTTAAATTGCCTCCTCTGCTTTTATGACTAATGCGATAGTGGAAAAAAAGGTTTTGCTGCCCTTCTCAACCCTCCTCCTTCCTTAATCTTTTGCAGTTATTAAAAAAGGGTTGGCACTTAAACCCCTCAATAAATAAATAATTACTCCAATAAATTTAACATTAATATATTTGATGTGTCATTAATTTGTGATTTATGGCGACGGTTAAGCATTAAATTAAATTCTTCTTTAAGCATTTAGTTGTGTAATTATTCATTCATTTATTTATTTAAAGTAATAATCTCAAAGAGTCACTATCTGTATGTTTATATTTATTTATATATTAGCTTTGGCCCCTGAAACCCTCCATACGCAGTACAGCAGAGATAAAGTAGCATAATTATTTTCCTTTTTTTTTAATATTAGTTTTTTTTTTTTGTACCTTGGACCCATTTCTGTCCTCTTGGCGACCGCCGGGTGTCCCCCGAGCCGTAGATTGGGAACCTCTGCGCCGCCTGAGACTCATTTCCTGATTGGCTGACTGGAAGCTGCGTGCTGTCACAAAAAGCCTAGCTGAAAGGACTTCTCTCTGCTGGTAACTTTCTGTCAGCCTCTTGACAACCACACACGCGATTAACTGGCCTGTCCACGTGCCCAATCAATCAATTAATCAATCAGTCAGTCATGGAATTATTGGGTCGATATCTGGACAGGAGCAACTCCATTAGGTGAGTTATATTTTTTTAATGGGTGGCGTTTAAAACTTATTTTCGACATTTTAACACCTGCTTAAGTGTTAAATGTTACAAAGAATATAAAATCTAATGTGTGGGCTGAACTGAAACAGCTACACAACATAGATGTTGTCTTTCATCGAAACATCAGCACCAGCTATTCAACACATCTGACAGCAGCAGGCAGGTATTTACCTCAACACATAGCCTACAGCTGCAAGTAACTGTGAAATGTGTCATTTAACTACAGATTAAGTCCCAACGTAAAAAAAAAAAAAGAAGGGGTGGATTTGGAAAGTAGAGGCTGTGGGCAGGCTGCTGGGAAAATATTGAAAGTGCATTCACTGAGCTAACCTTGGACTTGAACCCAGGTAGCACCATGAATGCAGGCAGTGTATTGAGTACATGGAGTCCTTCCTGTAAGTTAAAAAAAAAAAAACGGCCATGCTGCTGCAGACACAACTATTGCTCAAGCAGAAGAAAAAGAATTAATGAAATAACTGCTTTCACTTCTGTTTTTGAGGTGCTATACTCAGGCCTTTTTCTCTTGTCAAAAATGAGTGGAAAATAACAGTGAAACAGTTTCTCATTTCACTGTTTGTGTTGTTTCAGCTCTGTCACAACTCAAGATGTCATCAAAGAGGAGAACCTGAGAGATGACCTCAAGTTTTACTTCATGAGCCCGTGTGAGAAGTACCGGGCCAGGCGACACCTTCCCTGGAAACTTGGGGTGCAGATTCTCAAAATTGTCATGATCACTACACAAGTATGTCCCCTGAAACATGTTTTCCAGGAATCAGTGAACGAGTTGGTGGTGATGTTTGTGTGGAGTTTCACATGGGGAGGGGTCCTACATAACATCTGAGACGGTCTGTTTTTGTCAAATGGGAGATGATGAAATCAGTGAACTCCACCCATGTATCTGAACATTGCTCCTCTGGCTGCTTGTTATTCTGAAGAAAAGAAGTATGTAGTTGTTTCTCTAGATTGCAAAAATCAAACAGAAAAAGACATTAAACATTAAAGTCACCTAGGGCATGAAGTCTGTCGTTGTATGTGCTCTTTAAAATGCTGAGAGGACAAAGTTCATATCAGTGTTGTAAATCGAAATGACAGATATTGCAGTCCATCATGATTTCAGCTCTCTCATTACATAAGTTGAAACCAGTGGTGTACAAAGTATTATGATCCTTTTACTTCCGTACAAGCACTGTGAAAATTCTCCACCACAAATAAAAGAACCACACTCAAACAAAGTTATTATCAGCAAAATGTACTTCAAGTATCTCAAGTAAAAGTAGTCATTGTGTAGTCAAATGTAACATGTAATCCTTCAGTTTAGATCAGAAAATAATCAAAATCAACACATCTGGAGATGTTTGTTTTTCACTTGACAGGAACGGGAGAAAAATTATAATCTGACAGTAAGAGGTCACTAAATCTGTCAAATGTAGTGAAAAGAAAGCACAGTCTTTCTTCACATTTGGCATCAACATTCGTCCTGAATGTTCTGAGGCTTCATGCGCATCAGTTTTAACATGCATCTCGAGTGACCACTTCTGATTGGATCTCACTTCCCTGCTCTATATGCAAATAAACACACGCATCACTGGAACAAACAGATGTGTTTTTAAACAAAGAAAGAAATTTCTTCATGTATAACGTTTGCTGAATTAACAGGAAGGCTGAAATAGTTAAAGATTTGCTGTAGACGGTGTTTCACAAAATTTATAAAGTTTCTCATAACGCAACAACACTCAAAATTGAGCGTTTTTGTAAGGGAGTCTGGGGACTTTATCCACAGTCGTCAAAGAAGTTACCTATTGGTTACTGTGTACTGTATTTGTAAAATTTGACATGTTTGATCCGATCACAAGTGGACAGCTTTACACCTGGCAGTTCACAGCTGGCATTAACTTGCGTTTTGAGTGGCCACTTGTGATTGGATCTCACTTCCTCATCCTATGCAAATTGACACACACGTCACTGGAACAAACAGATGTTTTTACACAGAGAAAGAAATATCTTCATGTATAATGTTTGCCGAATTAACAAGAAGGCCTAAGTAGTTAAGAGCGTGTGGTAGATGGCTTATCACAAAGTTTATAAAGTTTCTCCTAACGCAACCACCCTCAAAATTGAGTGTTTTTTAAAGGGAGTCTGGGGACTTCTCCACAGGCGTCAAAGAAGTTACCCATATTGGTTACTGTTTGCCGTATTTGTAAAAATTTGACATGTTTGATCCGATCACAAGGCGACAGCTTTACGCCTGTCAGTTCACAGCTGGCATTAACATGTGTCTTCAGTGAGCACATGTGATTGGATCTCTTGTACCCGCTCTATATGCACATTAACACATAACGGATACGTATCCTTAGGTGTAAGGTCTGCAGAATTAACAAGAAGGCCCAAATAGTTAAGAATGTGTGGTAGACAGCTTTTCACAAAGTTTATAAAGCATCTCTAAATGCAAGAAGTCTCAAAATTATGTGTTTTTTTGAAGGGAGTCTGTGGACTTTCTCCTCGGGCGACAAAGAAGTTGCCTGTATTGGTTACCCTCTACTGTATTTGTAAAAATTGACAGTTTACCATCAATGAAATGTTGTCTTCTTTTGTAAATTTAGTGTAAATGATGGAATCAGTTGAAATAGTGTGTTCAGACAGCCGCTAAATGTTGGCAGGTAAGATGCACTTAAACACAGAATCAGACAAACTGACACTTTTACAAGGAAAGAAACAACTTAATGTTTTGCATTTTGGACCTCAAATGTGTCCTCAATGCTTGTTTGGGGTTTTCTGTACTTTGAGCTGTCCACATGTGATTGGATCACTCAGAACAGATGTTAAAAACAAATGTAAACAGAAGAAGTAGACAGTTGTATAAAATGGAAACTTGAGTAACTGCACTGGAAAAAAAATGACTTTTTAAAAACTGCAAGGATCTAAACAAATTATAAAATTTCAATTTTCCCTTTTGTTTCTTCTGTAGCTCATCCTCTTTGGCCTCAACAACCAGCTGGTGGTGTCCTATAAGGAGGAGAACACGATAGCCCTTAAAAACCTCTTCCTGAAGGACTACAGTGGCGTGGACGAGGACGACTACAGTGTTGCTGTCTACACGCAGCAGGGCGTCAAGGAGAGTCTGTTTTATGTCCTGGATCAGGCAAGTTCAAACTCCCTCAGCTTACAGACACTGAACACCACCTGCTCCTGCTTTAAACGAGACTGTCAGAAAATGAAGAGTGATGGCAGTGATGTAGCGTTTATGATGATGGGAAGTATTTGCATTAAAATTTGGATGTGATTACTTATAACAACAAACTCTTGCTATAATAATATATAATATATATTATTTACTTTTAATTCATGGAGTGCCTCTACATGCACACTAGTATCCTGGTTATGGGCAGATTTCAGATTCATTAATGTCAACATTTTTTGATTCCAGCTTCTTAGATATGAATATTTTCTGGTTTCTGTGCTCATGTGACAGCAAATTGAATATCTTTGGATTGTGGACAAATTCAAGACGTTTGAGGACCTCATGTTGGGCTTTGGGAAACATTGATTGACATTTTTCACCATTTTCTATCATTTTATAGACCGAACAACTCATTGATTGATTGAGAAAATAATCTCCAGAATAAAGGACAATGAAAATAATCGTGAGTTACAGCCCTAATCAAGACATGGCTGCACAGACCTGCTCAGAAACATGAACACAATGGTCATTTTGTTCAAGTAAACAGGGATATGAAATACCACATACCCTAAATGTGATCAAAACTGGGATGCTAGTCTTTATGTGGTTATTATGTAAAACAACATGATACATTTTCTTCAGTTACCAGTTTACCTGACTCTCTTCGTGTGTGTGTAATACGGAAATTGCAGCTTCTCTTCAACGTTCTGTAAATCGCCCTGGGTCAGTTTGTTTTACTGGAGGCTTCTGATGTTTACAGTACAGCCAGTTAGGCCGGCTCACTGTCGGTCCCATCAGCTACGCTGAGGATGAAGATGGCCAGCTGCTGCCTCTCGCCATCTGTAAAGAGTACTACAAGAAGGGCAGTGTGGAGCCGTCAGATGAGGCTTATGACATAGACGCTCAGCTGGAGGAAGGTGAGGGGAAACGATTATATTTTGTGTTATTTTTGCTGCTTATTTAGGCCATCAGCATCTCAATCTCACCTTACTGTTGTTCTGTTCTTAAAATGTCTCTCTGCTTTAAAACACTTCAGTAGTTTCAGATTCTGCCACAAACTTAATTTCCTGTGTTTTAAACAAACACTTGTATGTAACAGCAGCAACCAGCTATTCTGTTTCTCAATGCATCGCTGTGGAAATGCTTGCGCCTGTATTTTGCTGTAAAGCAGAAGTGCAGATCATTATTCCGATGACACATCACACATTGAAAGGTTTCCTCTGTTCATCTCCCCTCTCTCAGTTTGTATGTCACATGATCCAACGACTGCAAACCTGTGGAAAACACAGAATTCATCCTTTTTTGATCTGGACTTTTACAGGTATAGATCATCCATCAATACGACTGCAGCTAACACACATTATTTATATATATATATCTTTGTATATTAAAATCCTTCTTTTCCCCTTCCAGGCTAGTTGACATCAAAATAACCTTCCAGCTGAAAGGAATCAACTTACAGACAGTTCGTACACGGGAGTTACCGGACTGCTACTCTTTCTACGTTACGGTACGGTTCAGCCATATTTTCTGTCATTATGAAATGAAGTGTACTTAAGCAGGTGAAATCCAGTTGAAGACTTTGGTACTTTTCATTGGTGAGTAATAATATGCAACACAAAATTTTTAATAATTTTTACTAAACTTCTTTTCTCTCTTCCTGTCTCTAGATAACATTTGACAACCAGTGTCACAGTGGAAAGGTGAAAATATTCCTGGACATCGATTCTGAGAGCTCTGCATGTCGAGACTGGAAGATATCTGGGACGGGTAAATTGTAGTTTTCTAATCTAATGGAGAAACTTAAAAGGAAAAGATGAATAAAACCAAGACAGAAAATCAATACTAAGAGGATAAACGGGACTGATTATAAGATGAAGAGCTGTTTGTAGATTTTGGCTGTTCTAGAGTGCAGAGAGAGGTTAGCACACAAGCATATCTGTAATATTTATACATTATTTTCAATCAATAAAACTTTTATTTATACAGAATAATTAAACAAATCAAATGCAGTTCAAAGTGCTTTACAAAACAAAATGTAGGCTGTTTAAAAAAAATAAATAAAAGGATGTGCACCGAAAAAAACAACCAAACTGACTAAGACAGCATTAAACGATTGGTAGTTTAAATAATGTGAGATAAAATATAGTCCAATCAATAAAAATAACAATAAATAAATAATGGAATTAGATAAAACTACATATTAATAATTGGTTATGATTTAAAAAATAAAATGTTAATTCAATAAAATAAAATGTTGATTAAACAAAATTGATTAAATAACAATGATAATACATAAAATAACTATAAATACTAAAACCCTAAACACTACGTGAAAGTCAGACTGAATAGATGTGTTTTTAGTTTACGCTTAAAAATATCTATTTCCAGCTTCCTCTCAGCCTCTGGAAGAGGGTTTTGATTAAGTTTCAAGGTTCAAAAGGAATATTTTTATTTGGCTTGTGCTGAAGTACCAGAAAGTACCTACATGAGGGTTAAATTGGCACAATAATAGGACTGCAATAGTATCAGATTACACTAGAAGTAAAAAGCCAACGTTGGGCTATAAACGGACTACATTGCGGTTGCATTACTAAAAACGTTTTCTATTAATTGATCAATCCTACAAATTGTAAAGTTGGAGTTAGATGTGCAAAATCTCTAAATGATTTCTGGGTTTGAGGACTACAGACTGTTCAAATTGTACTCGGTACTCAATTATTATTTAAAAGTAACTTAGTAGATTACACAGTGTAATACATACTTAAGTGAAAGTACAGACTAGGAAAAAATACTCACAAAAGTAGTACCCAAAGTACCCAAAAAGTTACTTAATTACAGTAATTTGAGTTGTTGTAATTAGTAACTTTCAACCCTTGATATAAGCAAATGTACACGGTATGGTCACCATCAATTTTCCCACTTTCCCACTGTGGTAGGTGACTTGTGAATACTTCTCTGCAGCTATTCAGAATTTACTTAATGTACTGCATGTTCACAACACTGTTTGACCCAGTATACAGTTTAATTGTTGACTGGTAATAAGGCGTTTTCCTGTAAGCTTATCAGTAATGAGTGTGAGCGAGTTCAGTGAGAGATAAACCCTCACACTCAGCACACTTGTCTCTGTTCCAGCTCAGAAGAACACGCACTATCTGCTGGTGTTTGACGGCTTCGTCATTATCGTCTGCCTCACGTCAGCTGTGCTGTGCACCCGCTCCATCGTGCTGGCTGTCAGGCTGCTCCAGGTCAGCTGTTCAGTCTCTGCTCGTATTATATAATATCTTACAGGGAGTGGTTTTTTCCTTCCTGGTCAGTCTTTCCTGTTTCTAGTCTGTTTTTCTTTATTTAGTTTCTGGTTGTTAACAATAGGAAAGTGATAATGACAGATATGTTCTTAAGGCAAATGTCACAATAAGCACAAAACATTCAGATTAATTCATTATGACGTTATCTTAAAGTCCCATCCATATCAATCTGCAGGATTTGTTACTGTTCTTATAATGTTGTCTATTCAGATTTACCATTTAGTGATTACATCATACTGTGTTTGATAAGAAACTGAATTTTCGCTGGTGTATTTTCAGAGATTCTCCAGATTCCTGCATGAAAACTACAACCGTAAAGTGTGTGAGGATGACCAGGGTGAGTTCTTGAACGGCTGGTACGTGCTGGTCATTGTGAGCGACCTGTTGGCCATAGTTGGATCCATACTGAAGATGGAAATACAAGCAAAGGTAAAATGACTCATGTACTTCTTTCCTAGAGAGACGGTTACTGTGGATCACCTTTTCAATTTTACAACCTGTAATCTGGGAGTGTCTCAGTGGACTTTGGAGTGAGGAGACTTCAGTGTAGACACTGTAAAGATCTGTTTATTTTAACCCGACTCTCTGTCCTTTATATAGCCACCATGTTAAGTGTCTACCCCAAGCTTGACAGGAGGAAAAATAAATGTTTCCCTTATACACCCTCCCCCCTGAGGCTTTTGTTTTAGAGGAGGACACTGCTGGTCGTCTGTTGTGAGTGTTGTGGATGATTCCTGACAGTGTCTTGAATACACTGTTCACGGCTGACATTTTGACTTGTCATAGCAGGAAAAGCAGAGGTGTAAACATTAACCTTAACAGTAAACATGCAAAATACCAGAGTCGTAAAACTGTCTCACTTTAAAGGAGCACAGCCACAGTGTTGGTGAGTAGTGAATTACATGTAATTAAACTAGTAGTTTTTCATTTTGGCAGTTGTTTGCTGGTAGTTCAACTAGTAATTAATTTACTTATTCACCTTTTTGTTTTCTTTCACTGAAACTACAAAACAATTTTGGGCTATTAAGGTGCACTATATACACTGAACAAAAATATATGTCAGAAAACCAGTCAGTATCTGGTGTGACCACCATTTGCTTCACATCTCCTTCACATAGAGTTGATAGAGTGTAGTTTTGGAGAAGAAATTCAAACTCAGAATTTTAATATTTACAATATTAATGAGGTACTAAAACAAACTCATAAATATTATAAACAAGTTGTTGTCAGAGGAAAATAAGGTCCCAGAAGACTGTTTGATGCTAGAAAGGCGGCAGGGTCCGCCACATATAAACAAAGTAAAACAGTATGAAACTGTGTTGTCCTTTTAAGGTCAGTTTGTTTATTTAGTTTATGGCTTAAAAATTTTAATCAAAGAAGATCTTTCTCTTTCTTCCCAAAAACTACATAGTGCACCTTTTTTAAAGAAAAGGTTGCAATGATGCGCCTAACTTTTTCATTTAGGTGCACCAGCACATCATTTTGGTGCACTAAATAATACACTGACATGCATTTTTAGATCTAAATGTACAAAACTTAATGTCCTCAATTAGGTACTTGAAATGAAATGTCACACATTTGTCAACAATTGATAAGATGTTCCTCTGTTGCAGTTCCACATTGTACTTTAAACCCTAATAAAATAATCCACGCCGATCATGTCACAGTTTACCGCCAGCTGTGTAGATTAACGTGACTGTGTAATTAACCTACTTGGTGCAGTAGAGGTTTGGCTGTGCCAACTTTTACCAACACTGAATATTTGCTCATCCCAGACTGAGTCCAGGTGAGTAAGACTAAGATCAAGCTGCTTTCTTTGTCCTGAATTTTTTTTTTTTTGTTTTTTCCTCTGTCCTGTAGAGTCTGACCAGTTATGATGTGTGCAGTATCTTCCTGGGAACGTCTACGTTAGTGGTGTGGGTCGGTGTGATCAGGTACCTCGGATACTTCCAGAAATACAACGTGAGTCTGTGAGCATTTTCCTCGCTTTGTAAGCGACCTCACAACGTCTTGATGAGCCACATAAACAACCAACTGTGTGCAGAGTTGGTTGTTTATTCATTCATTTATTCATTCATTCATTCATTCAACCTTTATTTATACTCGAGAGTTTATTAAGGGGTGACCCTTATTTGCAATGACATCCAGTGAATTACAAAACAAAGGGAAAAAAACAACAACAAATAAAGATACAAAAAAGGCAGAACCAAATTTGGCTAATTAAAAGCCATTAAAAACTTTTAGATCACAGAGGATTATTTGATAAATAAGATAATTTACTGTATTTTTATTTGACATTTTTGGCAAAATGTACTTTTCACTCCCTCTCCACCCCGAATGAAACCATTTCTTTCCTTCACAGTCAAGAGGCTTATGTTTTTTCTTTTCAACTCCACTACATTTATCTTTTGTTATTGTGATTTTTTTTTTTTTTTTTTTTTGAAAAAAAGTGCACAAAAATAAAAAGCAACAACAAACAAATCGAACAACAAAACAATGACATGATGTGTTTTTGTCTTTAACTGATTTTTCATGTATTGATTGTGGTTTAACATCATGTTTCCACACTTTTCTGTGTGTCTAGGTGTTAATTTTAACCATGAAAGCAGCCTTCCCCAAAGTGCTGCGTTTCTGCTGCTGTGCCGGCATGATCTACCTCGGCTACACCTTCTGTGGGTGGATCGTACTGGGACCATACCATGAGAAGGTAACTGTAACTGGTTTGAGGCGAGCGGATGAAGCCTGGGCGGATGCTGGTGTGAATCACTGCAACGGCTGTTATTGTCACGAGTGTGAGGAAATGAGAGGAACTATCAAGGCTTTTTTTGTTTTTTGCTCCTATTTATTCCTGCAAAATTGCTGAGGCCTAAAGAACATTATGTCCTGCTAAGTCTTTTAGTTTGTTTTTAATATTAACGACCACTAGATGTCAGTATGTGTTCAATCTATTAAACCTACAGCTTCAACTAGCGCATCTTTCTGTCCTTGGAGCCAAACTGTGAAAAACCCAGACACAAGCTCTTCCCACAAACACACCTAAGCATTCACAGACTTGTCTCTGCTTGATACAAGCAAGTATTTCTCTGAGGATTTGTTTCCCTTTTTATCACAGTGAGAGAGTCGAGAGAGGACATAGATTAATGTGAGAGAAATGTGGGATGAAAGGTCTCACTGCAGTGCTGTAAGAAGTACCTAAACCATACTTGAACAAAAGTAAAGATATCAATGTTACATACTTGAGTAAAAGTCTTCAAGGGACTGATAGTAAATGTACTTAAGTATTTTACATGTGTTTACATGTATATACTGTATACTGATTATCAGACTGGCCAGTTATCAGAACTGATATTTAGCAGTTTTCTGATGATCTGAACCAGTTTTTATCCAAATGCTGATAAAATAAGTGAAAAAATGCACTACTTTGGCTCTGATGCAGCAGTAACTAGTAACTAAAGTTAACAATAAGTGTAGTGGTGTAAAAGTACAATATTTACCACCAAAATGAATGAGAGTGGAAGTATAGCGTAGCAGAAAAAGGAAACACTCAAGTACTTTAAAGCACAAGTACGCCAAAATAGTACTTAGTTACAGTACTTTAGTAAATGTACTTAGTTACCATTGTTGTAAAAAGTACAAAAAACGTCATACTTGAGTAAAAGTAAAGATACTGTTTTAAAATATAACTTTTACTCCTTTAAGTATCAAAAGAACATAGTTTTTACTACATATACTGTATGTGTTGACTGATCGTCAGCCGAGCATTTTTCTAATGATGCTGTTAAAATAGATCTAAAAAATGTGCTACTCGCAAGAAACTAGTGACTAAAGTTGTCAAATAAATGTGGTGGAGTAAAAAGTACAAAATGCCTTCAGAATGTGGTCGAGTGGACGTATTAAGTAGCAGAAAAGGGAAATACTCAGTACTGAACTTAAGTACAATTCTGGGACACTTTGATTGAATGTAACTGATTACATTTAGTCAAGGACCGTCAAAATGGGGATGTTATGATTCCATGATCAGAATCTTAAACACTTGAGTCACAACGAAACAATCATATTTATTTATTTTGTTGAGTTCCCCTTTTGAAGGAGAAAAAGCTGCACAAACTACAATAAATGTTGTGATTTTAATATAAATACGCTTTATTTTTTTAACTAGACAATCACAATGAGTTTAAAATCTCTTTGACAAGTTTTTTTAATAAGAAAGTAAAAAACAGAGAGCGTCATGGTTTTTGTGTGCTCTGAAAGCAGAGAATCAACAGAGATTAAAACAGATGGAGATCCTTGGACAAGCTGTGCCATCAGAGGAAAAAATGCCAGTGTTTAGCTGTCCTCGCCCGCTTAGATAAATTATTTACGGAAGTCCGAGCATGCAGTGGGCGTCTAAACAAGGCAGCGCTCCTGCTGTAGGAGGGACGAGATGTGACATAGATCAGTCGCCCCGGGCCGAGCGACGTCTCACTGACCAACTGGAAATCTGTTGATAATCTTAAACTGAAGGGGAGTAACTGCTGTAAATAAGTCTGTAGTGCGCTTGTCAGGTCAGTTTAGGTGAGGATGCTGATGACTTATGGTCCACAGCTGGACTGACTGCCTGTGGGCAGAATCATTCAAAAATAATGCATTTGTGTTTGCAGCTTTTCACTTGTAAATTAGCTGTTAAATGAGCTCATTGTTTCATATTGAAACCAAAAGAACGGATGATGTCGTCACATCAGAATCACATTAAATGCATCTTTCCTCAGCGGTCCCCTGCAGTCGAAGTGCAACAGGTTTCAGTTCTGTGTGTCCGACACTGCAGTCGACTGATACTCGGTCACGATATTTACATTGCGGCGGTTGGGGGAGTCCCCTGTAGTGTGCCGTCAGCTCTTCCAGGCTCTTCTGTGTATTTACTGAAGGAATAAACAGAGGATGTTCGAGGACCTGCCATCCCACAC
The DNA here is from genome assembly GCF_040436345.1 of Pagrus major. Classification (NCBI taxonomy): domain Eukaryota; kingdom Metazoa; phylum Chordata; class Actinopteri; order Spariformes; family Sparidae; genus Pagrus; species Pagrus major. The sequence continues at coordinate 17,667,013 of NC_133225.1, forward strand.
GTCTTCAAGTGCTGTGCCCTCGATCCATACGGTCGCAGTGGGATGTTGTGTTAAGATGCTATCACACTCTAGAGAAACTCCTTCACATAATGTTTGTGCCTGGCGCTCAGGCTCTCCTTTTCAGCCATCTGTTACTTTGTTAGTCTTTCTGTCTTCATCCTTCCGCCTCTATTAACCGTCATGCTCATGTCCGTCTTCTGCAGCACCTTCTCCTAAACATATTGGTTTAAGGACCAATGTTTATGATTTGTCAAAGTGCTGGTAAAATCCAGAAATGATGTTAAATCTACTTAACTACTACTTAATAATTTATTTATTTTTGGCCATTAAAACAATTAATATAATAATTAGGATAAAACTCACACAAATGTCCAGTAGGATAGAATGATGAAGTGATGACATTTACAGTATATCCAAAAGTTCACCATGACATCATAATGGTCCGCAAGAAAAGGTTTAAAAAAAGTTCTTTATTTATTGAACCTTTTATTTAACCAGGAAAGACATCTCATTGAGATAAGAAATCTCTTTTTCAAGACAGTCCTGGCCAAGATAGGCAGCCGTACAGTTTGCTATAGTTACGGTTGCAGACATTAAACAAACATAGTAATAAAAGTGTGACCGGTTAGTCGTTCTGGGGGCCTGAAGAAGTAAAGAAAATGTCCAGTAATTCACAAGCAAAAATTAGAGATTAGAAACATCAGATAAAATAGTTTATGTTGCAGAAATACTCCTTTTATGTACTGGCCTTAAGTTAACTGTTTGCCTAATGTCTCCTCTTCTAGTTCGAGGGCCTGAGCCGTGTAGCCGAGTGCCTTTTCTCCCTGTTGAATGGCGACGACATGTTCACCACCTTTGCCCAGCTGAAGGACAAAAACACTTTGGTGTGGCTCTTCAGCCGGGCCTACCTCTACTCCTTCATCTCCCTGTTCATCTACATGGTGCTGTCACTCTTCATCGCCCTCATCACCGATGCCTACGAGACGATCAAGGTACTTTACATCTTCTTACGCAGAGAAAAAACATTTTGTCATTTGCTTGGAAGTCTATATTCATGGTTCCATTATTTGTGATTTATCCAACAGAGCTACCAGAAGGAAGGATTCCCGTTGACGGACCTGCAGAAGTTCCTGAGAGAGCAGAAAGATGTCTGTGTTGCAGAGGATGGCAGTCAGACGGACGTCAACGTCAAATACTCCATGTTCTGCTGCTGCCAAAGGTGAGATGGTGAACTTTTGATGCTTTTAATGATATTACACCTACATACATCACTTAAACGTAAGTGATATTATGGTTTAAATGCCTCCTCGCTCAAGCGCAGTGTGTAAGCTAGTAACACATCTCTCATTCCTCTACTTGTATTTTCATTATTGATGTGACAGTTGACAACCTGCTCAGTAACGACTGACAGCTGCAGCTCTAGAAAGATGTAGTGGGTGTTTCCAAGCAGCACCAGGAGCCTCATTACAGAAAAATGTCCAAGCATTCTTGTCTTATTTTAAGTTTCAAAGATAGGAAAAAGCTTGTATCTTGATACAGAAGCAATTCCTCAACTCATGGCCGTGTCCTATCCTGTCTCTGACCTCGTATGTTAACTTAAGAAATCCTAACTAGTTTAATCTGTAGCAGGCTAATGTCATTGTTCTTCAACAGGCTAACATTGATGTAAGCGTCTTCAACAGGCTAACATTGATGTAAGCGTCTTCAACAGGCTAACATTGATGTAAGCTTCTTCAAAACGCAAATGTCAGGGCTAGCTCTGACAGGCTAACCTCAGTGTCAGCTTCTCTAGTAATTTAAGGTTTGCGTAGCCTTTCAATCAAAATATTTCAGTGTTCATGTTGTTCCCCATCTTCATTGTCATTGCCCTACAGACCTAACAATAGTGGTGCTGCCATTTTTGGCAGTCATTTTGAATTTAGGACGGGGTCTATAGAATCCTATCATTGGAAATTGTTAGGATGTTTCTGTAATGGTTAGGCTATCCTAACCAAAGATAAGATAGGATCTATTTCTTACATGCAGATAGGAAACATGCAGATGTTTTTTTTTTTTTTTAGTTTTAGTAAAAATCCTGAAAGTCATTCTAAACTGATTTTAGACTTACAATGAGACCCCTGATGTATTAGTTTGATCTCTTTTTTTTATTAAAGAAACACTACACATACGGACACATTCCTAAACAGAAAACTCAATCTGCTTTGCTTACACCTTGTTGCTACAGCAGGACGTTGTATTTCTCTATACGTCCCTGTTTGTTGCTCATTCCTTCTCTATGAGCCAATCTCTAACATCAGCAGGCAGCAGACTGGAGCGGAGTTTCCTCCACGCTGTGGTTTGGCTCGCGCATACGTGGTCTGAGAGCAATGAAGTTAGTGGTGGGAGCTATGCAGACACACCCAGCGATGGGCTGATTACAGAGAAACTGAGGCTGTACGCTGGGAAGAACCCCCACACACACGCCCCTCTTCACCCCCCTCGGCCATCGCTCCCTCTTTGCTGCGTTGCCTCCAAAATAAACAGGCCTCGATCAACACTCTGTTAAGACTCAGCCAATTGGGCCGGAAAAGTTTTGTTAAAGCCCGGTGGTTAATTAGGAAGATATTTGATCTGAGTGTGATGGGTGAAAGTTTAACTCCAATTGCCTTTTTAATGTGGTGTACAGTTTAGTTTAGTGGCTCTCTGGTGTGTGGTTTCTTCTTCTTCACTTTCTTATCCTCCTTTTTGTAATCAGATGACTGATTTTCATCATAAGAATACTTTTAATTGTGGTTATTGTTGGTTACAGGCCACATTGGAACATTTTTCAGCTGATGTTTTATGAGTGACGTGGCTACAAAATAATGGAATGGAAAACAGTAGCTTAAATCAACGGAGCAAAACCAAAAAAAGTCTATAAAACAAACAAGTAAACACTAATACAGGATTAACTTTGTCAAACATTCATCCTACACCTTCACCCTCCCTCAGACCATCAGATGACATTTCTGACAATTACTTCCTGTGCAATATGAGGTATGAGTTGCATTTCTTGTGTTTTCAGTCATCGCTTCCTCTTTAACCATTTGTTTCTACAAAACAGAAAAGTTACAAAACTCAACCGCAAGCAGCACTTAATCAGACTGCGGTGTGTTACTTTTACTCTTGGTTCCCCGAAATGTTATATAACGTTAAAATATATTATTAAATCTCCCTATTTTGCATCAATTAAGTTTATATTCAGGAAAAGACTTTACTGCAAACCGACACCAGGCCTGGTTTCTGAAGCCATCACCATCCTTCCACATGAAGAGCCCATTTTAGTGCGAAAAGATGTTGTTTATGCCAGAAAACCAACTACTGTAGTCATCATTTGCCATCAGACTATTATTTTCTGCATGCCAGAACCTCGAATGTTTGTACACACTGTAAAAATAATTTAGAGTCATGTAATCAGTGGGGGGAAAAAAACTGAATATAGTTAAAGATGGAAAAGTTTTCTTTGCTTTTTCTAAAGTATCAGTTTTTCTTTTCAGGGTTCTTCCGTCATTATTGCTTTACCAGACATCAACACTCTCGACTCTGTGGTCTTCTCTGCGAGCTCCACAGCCGATTTCTATCAGAGTAGTCCGCTTTTCCCGCTCTGAGTGTTTTAAGGAAATTAAGTCTCAGTTACAGAGCCATTATGTAATAATGTATAATAGTGCAACCTGATGCAAAAGTGACAATTGAATGTGCATTTCTGTGTGGAGATGAGGGCTTTTTAAAAAATGTAGTCATTAGGAGGACTCTTGTCAAGTTACACTCGGTCTGTAATTGCAATCATTTGCAGCCTCTGACCTGAGCAAATTTAATTTCTACTATTATCTTTGTCTTGCTGCGCGAAAAAAATTAGATCAGCATTCTCAGCAAACACGTTAATTAATGTCTTACTGGATGAAATTTCATCTGCATACAATTAGCCTCTTCCTGCTGTTATCTTCTGCTGCTGCTGCTGCAGTCAGTAAGTCTTGTGTGGAAAGCAAGTTTGGTAGTAAGAGTGTGTCAGTCTAAATGATGTATTATCGCTTAAGAGAGACTTGAATGCATCTGCTGCAAATCGTAACTTGTACTCAAGCTTAGCAAAAGAGTGGAGGAGAGATTTGATAAAAGGAGCGCTTGGCTTTGCATTAAAGGATAAGTTCACCCAAAAATGAAAGACAAGTGGAGTTTTGTGGTCCTCAAAACTTTTAAAACAGAAAAAAATAATACAAAAAACTCATAAAATAGCTCCGTACAGCTAATGATTTTAGCTTAGTGGCTACTCAGTTTTAAAGAGTGCAAATAACGTCTTCAAATCAATTTGGGATCTTATGGCTTCCTGAGACCTTTTAGCTCAATTTAAGCTGGATGGAGCGACTTTATGTTTTCCTCATCTATTTCAGTTCAGTTTAGGAGAATGCTGCAACACTGTTTTGCTGTGAAGATCCAGAAATGTTCTTCTCTCGTCTTTCTATTGGTATGAGGGTGAGAAGATAATGAATGAATCTCACTTTCGGGTGAACCTATCCTTTTAAAACAATGTACACTGAAACCTTGAGTTTTGCTTTCCAAGAGAATGATTGGACAGAACTTCCTGCTTTCTGTGAAAATACATTCACAACCTCAAACAGCTGCAGCAGTTTGTGGAACAGAGAGTCTGAGACTTTCTCTGCAAACAACAGTACAACGTTGTGCACATCATAAAGATGAAGGGAAAATGTTTGATTGTTTACAGATTTAATTTAACAGGAACATAATTGGCTGTTTGCTCTCATGAGAAAAACAGCCAAACACAAAACTGTGTTCGAGACGCTCGTTGACGAGGCTATCATTTTCAAACTGCTTGTTTGGGGGATTTATTCTCAGAGCGGGTACACACAGTCACCAGAAATACAGACCTCTTCCTGCATCCCGTCATTGACTCTCTTTGTGTCCAGGCCAAACCCTGCATGCAGGTGGAAGCCCACAGAATAAAGAGGCATGCTTGTACTTGTTTTGAATTGTAGGAAATAAACTGAGTGGACGAAGACTGTGTAGGGGATTACCTAACGGTTTATAATGTAGCAAGAGTTTAGAGAAACTTCCCCGGTCTGAACAAACAGCTGCTGAATTTAAACTCCTGTGACCTTTTTGTGACTTGTTGGATGTAACGTCTCAAAACAAATGACTCAGAAACAGTCTGAGATAATAGTTTCACTCAACGCTGATGTCACTGACTTCAGTATTTAGCAATAGTTGAAGAAAAATCTGATCAACAGATGAAAGATTCAAACTTAAATGTTCACATGGACCCCAAAGCATTTTTGCTGGTCTGAGCCTGGTCTGTTCTATGGGAAGCCCACTCTACCAAACACCCCTTGAAAGTATGATATTTTATACATAGACACATCTACAAGTGTGTAAAACATGATGACTGGTGATTCAGCACAAACATCGTATGAATTTGTCTCATACCCTTTTTGATAAAGCTTTCATTATTTTGACCAAATTTCCACCTCTATACCTGCTGTATTAGCTTAAACTCGTACCAAGTAACATCGATTTGACAGGCAGACCAATTTACAAAAGTTGATATTTTATTGTTAGAAGTGATACTTTTTCAATGGGATTTACATGAAATTAAGGACGTGAACATAACTCTAGTTGATTTGTAAAAGGTCTGACAGTCGTGTTGTTTTGTTATACAGTGCATTCTCCGTGTTTCTGTCCCTCTTTGAAACTATATATTTATTCCAGGCAGACAGAATGGGATTAAGTGTTTATGTGGTTATAGGCGCCAATATTTTCTCATTGATCAGACTATCAAGGGGGGACTTCACCTTTTATTCAGATTTTTTGAGTCCATCCTCAAGTCCAACAGATTACTTTTTCGTTTGGTTTGTCCGTCAGTCCTATTCTTGTGTACGCGATATCTCAAGAATGACTTGAGGAAATTCCTTCAAATTTGGCACAAATGTCCACTTGGACTCAAGGATGAACTGGTTAGATTTAGCTGGTTACAGGTGAAGGTAAATGTGACCTCACAAAACACATTTTTGGCCTTTTTACTCAACAAATTATATAGTTATGAGAAAAGATTGACACAAATGTCTAAAAGTGTAAGATAAGGATCCATGTAAGGGCAGCTACTTTCAACTTGAATCATATCAAACCACACCCACGCAGACCAAATGAAGCCGGGCCATTTCAACAAATCTGCAACTTGCAACATGAGATTATTTTTCTTCCAGATTAATTTTGACACGTTTCTCAACTCGAATCAAATGCCAACACACGGGGAACACCTTCAATGCTCTTCAGTCATTTGTGCCAACATTTGGACTTTAATGATTCAGAATATTGATCAATATCAACAATGTGTGACAAGAACTGACAAGAACTGTATGATACATTGCAGAGACATTTGCTGATGCACTGCCTTTTATTAATGACCTAAAGTAGAAAGCATGTGTGTTCAACTTGATGTCGGGGTGTCTCATGCTTCTCTCTGAATCATGATTTTGCAGGGTTCCTGAGAATGACGATGTCATACTGATCAGCTGACAGCTGTCTCACCCGTTCGTGGAGGAGGAGGAGGATGCTGGGCACAAGACTTCAGACGTCTGATATGGACTTGGAAATGAAACGATACACAGCACAATCCTGAGGAATAAAGTGTCCCTGTTTCAAGAGAGAGATTCTTTCTGTGAGGTGCAATATGAGGCACTTCTCCTGAACATGAAAGTGGAACTGGAAACAAAAATGTTTCCTAGCGGTATCTATTGAAGTTCAGGATGCTGTTGAGAAGTTTACAGGGCCTGTTTAAGGTCTGCACATGCATCAAGTTGCCAAAGAACTGGACTCAGTGTTTTCTGCATTTCACTGTTGCTGCAAACTCTGCTGCTGTGCGACATTATGCTGTGCAAGATGTAATTTATTTGTCAAGTGTTGTAAAGATTGCAGTAAATCTAATTTTTTCATTTGTTCATGGTTTGTTAATGTTTCCTGTCTTTGTTGTAAGTGTGCATATTGATCTTGAAGTAAGCCAACGAAGCTGCAGACTAACTGGATTGTTGACGTGTTCAGTATTATAATAATTGTAGAGGGAAAGTGATATATAGAACACAAACACACAACACATTTCTACATTTCTGAGGGTTTCTGTCATTGCATGCCACATTCAGAGCCAGGTAGAGATTGAGTAAGCAGGGAGTTTACCGTGACTACACCGGGACTACAGTGTGAGTCAGTTTTATCGCCAAATCTACCAGTAGGTTTAGATGTTGAGACAAGCTGGAGCATGACTTCTTACTTGCAGTGTTCTTACTTTGATAAAATCAGAAGACAATGTTCTCTTGAAACCTAACAATACGCTGTATCAAATTAGGAGTTATTTATAGTGAGCCCTCCATCGTCGAGTGGTGCTCTTTCATTTTAATGTCATCCAAAACATCTTTTGACTGATTTCAGCTTGTATGTGACACGATGCCTGAGGCAGAGGTGATTTTCTGAGCCCTGTTAGTGAGACAATACGTCATTAAGTGCCACCCCATTGAGTGTATCTCCTATGTCGCAATATTGCCCATATGAGTAATATCTGATTTCGAACTGAGATGCAAGTTCAAGTCAAAACTGAGACCAGGGCAGGGCAAATAAAATCAAATCCTTAAAAAAAAAAAAAGAAACAAGGGCAGGGTATTTACTTAAAGGATCTCCGTTTAAAAGATCTGTGTGTTTAGTGGGTCAACAAACATCACTGTCTCCTTTCAACACAATGTGATCTACTAATGTCAATATGCGTGTGTGTAATCTGAAACAAAGCGAGACGAGTCAACACTGCATTTAAGACAACTATGACTGGGGATCTTCGTATGAACAGTTGTGTAGTTCCAAACATAAAACCCGTCATTTAAAGGGGATTCACATGTTTATTGAATTCAAATATTATATATGTTCTTCGGGACAGTTGGGTGTGTTTCTGAATTTGGACTGCACTTTTGGTGAAAGAAGAAATCAGAGAGAAAAGTGAGTTGTAACCTGGATGGATTGCCAAATAAGCAAAGCAGGCAACAGGCCCATGCAGGGCCCCAGACCTGTTGGGTTCCGGTGTCTCAGGGCTGCCAGTCTACTGTGTGCCTTGTGCTTAATGGGATCTTGGAGGAGACAAACAAGGCACATACACTATACTATATACTATACTGACTCTACACACAAAGCACAGTGTGTGGAGTCAGTATCGGGGTCAAACAACACATTTGTGGGACTGGGATTATCAATAAACCTGGCCGTGCTTTGAGATCGAGGAATGGGGTAACTACTATTTTCAGTGTTAACTTTTGTAAAGTCCCAATAATGAATCACTCCAAAATGAAAATACTTCATTACAACTGATGAAGTAAATTGAGTAAAAGTAGACAATGTTATCAGCAAAATGTACTTAAAATATCAAAAATAAAAGTACTTGTGCATAAAAATGTCCCCTGTGGCTAACTGTATATTGTTTTTTAATTATCAATACTAAGTAGGAGTAAGTATGTTTTTACTATGGAAAGTGGTCGATGTGGAGCTAGTTTTAACTACTTTAATATAGCCGACAGTTTTGTGGCCTTGAGGGGGGCTTGTTATTGAACTGAAACCAGGTGAGAGGTTTAGAGATGATGTGTGTCTTTGATGCAGCTGAGCAACTCAGAGATCTGAAACGTGACAAGGGGCCCCAACTGGACACCTGCCTGAATGAAAAGGGTCATAAAGGGGTCATAAGACAAAAAGTATATGTTTTTTTTTGTTTTTTTTCTAATGTAAATCTTAATCAAAAAAACAACAAGGCCTACTAACTTCAACTTTAAAGTAAATTTAGCTTAGTAGAGTAAAAGTACAATTTCCCTCTGAAATGTAGTGTAGTAGAAGTACAAAGTGGCACTCAGTGTTGTAAAAAGGACCCAAAAGTCATACATTTCAGTAAAAGTAAAGATATCATTTTAAAATATTACTTTGGCAAAAGTGAAAGTCACCCTAGTACTTGAGTAAACGTCTTGAAATATCAAATATTTAATGTACTTCATTGTACTTCTATCAAAATTAGCTACAAACATTACACATATATTTACATGTATGTTTACTGTATACTATGGGTCGACCGATGACTAAGTTAAAGGGTAACTTCACCAATACTCATTAAAGCGTGTTTACAGGTCTTGAGGAGTCTAAAGTCTTGTGTGACTTCAGACTGATGCTGATGTGATCTGATAAAGCGCCCCCAGTCACTCAGTGGCCAAGTTGCATTGTGGGTAATGTTGGCACGAGTCCACTGATCTACACTGCACTCCTATAGCACTGTTGGACTCATTATGGACAGTTTAATAAATAACCAAACTTGATACAGCAGAACCAGAGATACCCCCTCTTTTATTATACACATTCTTCTTCCATTTCAAAACATGGCGCCTATATCACCCACAATGCAACTTGGCCACTGAGTGACATCACTGGAGGGAATTTATTTAATCACACGCAGCTTTTTTCTTCCTTCTGTTCTCCAAATATCCAAACACACTTAATTCATACACACTCTACCTTTAATCTCATCTAATCACATATGCAGCAGGACTCCTCAAGACCTGTAAACACCTGTTAACCTTTAAGTACCTAAAAACTGCACTTAAGTAGAGTAATGGAGTAAATGTACTTAGTTACATTCCATCACCTTGGGAAAAGTGGTCGAGCACGTGTTTTTTTTTTCAGGTGAAATAAATAGTTTGGAGTGTCATGAATGAAATGAAATCCTGTAGGATTGTCTTGATTTTTTAATTTTTTCTGCCTCGCGCGCTCAGCAGGAGGAGTTCACGTGTGAGCCTGGGCGGCACACGCCCTCTACGTCACCGAGCCGGAGCCTCAGCCTGGAGACGGTCACTGCTCTTGACTTCAGTCCGTGCTGTGAGCGCTGGTCTGCCGTCACCTCCCTGCCTCTGTCCGTCCACCGCCGCCGCTGCTGGGGGGGGAAACATGTTCATTACCTCGGCACGGAATATTTCGCACCCTGTAGTCTACTGACGCCCTTTATTCACCACAGGTAAACTCACCTGGCTCATTGTTTTTTTTTCTCCTGCCTACCTGGGTTGTGCTTCTCTTTAACATGACCTGTTTTGTCTTTTTGTTTAATTTATCTTTCTGTGGGAAATGTCCTCTTTCCCTCTTTGCCGTTGTCGGGTTGTGAAGTTATTTGCATAAGAAAGGAGGGAAACTGCACTTTAGACTGGCTTACACTGAAAATCTCGTTTCGCAGCATATCTGTAGTGTTTGTCCACAGGAATGTTTGTACAGACACTTTCTAATGTTACTCGACTGAGTTGAACGTTTCGGCTCTCATTTTACTGTCTTAATGGAGTTTACTGTGGTTTTAGTTGTATTCAGAGTAGTAGTATCTTCTTGTAACTTGGTTTTGGCATGTGCACTTGCATCCAGAGTCAAGTCACCAGTACAAAGTTGAAGTACTTCAGAGGGAACTTCAGACTTTAGTGACAAGTTACTTTACAAATGAAGATTTGTGCTTACAAAACATGAAGAGCTCATTAAACGGGATGTTTTTTTTTGTTGTTGTCCAAATTAAACTAAATAAACAAGTGAAGCTGGAACAATCAGTCGATCAGTCAGTGAGATGAATGACAGGAAATGATTTGGCAACTATTTTGATGATCGTTTCAGTCAACGCTCAAAGCTTTTTCTTTTAATGAAATTTTTTGTGATAATTTTGGATTTTGGATAAAACAAGCATTTTGAAGTCGTCACTTTTTGTTAATTGGGCTCTGGGTAATCATAATATGTACTTACAGTATATAGCATTGTGTATTCTTCAATATTCCTCAATATAGGGCTGCAACTAACCAATAAATACATCAATATTTATATAAATTAAGGTACCTGATTATTAGAGCAATTGTTTGGTCAACAAAATGATAATTTTCAGAATCTTAGTTTCCTATAATAACAACAACAACAACAACAACAACAACAACAATAATAATAATAATAATAATAAACTTTATTGATATACCACAATTCATACATAAAATGCAACTCAAAGTGCTGAACATAAAAGCAGATGATCAAAACATTTACGATAAAACAATAATAACAAAATAGAATTGAATTTAAACAGCAGGATAGGACAGAAGATAAAACAGGCAAGTCATCAGGGAAACGCTTTAAGAGGAAGCAATTTCGAAGAATGAAACAATAGTATTCAAATAGCAGGATAAGAAAAGATAAAACATCATTACATAAATCAGTTCAGGAGAAAGCAATAGTAAAAAGATGTGTCTTAAGATTTCAGTTTAGACTCTCTAAGACCTCGTGGCGGACTGTTCCAGAGGTTTGGGACATAATTAACCACGGCTGCCTTTCCGTATTTTTTTGTCTTGACTTCAGGAACAATCCGGGATCCAGTAAGCCAAGTCGATGTCTTTACATGTCTTGTTTTGTCCAAACATTAGTCCAAAACTCAAATTTATTTAGTTTACTATCGCATAAGACAAAGAAAAGCAGAAAATCCTCATTTATTGAGGAGCAGGAAAGTGGTATTTTGCTCGATGAATAGCAGTTTTTGGCCTAATCATTTCAGCTCTTCTTGATCTGATAAATGAAAAAAGAAAACAAAGAAAAGGAAGAGCAGTAACGAGGAGAGATACTGACAAAGTAAAAGCACTCCCACAACAGGCTAGAAAAAAGCAAAAGCCATTTCAAAAAACATTAATTGGATAAATATTTGTATGAAATGAAATTAACATTCAGTTACATAAACCCCATAAAGCCTTGCCGTTATGCTGGATAACTTAAGGAATAGTAAAAAGTACATTGAAAATATAATTTATTATCCAATAAATGAATCATAAATGTTTGACTTCTTACATTTTCTTGTTCTCATTTGACAGAATCGGCTCTAAAATGGCCCAGCAGAACCTCAGCTGTCACTATAATGAGTCCATGGGCTTCTTCTACCAGAACATCAACGCTGAAGATAAATGGGACAAAACGCAGCTCATCCTGGTGCAGGTGGTGGGCTCTCTCTTCTGCTGTTTCATCCTGGTCTCCAATGCCATGGTCGTAGCTGCTGTCATCACCAACAAGAGGTTTCACTACCCTTTCTACTATCTTCTCTCCAACCTCGCCGCCTCGGACTTCCTGGCCGGCATTGCATATGTGTACCTCATGTTTAACACGGGCGAGGTGTCACTTAAACTCACAGTGAAAGGATACTTCATCCGTCAAGGTCTTCTGGACATCAGTCTCTCGGCCTCGCTGGCTAACCTGCTGGTCATAGCTCTGGAGCGCTACATCTCCGTCATGAACTGGAAAGTCCACAGCAACCTGACGAAGAGAAGGGTGACCCTGCTGATCGTGCTGGTGTGGGCCATCTCCATCTTCATGGGGGCTGTGCCGAGTCTGGGCTGGAACTGCATCTGCAACCTGAGCGACTGCTCCCAGTTGGCTCCCATCTTCAGCCGGAGCTACCTGATCTTCTGGTCCGTGTCTAACCTGGTGGTGTTCCTGGTGATGGTGGTTATCTACATGAGGATCTACACCTACGTCAAGAAGAAGACGTCTGTGCTCACGCCGCACACCAGCGGTTCCATCAACCGCAAGAGGACACCCATCAAACTCATCAAGACGGTCATGGTTGTGCTCGGTAAGTGCTGGTCATAAAAGTGTCTGTGCTTCAAGATTCATGCGACAACAGTGAGTCAGAACATTTACAGCATTAGTCAGATGTAAGTAGTAGTGGTTTGCAGCTTGTCTGGGGTTTATGAGGACACTAAGTCACTGCTGAACAGGCTGGATTGTAACCTGTGTTTTCCTGATAAGAGAGAAAAACCTTGAGCAATATAACAAACACTTAAGATTCTCAGTGAATTTCGGGAGTTGTAAATGAAAGCAGAAGAGGAGTAGGCAAAAGGTTTCTTTTATTTCTCTGTAGCTCGTGTTATTTGTCTCCGCAGTCCGATTTTTCGCTCGCTCACTCACCCATTATTGCTTATTCTGTCATTTGATCATGTGCTCATCAGATCAATCATTGAGTGCGTGTGATGTAATAATTAATTATCCATTGCCCTGAAGGACATCCTCCTTAAAAAAAAACAAGAGATTCAGCTTACAGGATGTCAAACAAGGAAGGGTTAATACCTCACTGAATCGTGGCTTGGAGCCAGACTGTGTTGACAGCTTTATTGAAGTCTATAGGACATGACTAAAACCAACACATCTATGTTCTATGACTTCTGATGAAGAAATACCTCCAGAAAACACACTTCACAGACTATTTTAATGACTGATTTTTTTGTTATCAACACACTGTTCATTCCTTGAAAGGCTCCTGTTCGCAGTACAGTTGCTGTCTCATCAGTGGAAATCAGTCAGACCTGCCCCTTTTGATCACAAAAAATTGTGCAGCCAAACTCAAAAAGTCTGAAGTTTCAAAAAAGAGAAATATTCAAGGTGCTCTACTGGCATTAAGGTTAAAAAGCCCTTATTTAGATGCCTATTTCATACTGAAATTCTGAAAAACAAAGACAATGCATGTTAAAAGCTAATATTTAACATGCATAGTCAATGTTTTTAAGAATCTCATAATGAAATAGCATCTCAATAAAGGCTTTTTAACCTTTTTGCTAGAAGAGTGCTTTAGATTTTTCTCCACCAAAGAGCACCTTCATCACAACTTCCCTTTTCTTTCTGAAGTCTGAAGTTTCCTTCTCCTCTCATGTGTTTTCATCCTGGATGAGGCTCTCATATATCCTGGTCTGGCTCTCTTTGTTTAGGTGGTGCAACAGGATACTTTGCAATAGAGGCGAAGAACTCAAATTGTTTCCCTCCCAGCGCCTTCCTTTAAAAATTGAACAATAGGACTGTACCAGTTTTTTCAACTGGGGCACTAAAACAGGGCGCTAAATGCATATTATCATGCCAGTACAGCACACATTGTATACAGTTAATGCCATACCATCAGACTCTGGAATTCTGGTGAGTCAGATGAGTTCATCTCAGCGTTGAATGCACTCAGTTTGCTTCTTTTATTCACTCCTCATGCATTCATCCAAATAAAAACACGCATGAGATAGTGGTAGTGATTTTGGCGCAGTTGCCCTGCAGGATAAAGGTTTGTCATTGTTCCTTGTCTCTTTGGAACTTGGCGTGCTGACCAGATGGCTCGATACACTTTGTAGCGTAGGAGCCGTCTGCCTCTGTACACACTTTATTCCAGACTGCTGTGTAATTATCTCTCCCTGCAAGGACACTGCTGCTCAGCCTGTGTGGCGAACCGTCCACACCACACCACACTGGCCTTCAATGAACGTCCCCTCCTCCCCACCCATCAAAAAAGAAAAAAAAGGCAAAAAGGAAGAGGAAGAAGCTATACTTGAGGTCAATTGCTTTCACATCCTTTGCAGAGTTCCTTTAAGCTTGTGGAAGTTTTAGCACACAGGTGTTGTTCTCAAATCTCCTGTGAAGATTGTAGAAAAGTGCCTGATGCACTCTTGTAGTAGAACATCTGAGAGAAAAAGGAATTAAATCTTAAAGGATATCAAAAATACATATTTTCCTCTTGCCTGTTGTGATCTTTATCTATCAATCTCATTATGGTGTGAGTTGTCACGTTTTGGAGATGTCTGCCCTCTCTCTAATATAATGGAACTAGATGGCCTGTGCTGCTTAAAGCGACTAAAATAATAAATTTGAAAAACTCAGCTCAACCTTTTCCAGATAGCATGATTCAGTTACGCGAGATAATCCACAGATCTTGTCGTAAGCAACTTCATGTCACTCCCCCATCACTTGTTTCTGCACTATGTAACTTCAGTGAGAGGGTATTATGTTTGACAAATTGTTACAGACCTGGGATTTGTATTTAGGACAGCGGTGTTGCACTCAGAAACGGTTGGGGGGGGCGCCAAATCACACAAAATGCCAATTTCTGCATAATGTTGCTTTAATGGCTGAGCTGTAATGTTTGTTAGCTTAGTTAGCTGACCTCTCATAAGCAGGTTATGATTTCTGGAAAGAGTCTTTGCTGTTGAATTTCTTAAATAGATTTTTTTAATGTTTTGAGCGCTACAAGCAGTCTATTACTATTATATTCGAGAGAAAACAGTCATCTCTATGGCCAATATCTCCAAAACTCAACAACTCGCACCAAAACAATCTAGATAGATAAATAGCATTTGGGTAAAAGGGGAGATGTATTTAAAATTTTGGGGGTGCACTGTCCCTTTAGGACAGACGGTAAGGTCCAGGGCCATCATGGGATATTTTAGGAATGGCAGAAAAAACCTTTTAACTCTTGTTCCAGGTGAAAAGCAGTTTGCTGAGGCGGAAACTCAACTGGGCAAACCAGTTCGGAGACTCGTAACCCACACATGCTTTGTTAGAACCAGAGTAAAATGAATGAGTTAAGCGTTGGACAGGGACTTCACATTTGGACATTGTCGCTGGTGTTTGCCTTTGCTGGCACCAGCAACCTAAGAAATAAAGAGTTTTTCCGGTTACTCTAATATCTGACAAATAAGTATAAGGAATGACTTCTTTTGGGCTCTCTTCCTTTGTACTTCACTCCTCATGGCACTAGTTTGGTAAAATATAATTCTTGTAGTTTAATAGCTGACAGCCGTAGTATGCCTGCCCTGAGCGCACTGGAGCCTGTTTGTGAAGTGAAGCTTCAAACCACGCTACGCATATTCAGATTTGTTTTTATTCTTTCACTGCAACCACCATCATCAAACGAATACCGACTGAGAGCAGGAACATGTGCTTGAAACGTGTGTCCCTAAACCCCTGTTGTTTTTTTTCTCTTCTTTGTCAAAGATTTAAGGGGAAGAAAGTCCACTTTTAAACTTCAATACATGAAAAAGTGCCAATGGAAGAAACATTTAATAGGTTTTCTCACTCAATTCCAATTCAGCTCACTTTATTTTGAGCATGCGGGCCATCAAAGACAAAGGAAAGAGGAAGGAATAAAAATAGGATTTAACTGTAAAAATGTGGCCAACCTTTTGCCTTTCAGCCCTAAAAGCAGTGAAAAACATAAAAGATCAACGCGTCTACCAGATCTACTGTAGCTGTGTGCACATGTATCCGTGTGAGAGACAAAGAGAGAGCGAGGGTTGTATAGAACAGCACTTGTTTTTGTTCTGCAGATGTATTGAAGCTGTACAGATGCTGGTTGTGTCAACACTACTGTTGGTAGACAAGTTGCAGCTTGTAGCTTCCCTTCAGTTCCAGAAATCTCTTAGTCGCTCTGTTTTGTGCCCAAACATGTTTGAAATCGATGGCTAATTAGCTGCTTCAGTGGTCCTGTGAACTACAGTTTTATTTACCAAACACACAGCATTAAGGAATGAACACAATACTGTCATTGTATCTCAACTGGTGCCTGCTTGTTGCAATAGTACAAGAATGGGTTGATGCACATCTGGGTAATCAGATACAGACACTTTGATTTGGCAAGCCACCAAACCCAAAGTGTCTGAATATGACGAATCAAATGAATTGTTGACAGCCAGAAACATCCCGCACACGGCACAATAATAAGATAATAAAGGCAGAGAGCGGGTTCTCTGAGAGACACCGCCGAACACGTGATGATTGAGAGGGATTTTGTTGGTAAAATTATGCATGGTATACCTTTTTTAGATTAATTGTCATTTATCAAGCAACAAATTCAAGAAATTCACAGGTTCAAATGTGTAGATGTTCTGCACTGTGGTACTGACATAACACAACACATTTGAAGAAAGATGATTCGATACGAAAATAATGATTATTTACATCCCTAATGATACTCTGCCTTCACTAAGGAATATTATCTCCACTATCTCCAATATAAGGGTGCATTATGCAAGAGTTGTTGGTGGTTAATAAAGTACTTGGCAATGCTTTACAGATCAGAAATAATATGATTTATTGCAATAATGTGTTTCGTCTTTCCACATTTAACTTCAGGATTCCTTTAGGTGGGACTGTTTATCTTTCGCCAAAGTAACTTGTTGATGTAATTAAGCTTGACACACCCTTATACTGGAAAGGGCTGCGGTAAATCAGGGCTGTACTTAAAAATAAAATTTATAAACATTTTTATTTACAGGTTATAATAAACCATAGATTTCTGCTTCATGCTACACCTTAAGCCAGTGCCTGGCAACATCATGGCGATAAGAAGACTCCAGAAAGTTCCTCCACAAAGACAAGAAACAGTCTTTTAAAACTACCTTTTTGTGCAAAGTGTAACACGGGGAAAGCAGATACATGTGAGAAATAAGAGTCTAAACAACCAAACTGTGTGTGATTTTCTCCTGAAGGGGCCTTTGTGATCTGCTGGACTCCCGGCCTGGTGGTTCTGCTGCTGGACGGCCTCAACTGCACAAGCTGCAAAGTCATGAAATTAAAACGCTGGCTGCTGCTCCTGGCTGTGCTCAACTCCGTCATGAACCCCTGCATCTACTCCTACAAGGACGAGGAAATGTGGCAAACCTTCAAGAACCTCCTGCGCTGCATCGGAAACGGCACGCGACGGCAGCGCTCGACGAAGGCCAACGCCAGGCCGCTCAGCTCTGGTCAGGACACGGGCAGTCAGCTTCCATCAGAGGAGACAAAAAAAGACGATCAGAGCATACTCAAGACCTGAAACTTGTTACCAGAACTTCTGTTCAGCTCTGACTGGATGTACCTTATGAAAATACAGACAGGAGGTGACCTGAAAGAGAAGATACATCATCATCTCCAGTTGGTCTCAGGGCGTCGTTAAACTAAAAGTACTTGTTTGAAGAGACACTACAGGCCAGTTGCTTCACTATAGAGCTGGAAGTAAGAGACCTTGATGCACTACTAATTCCCTAAATGGATGCAAGATTTTCAGGATCTTACTGTTTTTGGACTCATAACTCCCATTCATGTGTAAAGTGGGACCCCTGTTGCTCTTTTGGTCTTCCTCGTCACATTCCTGTGGGTTATTTAAACTTGGATAAAACTGCTCTCCAATGGCTGAAGAATCCAGTATGAAGAAAACCCTGGTACATTTCTACTTCCTACTACTTCTTTACTTTCTGTAAAAACGGCTAAAAATCATGCATACTTTCATACTTTCTCCCGAATATAAAGTCGTCTACATCTGCTCGATCTTGTAAGTTTACTTCACGTGTAGCTTTCGAGGAAGCAGCACTGTAATGCATGATTTAGTTAAGAAATGTAAGTTGTTCAGAGTCAGGTACTATAAAACTGTAGTTTTGTTTGGGTAGGGCACAGTTTTAAAGATTATTTCCTGTTTTTAAGCTAAAAATACTGTAAACTGCTGTACTATACGTATGTATCTACTTGTACATCCTGTAAGATGCTTTCAGGAGGACGTGAAGTAATGTCTAACCTAGTTCACACCCTTTTGTCTTCTGTAAGGCAGGTTTGCCTCTGGGGAACAGATAACAGGGTCGCTCCTTTCTTGTATCTTTTGTTATCTTTTTATCGGTTCATCTAAACAAACCGATTCATTCTCGCCGGCAGCACCTCGTGGCGCCAAACTCGTTCTCCCTGTAGCATTTTAACACGTCTGCTTCAACTCACTGAATGGCTGCTGATGCTGTGACGAAACAGCTGTTCACCCGACATTGCAGGGCTTTAAAAGTGATTGCGACACACTGGATTCCTGCAGGAACCGAAGAGGATATGACTGAATAGACTGTAACTCTGACAAATACATACATGCATACGACTTCATTGCTAAATCATTGACAGGGTTCAAACTGCTGTACAGTATTTATACTACTCCTGCTGTAAAGGACACGACGTCATCAAAGCTGTTTTGTTTTTATCTTGGGAGTGTCGGAATGCCACATATGAGGTTTGCAGCTCAAGTGGTGGTGTATTGTTTTTTATTAAAATGAGATTATTCATGGACAGTCCTGTGTGGCATGCCTTTGGACTTTAAACATCATAAAAATGTACTGTTTTTAATTAAAAGCTTGTGGAGTTTCATGTTTTTTTTTTTCTGATATGTGTACAATATATGGATTGATCCAGATGAAATTACATGATACAGAAACAGCAAGCAGCTCAGGGGTTCATTTGAAGAGCTTGCAGCTATATTTCAGTTAATAACGAGTATGACTTTCACTACACAGTTAATAGGACCTCCGATATGAACATCAGTTTGAATATGATCCCTAAAAGTCACGTTTAAGTCATGTGACCGCATTGTGGTCTGTTTAGAGCCTAACACTGGCTTTTTACGTCTAGCGATTTAATTTATGCTT
This sequence comes from Pagrus major, assembly GCF_040436345.1. Classification (NCBI taxonomy): domain Eukaryota; kingdom Metazoa; phylum Chordata; class Actinopteri; order Spariformes; family Sparidae; genus Pagrus; species Pagrus major. Next base: position 17,686,281 of record NC_133225.1, read on the forward strand.
AAAGTTGTGTTTATCTGTTGAGATTATCTTGCTGAACAAAACATGTAAGTATCATGAACTTGTGTTTGCTACAAAGCTTATTTCCTTCAAAAATGCGTCATCGCTACACCACTCTATACTTGCAAAACCAATGTTTCCAGCAGCTAGTTTGTAGTTCAAATTAGCAAATCCTAGCATACTAAATGCTAAACTAATACGGTCAAAGTAAATATGGTCAAAGTAAACATTGCACCTGCTGAACATCAGAATGCTAACATTGCTTTTGTAAGCATGTTAGCATGCTGATATTGGCATTAGGTCAGCCTCACAACACCTGTAGCTGGCTGTAGCTTTTGTTAATTTTTGCACACACCTCCCACTGTGCATCCAACCTTTGCCAAACCGAACCACAAGATTACTTGTAAATCCTGTTTGGCTGAGTCAGGTTGTCTCCTGAATTTTAAATGAAAACAACTACTGATATTACTGATTGTGCAGACATTAGTGTACTAACAAAAAACAGTCTTATTACATGACTTGTACTGCAGTTTGATGAAGTACCGTTCCTTGAGATTTCTTATGCTTGAGAGCCGCCACTTTAGGATGATTTACCTTGTTCAGGCCAATTATTTCCACTCAGTGAGTTAGCCTGCATTATCAGCTAAAGAGCTGAAAAACAGAATTGACTCTTAGTTGGAGGAACAAGATCCTCCTCTGAATTAGCCTGCAAAGCACTTAAAACAATACCAATAACCACAGAATTCAAATTTACTACAGCTTTCAGTGATTGGCTGCGTTAGCTGACACTATTTAAATTGTCCTTTTAAATGTCATCGTATGTGCATCTGATGCTGTTTAATACTACATACTGTAGCCAATGTAGTACATAGCTCCCCAGAGAGCCTTTGAATCGTTACATCTGCCCTCTAATTTACTCAAGTCGACATGCTTGAAATGCAAGCCTATTGTTCATAACCTTTCACTCTTTGCAACCACAAACCCATGGCTGTTTTTATTGTTCCCTCACTCTGTTGGTAACCGGTTTTTATTACAATCCTAATCCTATGTTTGATCCCTTTTGTGCAGTAAAAACCCACTCACATTTAATCCACTGAAACACAACGGCCATCCTTTGACAGCAGAAGAAAAGATTCAACAGTTAAAACATTTTCCTCATAGAAAACTACTCAGTTAATGTTTCAGGTTGAGGTTAGGCTTAATTAAACTCATGTTGTCTCCATTAAAAATACGCTATATTGTAGCGACAACTGTGTCCTAAAGCGCTCTGTAGACCTGTCGTGACTGCTGCCTGCCACTCCGGTTTTACATTCCCAAAAACATGAACTGTAAACTGTGTGGTGTGGCAGACTTTTTTCTACTGCTGTGCTGTAATTATGCATTCTTGAAAAGCCAATTAAATTTCACAGATGTTCATAAATGCTGTCTTTTGGTTTGGTCTTCATCTCAGGGCAAAACAGATGTAGGCAGCGAATGAAAATGTCCATGGGTACACAGGGTATGATGTTATATAAATATCCCTTGTGCCATAAAGGCGAGGACTCATTTGGAGGCGAAGTTCGAAGTTAAATAAGGTATCACTTATTTTCTCCTACATAGTTGCAACATACATCATTATTCAGTGTGTGGGATTTCAACTGAACTCTGATACACATGGTTTTATGGCTGATAAATGGAGGCTGGGAATTTCACTGTACAATGCTGACTCATACTGTGTACAGGAGAGGACAGCGGTACATTAAAGTGACAGTGTGAGATTAAGTAATCAGACTGGATTTAGTGCTTGAACAAAATCAAGCAGTGATGCAACTCTCCAGTCATCAGAGTAACTAGTATGGTGATTTGTGGCTGAAAGCTTCAGAAAATACTTGTTGTAGTGTTTTTGTCCAACAATTGAGTAGTTCGGCCTTTTTTAAAGCAACATAATGCAGAAATTGTAAGCAATTTGCCCCCCAGAGACAAGTGATAGGGGGGCGGAGTGGCACCAGAGACACTATTCACCCTAATACAAGACACAGTACCATCACTATGATTTTGAAGCTGTTATTTTTAGAAAAAAAAAGTTACATAACGTTGCTGTTATAGGTTGATCAATGTTGGCTATCTCTTTAGTTTCGTTTTTGGCAACAGTATTAAAAAATGTAGACCGACCACAAGATCACAGGTCTGGAGCTGATATTTCCTGTTGACATTACATGTACATTGAGGAAGACAATAACATCCTTTCTGCATTGTGAGCTCAGTGTCCTGGAATCAGTGGTGTTATGTCACATATTTGAGGTCGTTACTACTAGTTACTAGTTACAGATTACAATATTTTTTACCCTTCTGGTCCAGTGAAAACCATGTCTTCTTAAAATTTGCTGATTTTGAATTAGATTTTTCCTCATAAACTGAAGGGTTTAGTGTTCCTTTAAGGTTTGAGAAAATTCTCCTACTTCTTAAGTTAAATTAAGTGTCCAACCTTCTTAGATTTGCTTGAAAATGCATCATCACAAAGCTAAAACAGGGCTTTTTCTCTGAGTTTGTGAAAAGTTGACTTTGTTGGGAATGACGATCTTATAGAATATGATCCATTGCCGTAGACTAAACTACCCGGCAGTATATAAAAGAGTCAAAATGAGCTCAACCATAAACATCTACAGCAGTAGAATGCAACACACACATTAACGCAGCAGTCTACTTTTAATCCAAAAACATCAGATATAATATTAAAACACTGACGGGGATACTTTTTCTGCAGAATACTTTTATTTTTGATAATCCCAGTTAATTTTGCTGCAGGGGTGTGTTGGTGTTTGCACACAGGGACGGGTTTGGACTAGCTAGTTAGCATACTAACTGCAATAGATATCTGTGAAATACAATACACAGAAATCACAATGTCAAAACTGTTATTTCTTAATAATTTTAGTTATTTTTTAATGTTTTCAACTAAAATGTATACACATCGCACCTTTAAATAAAGTAAAGGAGCTGAAGATTTCTTCCACCACTGTGCCTAAAATGTAAAGTGTGATAACATTAAAGTGTCTATAGTCATGTTTACAAGAGTTGAATGTTCAAATTACATGTCAAGTTCGTTGAAATAAAGTTTACCATGGTGAATATCACTAATTTAAGAAGGTAGAAATGGAGTCAGTGTTTCTGACCTGTAGGACGTTGAAGGTGAGTTGAAGCACCTTGTGAACGAGTACATAATCAGACTGTGATTGGAGAGCCTCTTCTGTTGATTGGACAATTAGGTACAAAGGAGAGGGTGGGCCACAAGAAAAAAGGGGTAAGGGTACTTTAGCGGGGTTGAGGTGACCGCACACACACACACACACACACACACACACACACACACATTTGGCCATCCAGTCAGTAAGTCAGTCAGTCAGTTGAGAGCAGGTCCAGCCATGGCAGCAAACCTCCTCATGGCTCTACAGACAGCAGCATCCTTCTACCTGTGTTTCCTGCTGGTAAGTTCTCACACAGTCGACGATTTACACATATGAATTAGATTGATTTAAATTGTATACACACCACTTAAAAAGATTTGATTCCAGAGAGGAACTGGGACTAAAAGCCACATTTTGCTAGAGGTTAACCTGTAAATGTACTTTGCGTTGATGTGAAATGAGGGCAGAGGTGGTGCATGTTATTAAAAAGAACTCAAACAACTTTGTAGACTGAGTGTATAATATTCACATTTTCATGTATTGCTGAGGAACCCTCCATGCTTTTGTTGTCTTGTCAGAAACACTTGTTGCTGTGAGCATGTGGTCGTGGGCTTGTGGTGTTTCTGTGTATCGCTGGGTTTATTCTCAGCTTCTTGTGGGGCTGATTTCCTCGATAATGAAACGTTCTGTAATCAGTTTTAAATTAGAGATAATACTGTGTTACTGTGATAATACTTAAGCTGCTTTTGCTTGTGCTGTTAATGTTGTCGGGTGCTGTTTGATTTTACTCTTTATCATTTTGGCTCCAAACCAACAAAGCTTTACACAGTCGAGTTATGTATTTAATTCACTAACACTCACTAACACGAACAGCCCTGTCTCTCTGATAAGATATTTACACACATTAGGCTTTTCAAAAATGTTTACACATATGAAAAAAATTGCCTTTGCATAAAAAAGCTTCCCGTCTTGCCTGCAGGGAGTGAATTGCTGGCATGATCTGGACAACACAGAGTTCGACTGTTGGCCCATCAACAGTCCAAATGATTACAACATGATCAGCTGTGGTGGTGAGTATTATATATTTATCTGTTTGCCTGGCTCTCTGTTTGGTTAACTGCTTCACTGCAGCTGGTTTTTAGAAGATTTAGAAAAATCGGATGTTTTTCCTTTTGTGGCTGAAAAGGAAGGAGGCAACATTTGAAGCATTTGTCCAGGATTAGTTACAGTGACTTGGCTGATTTAGGTGCAAACACAGCAGATAGTATCACTCAATAAATACATATTGTATGCAGACTCTTGTGACTGAATGTTTGCGTTGAGGCGACATGTGTGTTGTCACACAGGTCTGGAAATGGCCTGGGTGCAGCGTCCTCCAGAGAAAGTAACCAATGGGGAAGAGTTCAACGTCTCGTACACGGTGACAGCCTCAGATTCCTTCTACGACTACACAGTCAGGAACAAGATTTTCCAGTTCAGGTGAGTGTGTTACAGAAACGCACCTGGAATCCTAAACGTCTGCCATGCCCAGAACGCACACACAGACAGCAGACATACAGTTACAGAGACATATTAATATGCTCATCTGTGATGAGTCTGCTGGGAAAAGTTACTTCCTTCCTGATGACTGAAACACAAACACACACACACAGATGTGTGCCAGCTGCCTCACCACCACAACAAGAGGAACAGTGTGTGTGTGTCGGAAGTTTTCAGAAGTCAATATTTTAACTATATAGTCTCAATAAACTTTACAAAAAAAGCAAGAGGACAACTGAAATTAATCAGATAATACAAATAATCTATTACTTATGTCTGACTGATGAATGTGTGTAACTAAACATGACATATAACTTAATTTGGGCTAAAACCTGCTTTTATTTTCAAGTTCAAGCAGTAAGAAAGGCGAGCTGGTCTCTTCTAGCGTAAACATCATCATGGGATTGTGTGTTAATTAATGTATTTGTCTATCCACCCTTGTTCCCTTGTAGTAACGCATCAGAGGCAAAGAGATTCTGTCATGAACACGACTGCCCGGCAAACTGGAACAACGCCAATGAAATGAACTGCTGCGTGTATCACGCCAACATCCACTCCTGTCCTCTTGGTCTCATGGTGAGTACCCGGCAGCACTGGTGTCATGTCACCAAACCCTAACCCTTAGGACCTCATTATATACTTTAATTTATCATTTAGGATAATCTGATTCATTTTTATGCTATTCATTTAAGCTTTTTACATTCTGTTGAACCCTTGTACACTGAATTAACTCATAATTTCCTCAAGTATCTGTTTTTAAGGTACAAGGTAAATTTAGGGTTTCAAAAATGAAACAATGTTAGAGTCCTTGAGTCCTGCTACATCTATTATATGGAGTCAATTTGAGTAAAATCTTACTTCAGTTGTAATAAAAGTTTTTGAGATAAGTAGAGACATATCATCTCCATGAATGAGCACACAACTTATTAAACGCTGAACAGTTATAATACAATGCCGGCACTTACTAACAGGTGAATAAACTGTCTTAAGGACACATTTTGGACTCAAACCTCTCCCAACTGTCGCTCTGTCTCTTCTCAGAAACAAGGTGGGATCTGTGGCCCGTGGATTCCTGACGATGGTAAAATAGTGACTCACACTGTATCCAAAGCAGGCAAGATGACCCAGAAATACTGGACTTCAAAGGTGAGCCAACCCAAACAAAACTCTTCAAAGGAACGGGTAATTTCTAGCATGTGCTGAGGTTTGGAGAAGATCTGCAGTATTTCTTACAGTCCCATATCAAATATCTAATTTCATGTACCGTTATTAACACCTTTTTGGGGGTCTGTCAAATGGCAGATGTTCAGCTTTGACTTTGTTGTCTGAGGGGGATTCATCTTGCACCCAGCCAAAATATAAAAGTCACGATCAAAGTGACACACTGTAAAGGCTGCAGTCTGTTATGTTGGTATGTCACGATACAACATGGCAGCAGGTTGTAATTACTTGTCTCTTAGCAGAAAATTACAAGGGCAAGCCGTTCTTTGGGTTGTGGCTCATCAAACGACTGTAAATGTATAAGTACAGAAAACTGAGTAAGAAAAACAAGAATTAAATCATTTATACTAAAGTTTCATTGTTGTGGTTCAGTTCACACATACATCCACGGCTCTGATGGTTTCCTGATTGTTTGGATTCATTTTTAGGTCAAAGTTTTCCGAAGGATTTCTTTCTTTCTTTATTTTTTATACACATAGTCAGAGGTCTGAATAATTTGCAGAACTGCTTTTTCATTCATGCATCTAATGAATCTTTTATTGAAACAAAGTACAAAAAATAAACATTATCCATCATACACCTTCCTCCTTTTTGTTTTAATACACATCCAAACTCTTCCATGCTACAAGTTTGTTTTTGATTTCTCTCATGGTGTTTTCTCACACAGGTGGTGTTGATCCATGTGGGAGTCACCTCAGTCATTGCTCATATCAAAATAGGACAGATGCACGCAGCACTGGAATCCAAAGTGCTTGTGGTCAGCGCTCAAGGTCAGTCTGCTCACACCCGAGTTCCCGTTTGTTGATTTGCTGAATCAGTACAGTGTGTGCTGAGTAATGGCCTCTGCTGCTCAGCCATGACCTGGTATAACAATATTAGCACAACATTTCTGAGTTGTTGAGCAATTTTAAATCACTTTTAAAGATTTGTTTTAATTGAAAGTCCTTCCTATAAATGTGGTGTTTACTTTTTTTGTCTTTATTTTTGCTTTTTGCTTTGTTTTAATGTACCTATTGTTTTCTTGGTGTCTTTATGGTTTTAATCGTCCATTGTTATATGTTTTATGTCTCTATTATTCCTTTATGCCGGCCTGTTTGCTCATACATTACCTTGTATTTTATCGTTGTGTTTTTGCGTTTGTTTGAAAGCACTTTGTAAGGCTGGTTTTGATTAAATAAACTAATAATAACTAATAATTACACAGCACTAAATAAATAAGCTTTTTATTTACCAAACAAAGACACTGAGAGCACAGTCTTGTTTACATCCTGAATCTGTACAGACACTTTAGGAAAACAGGTGCAGTTGTTTGTGACCTTGCAGTAGGCTATTATTTTAAAACAACTGCCTCACTATCAGCTAAATTAAAATAATAAACTTTATTTTCATGTGCATTATCATGTGCCTCCGTTACATTTTATCTCGGTCAGTGGTGGAAAGTAACTAAGTACATTTGCTTAAGTGCTGTATTTAAGTCAGATTTGAAATAATTGTACTCTACTTGAGTTATTCAATTTTCTGCTACTCGTATTTGATAACTGTAGTTACTTTTCATATTCAGGTTAATGCAAAAGTGAGTCAACAAACAAATCGTGATGTATTATTATGTGTAAAGATGGGATAAAATAAGAACTTAATGAATACAAATTGGAAAACTTGGCAAACTGACTCAAATTTGCCCCACCTTTAAATAGTTGCACATGAATGCATCAATAATTATGATCCGATAATTGAGGGGTGAGGACCAGAGGGGCATAAGAGACATTTGACCAAGTTTACAGGAGAGAGCCAAAACAAAAAAATGGCCATACCATGTCATATGTATCCTGACTATGTTAAATAAATTCAATCTTTAATATTAACACTTTTTAAAAATCTGATGACAGTATACCTAATTAACTTTTTTTTTTTTTTTTACATTTATTTAAAAAGCATTAAAATAACATAACAAGAGCACTTGCATCCTTTGGGCACCAAAGAGTTCACAGTGTTCAGTGTTGGGTCTTCTGGTTTTCGATTAATAACTTTGGGTAGGTTAAGAAGTCACATGTGCTCTTTCTACAGGAAGAGAGCTTTCATTTATAGTATATAAAAGTTTTTTTTCACCCAAAATGTTACAGACACCCCTCTGGTTCTCACCCTTCTTAATGTAAGATACATTCTTCTAATATTGAACTATACTTTTAAACTATTCCAGAATTTTGACTGAGAGACTTTTCCTCTTAAAGAGGAGTATTTTTACAGTGTGGTTTTGCTGCTTGTAGTTAAGTTAAAGATCTGAGTACTTCCTCTGCCACTGAATTCAGTGAAAGGGAACCCAAATTGTATGATGTGTGATTGTGTTTCAGTGTGTGGGGATGACGTCTGTGAGCCAGAGGAAAACTGTCTGAACTGTCCTGCAGACTGTGGCATCTGCCCGATGTCCATCACTACCAAGGTGGCCATCGGGCTCCCTGTCGCTCTCTTCAGCAGCGGCTTCATAATGACCATGGTGGTCAGTCTTTGCTACACAGACACACACACACTCACACGCACTCACACACTCACAAACACAGGAGGTGATCATGTGCTGATGTTTATCTGAATTTCCTCAGTGGCTCCAGTACCAGAAACAGAGGATGTTTTGGGATGAAAGCTGGATCATCAACTACAAGAGCATAATATTTAGTAAGTTGTCCCACACTGGAGCTGTTAAAAGACTCTGTTTACGGATGTATAGAAAACTCTCAAAAATCATGTATATATCTCTATATATCATCTCATCTGTTAGAAATGTTGCTATGATGTCAAATACGAGTGGGCCAGAACTGAAGTTTTTTATTAATTAATTTATTTTTTACCCACTAAACACCTTCCAATGAAAGCATTTTTTTATCGATATATACAACACAGGCGTGCTTGTACTTGATTTTAACACTTTTATATCTCAGCAGTAGATTTTCTCCAAACTATTCTTGAATTAACATAAACTGAGCTGGTCTGTACTTAACTGTATGCAGGTAGAGTGTGCTGCTTGGGCCTCGGCAGCACCACCAGCATGCAGCGCATCAAGAGTATCTCCACCATCAGTCGAACGACTGATGTGACCGTGTGTACCGGGGTCAACACCTGCTGCAAACGAGGCTACATCCAGCCAGGCATCTAGTGAGCAACACCATTATTAGTTCATTAAATGCTCGTAGTAATATAAGTAATATAATGCAATGTAAAGTAAAAATGTAATATATGTTGAATATTTTCTTCTATATTGTATATTAAGGTGATTTCGCCTCACTTGATGATCTTAACTGTGTTGCAGTGATGGGAAGACGGTGGCAGTGAAGCACATCCAGAATAAAAATTTCACCCTCTCTAAAACCATTAGGAAGGAGGTAAAAGAAGTAAGGTGAGGAAAATCCTGCAGAGGAGCAGAAGAATGATTCTCCTGACATAATAAAGTCTCCCAACTGAAAGAACAACTCCTGCAGCTTGTGTATTGTTGTCATATCGGCTACAGGCAACTGGACCACCCAAATCTATGCAAGTTCATTGGTGGATCCATCGAGGTCCCGTACGTCAGCATCATCACAGAGTACTGCCCCAAAGGAAGCCTGTCTGATGTGCTGCTGAATGATGACATCCCCATAAACTGGGGCTTCAGGTGGGAGAAAAAGCACAGTTTAAGTTTTAAGATGTTGACCATTTAGCTGATTTTCCTTTCTTTGTTTACCTTTACTTTATCTTTCGATTATTTCTACGTTTTTAAAGTTTGAAAGCTAAAATCGTGGTCTTGTCACTGCTTGTTGTTGATAAGATGAAGGATTTTATGGTGTTTTATTCCACAGATGACTGTTATGGAATGCAAAATGTATTTTTCTGATTAAAACCTCAGCAGGAAATGCCAGATTTTGGTTTGAATCCTTCAGATGAGCCATGATGATGACTCAGTATTCTACACCACCAGTGAACAGTCACATAATCGATCATAGAAAGGGTTAAAATACATTTTTTTCAATAGACAGTAATGCAATTCAAGCTGCGAGAAAGTCAGTATTATATTTCTGTGTTGTCTGCAGACTGTCCTTTGCTACTGACATCGCCCGTGGGATGTCATACCTCCACCAGCACAAGATGTTTCATGGGAGACTTCACTCAAGAAACTGTGTCATTGATGATCGCTGGGTGTGCAAAATCTCAGGTAACAGTATATCATCCTCAGACACAGATTATAACCTTCAACCAGTCTTTTTTATCAGAGTCTGCAGCCTGACAAGTCAAAGTCAAAGTGTTCACCAAAGTTTGTCCCCATTGTGAAAATTCAGTCCATGTAAAGCAAAAATTAAGTGTGTTCTGAGTTTGTTACATTACAGAAAGATGTGTCATTAAACACCTTAAACTAGCAGATATCTTCTGCAATCCTCCATTAAAAAAGTTTATTTCCATTAGTTGTATTATTATTTTATTAATCATCCATTCATCTTTTGAATGGGTGTTTGTTTGTTGTTTGTTTTCATTTTTTGGGTGAACTTATCCATTATTTAATCACACCAACCCAAACGGCAGACTTAATGTTGGCATTTCTGCAAACCCCAATCTATTAAATTAAATAAGCTTCTTTAAATTTAAATTTTCATGTTGTCACAACACTGTGGTTCAGGTCTTGTTAGGTTGAGGCACAAAACCCACTTGGTCAGGGTCAGGAAAAGATGTTTTGGCTTACAATATTTGGTTTTGTTGACACAAGGCTGGCTGCTAAATTCCCGGACGTCTCCTTGAAAATATGGAAACGTCATCCCGAAAATGTACAAATATAACATATCTGTGGTTTGAAGATGTGATAAGTCTTTCAACACACAAGAAACAAATCATGTCTTTATGTGAGTCATTGCACTACTCTGCCAGATCCTACACCAGCACCAACGTTATCATCAAGGCAAAAACAACATCCTGCTCACTGTACTCTGTATTTTTCTGTGTTTGGCTTCAGATTATGGGCTAACAGCCTACAGAAAAGAGAACTTAGAGACCTTCAATAATGGCTTCACTTGTGGGGATGTAAATCGCATATATTGTGCCCCAGAGGTCCTGTTGGGAAGCAGCACCAACATGACACCAGCAGCAGATGTCTACAGGTGTGTTGGTCTGTCACAGTATAAACGGTAATATGTTTTTGGATTGTAATACTTCAGCCACAGGACAGTGGAAAGCGTCTTAATACATATGAAAGGTGTTGCTCTTCGTAACTGCACTGGCAAATAGATGGAAAATAAAATCCTTTCTTTACTCTCCCCTCCTCTCCGCAGCTACTCCATGATTCTGGTTGAGATTGCAACTCGCTCTGACCTCATTTCAGTGAGTATGACAGCCGTCTCTGAAGATTACAACCTTCGGCCTCCTTTTGAGCTTTGCTTTGTAACCAGCAGTCCTCTCTGTCAGGACCAGGCTGAGGGAGTGAGGCTGGATCTCATGTGGCGCCCCCCTCTGCCTGAAGTCAAAATAGGGAAGACAGATACTGACTGTCCCAGTCAAGGAGAATACTGTGAGGTCTGTCACATGTGCAAAAGTTACCAGAACTGTAAATGTTAGATGAATCTTATATGTCATAAGAATATCATTGTATTAAACAATAAGATGTTGCTTTCTACTCTGAAACTCTTGAGCAGCTCATTAAGAAGTGCTGGTCTAATAATGTCACCATGAGGCCCACGTTTGAGCAGGTGAAGAAGATCCTTGACAAAATGAATCCACACAAAGTCAGCCCTGTGGACATGATGATGAACCTGGTAATAACCCACTGAAATATGGAAAAAAAATATCATGGAATAACAATAATGTGAAGATGCACAGTACGCATTATAATAACCCGAATAGTACAAGAAATACACAGAATGTAATGTGACATTATTTGGATCGGAGAGTGCATTTCCAAAATGGTTGTATATCCACGACAAATGCTAAGAAAACAAAATGAAATGCTATTTTTTGCCATCTGGATTGTTGTGAGTTTCAGACACAAGTTTCTTTAACTGCAGATGGAGAAGTACAGCAAACATTTGGAGTCCATAGTTGCAGAAAGAACACAAGACCTCCTTCAAGAGAAACAAAAGACAGATCGTCTCTTATACAGTAAGATGTGAAACATTTGCATGTCTCTGATAAGTGTTCCCAAGCAGAATCATGCTATCAGCCAGGTACAGCTCTTAGTAGATAACAGAGATAACACTCATATATATCAAATATAAGCAGGGCTGTATTTGTGTAGTGCATTATGTAAGGGGTGATAAAAAGCAAAGTATAAAATGAGCAGATACACATTCATGTGAAAGAGTTGTTACTGTTTAGTTAATGTCAATTCATTATTCATACGAGTTAATCTCGAAGCATGAAAGGACACAATCAAATGTGCTCACTGCCATCTAGTGGTACAGAAGCAGCACTGGAGCATTTTTCAGCAGAAATAAGTCATGAAACTCCTGTTCAGGTATGTTACCAAAGCCGGTGGCTGATGACCTTCGTCAGGGTCGAACAACAGAGGCTCAGAGCTTTTCTAACGCCACCGTCTACTTCAGGTGTGTGTTGTGTAAAGCAAGTTCATCACATGAAATTATATTTTTAAATTTACATTCTCCCAGTTGCAGTGTATCACCTAAATATGTCTCTTCAGCAGTAAGTTTTTATTTTTTTATTTTTTTATTTTTAATTTTTCACCCCCTTTTATGTTATTTTACAAGCAATTTCAGATTGTATGATAACTAACTCTGTATTACTCCTGTGACAGTGATATTGTCGGCTTCACTCAGCTGTCTGGTGCCAGCACTCCCCACCAGGTTGTCAACTTCCTCAATCAGCTATACACCACCTTCGATGACATCATTGACAATTATGACGTCTACAAAGTGGAGACAATCGGCGATGCTTGTAAGAAAGGATGAACAAAACTGATTTTAAACCTCTACAAAGTGATAAATCATTTTTGATAAAGCATGATTATATGGAAGCCCTGAGAGACATGTAAGAAAAAAAAAATCTGGTGACTTGTAAGTCTTATCCAAACTGTTTTATTCTCCTGTGTTTGTCACTTAAGAACAAGTAATCTGTTAAATGGGCGGAAAAAGTTTTGAATTTTGAATTTGTTTTGGTCAGATTATTGTTGTTGCAATAATCATTTTGGCCACTAGAGGGTGCCGCACACCTCAATGTCTTACTGCCTCTGTTATCTATAATAATGTGGTGGTGCACTTCACCTTGTTGTGGTGAAATTGAGTATTGCAACAACAAACACAAAATTAACCTGACAAAAAAAAAAAAGCAATATTAAAAACACCTGTCAGATGTTTTAATACCATTTACACGAACATAGAAGAATGATTCATACAAAATTTTTAAAATAATCACCCATCAAAACTTTTTTCTACACACATGAAATAAAGGTAGCATAGAAAAATGATTCTGACTAAAGTAAAGAAATACAAAAAAACCCTACTCTTTTTTTTCACCTCCTCTTAAGTAATAAACACAGGAGAGAAAAGAAGATCGGACTTGGTTCCCCAGATTTTTTTTCTCACTTGCCTTCAGGGCTTCCGTAGCATTAAAACGGATTTCTAAAAAATATATCTCAGCTTAAAAACAAGCGGATGAAAATATATGATTGGCAGATACACAACTGAAATTGATTATCTAAAAAGGCTAAAACAATATTTACTGTCTGAAGAGCAACTGAATGTGTGTTCTGACGTTTTATTATCAGATTATCTCCCCATCCCTCTTCCTTTATTCTTGTTTTTCATGGACTAATGGCTCCTCCTCCAGACATGGTGGTCTCTGGGGTCCCTCAGGAAAATGGCATCAATCATGCTGGAGAGATAGCCAGCATGGCACTTGATCTGGTCAGTGTCTGCCACAGTTTCAAGATCCCTCACAAGCCTGACACACAGCTGAAGATACGCGCCGGCATCCACTCAGGTGCCAACTCCAATTTTAAAAATCACATATAATCTAAAGTTTGACGGCAGTCCGATCACAGAAAATTTCCTTTTAGCCTCAGAAACCTCTTTTTACTTTAAAACATTTAGGACACAAGTCATCAGAAGTGTATGATTCACAATAGCAGGACAATGACCCTTTATGCAGTATTTTCCCAGAGATAACAGATGGCTTTCAGAGGACATATTATAGTTTTACAATGTTCAAAGGTTGCAGAATGTGATAGAGAGTTATCCTAAACAACCTGTATGCACATATCAGATGCTACTGTATTGTATTGATAGATAGATATATAATGTTTCATGAGCAACACCAAAGCTTTTACAGTTTTTAATATCTCATCATGTTGAAAGGGATAATGCATTGTTTTTATGATCATTTCCCAGTCTAAGTCTTTAAAACTTTTTTTTGAGAGGCATTTATTCAATTAAATGTATTATATATAATATAGCTAAAGTAAGAAAAAAGCCTGGTACAGCCTGGTCTGTACAAATAATCAATTCATTATCATTTTAGCATCACATGCCTCCAGCTAAAAAGATGTTTTTATGTGAAGACTTGCATCATCAAAATGGGCCTTAATGACACATGACACATGACACAAGATACCTTTTTTTAAAATATATATTTTAGTAAAACTTTCCCTTCTTACCTTGATAAATGTTCCTGTTCGTCATGAGAAAACCCTCCTGTATGCTCGTACCTCAGTCATTCATCCTGATCAGCTCCACATTTACACATGTATGCATCAATATCACAGTTTTAGTTCTCTGGGTTTCATCTTTTCGTTGATTTTACTGCTTCATTTATATATTCATGTGGGCAAAAGTAACTTAAATAACCTCAAATGCATTTTGATCATGCAGTGTTACATATGCAGTGTTATTCACCAAAAGTGTTGCTCTTTGCTGTTTTTCTCTGCCAGGACCTGTAGTTGCTGGTGTAGTTGGCACCAAAATGCCCCGATACTGCCTATTTGGGGACACTGTGAACACATCATCACGGATGGAATCAACAAGTGAAGGTAATGAAGGATTAGACACGCTGCCTTTCATCCAATTAAAACCTCGAAGCGGAGCAGTAGGTCACACAAAATGTCAGGTAAAGTTATTGATGAAGAGCTTTTTCTGCACTGCTGTTGTAACTGGCTCCAGGGGCATTTCAGAATTAGCCTTTGGCCTGTGCTTTGGCTTCTGCAATGGTGTCAAACATGATTGTCTCTGTGGTCGCTCACCAGCACATCGCAGTGGAGTTAGCAACACGGAGGATTGGACAATGTGCTCGCCAGACACTTAATCCTCTGCATTAAACTAATGGGATGACGGAGGAGCACTGAGTGACTTTCGGTCCAGAAGTAAAAACAAAAGCCTAAACTTTAAAGGAGCACTATGTAGTTCTGGAGAAGAAATTCAGAATCATAATTTTCATATTTACAATATTAATGAGGTAATAATACAAACTCAGAATTATTTAGAATTTCCATAACGGAATAAACGATCTGTTCTCAGAGGAAAATAAGTCCCCAGAACACTGTTTGAAGCTAGAAAGGTGGCAGGGTCCACCACATATAAACAAAGTAAAACAGTATGAAACTGTGTTCTCCTTTAAGGTCAGTTTGTTTATTCAGTTTATTTAGTCATTTATATATATGTAATTTCAATTTGCTGACCAGCACATTGTGTCATACAAATAATGTTGATTGAACTGAGGTTATCAAAATCATGCAATACATTTTAGACATAATGATGCACCAAGATCATACAAAACAATACAACTGATACAATTCATTTCAGGCATACCTTGTTCGTATTACTACATAGTATCACACGCTGTGTATGTCCACAGCTCTGAAGATCCAGGTGAGTGGTGCCACAGCTGACCTGCTTCAAACACTCAGAGGATACGTTCTGACATGCAGAGGAACACTTAATGTGAAGGTAACGTTATATTCATACATTATATGTTTATGTTATATATTCGCTATGCTAAATAATATTGACATATATTTGCTGGCTACAGTGGAAAACCCAGGAAATGTATGAGCTTCCTGTAGCTGTTCTGTCAGCGTTTTGTCACCCCCAACACATCAAATACAGCAGCCTGGTCAGTGGTCCAACACTTCTAAATTTGACGCTGTAGTTCCACCTCCAGCATCACTTCTTGAAGCGCCCCTCTAGTGCAAGTAGAGTCATTGGATGGGTCACACACA